>NW_022107407.1:14558024-14577526 GCF_000313985.2 Echinops telfairi | reverse complement strand
TTACTAGAAGAAAGTATTCTTGTGTTGAGGGAGTACCTGAGTGGAGGCCCAATGTCCTTCTGCTACCTTAATACTAAACCTATACATATAGGCTCCAAGATCTATTTCCCCATCCTCATATAAATATATTTGCGTATTTTTAACATTTGAAGTTATATTCTTTATTCATTTATTTGCACTAATGTCATCTTCCTTGTTTCCATGCTTTCCTCTACCTCATTATAGGCATTAATTCTACATTGTATATTTTTATCTATGTTTTTGCAAAATGTCCATTTTATGTATGATTACATTTTATTTTTATAATTTTTATTGAGATACAACATAAAATTAGAAAAAGGTCTAAATCATTTTTGTATATCTCAGTGAATTTACTGAAAGTACGTATATGAACAACATTCAGTGTTTTAAAAAAATCATTTTATTGGGGGCTCGTACAACTCATCACAATCCATACTTACTTCCATTGTGTCAAGCACATTTGTACTGTTGCCATCATCATTCTCAGAACATTTTCTTTCTACTTGAGCCGTTGATAGCAGTTCTTCATTTTTCCCCTCCCTTCCCACTGCCCTCCTTCATGAACCCTTGATTATTTATAAATTATTATTATTTTGTCATGTCTTTATTCTGTCCGGCGTCTCCCTTTACCCCACACAACATTCAGATTTTAAAAGTGGAATCAAGCCATTATGTACAAACTCTCGCAGGTCCCTGCACTCCAGTCACTGCACTCTAAGCCCTCCTCCTCTTTATTGTAAGTGAATTTTAAGTTCTATGTATTAGTCATGTCTGCTTTCCTATTGCATCCATGTACCACTTATGGTCAGTTTAGACAATGTAAAACTGTGCATACATCCACAGTCCCAGTGTACTTAGAACATATTAGAAATATTAGAAATTTATACAATATATACTGGCTTTAAATAAAAAACAGATGTACTATTTGGTGTTTGTAAAACATTAGTGTTATTACTGTATTATTATATGAAAGATGTTTTATTGAATCTGGAAGTGTGTCTTATGCATAGAAATGTATAATACTATATACTACATTTTCCAAAATTTTTGAATTAATATAAAATCCCAGTAACTGCATTTAATTATAATATTTCATATATATCATCTATAAAACATCCTACTTTGTTTTCTGTTTTATCTATTCAAATATATACATATATATATATAATCGTATGTTGTTGTGGATTAAATTTACATTCTCTGATAGTTAATAAAGTGGAATACTAGGCCCTACCAATTTTGATGGTCTTTAAAATTATTTTCTAATGTTTATTTGGATCTTTCCACCATTTGTCTATCAGCTTGTCTGCTGTGGTTGTTGTGCTACTAGGAGCTATTTCACTTAAATTTCAAATGCCAACTGAGTCACCCAACATAAACTGGTTTCAGTGGTGCTTCCAACCTGGCAGTAGACTATAGATAAAGAATAAGCTGTCCATTTCACAGTGATTAGCCAATGAAAACCTAATCAATAGCAAAGGAGTATTGTCAGATAGCTGACAACCTCAAGAATAGCAAGAGAATGCTACCAGCTGTAGTGCTCAAGCTGGAAGGCAAAAGATGAGTGAGGAAGAGCCACCTTCCCAAAGTAGAGGGACCATGATGGCTGGATGGAGGAGAGCTTTTGGGACCTTTTTTAGCTGATGTGGCACAACTCAAATTGGGAAGAAACAGCTGCAAATATTAGAACATAGGATGCACAAAGTATAATGTGGAAAATTGGAAGTTGTCAAAAATGAAATGTAACACATGAATATCAATGTACTATGCATATAAGAGCTGAAATGGACTAATACTGGACATTTTGAATCAGACAAACATATCACTTACTGTGCCAGTAATGACAAATTTCAGGAAGAATGGCCTTGCATTTATCATCAAAATTCCATTTCAGGATCTATCTTGAAGCACAAAGCTATCTATAATAGGATAATATCTATGAGTGTACAAAGAAATCCAATTAGTACAACTATTTAAAATTATGCAATGACCGCCAATGCTAGTAATGATGAAATCGAACCATTATATTGACCTCTTCAATATAAAGTTGCTTAAACATGTGCTCAAGATGCCTTGAAAATTATTTGAAATTGGAATCCCAAAGGTGGAATTATACAGGAAGGAAGACAGTTAGGAGATAAGTTCTTGGTGGTAGAAACAAATCTGGAGATTGCAAGATAGAATTTTGTAAAACGAAGAACTTCTTCCTTTTGGTTTGGTTTTCTAACTCTAGGTCTTTGCACATTACATTGTACTAGTTTACTGTGTCTCCTTAGCTTCCTTTTCAAATGTTCTGTGCAACTCTTTGACTTCATCATTTTTGCATTTGCTTTGGCAACTGGGAATATGGAACAAGGGAATCTGACATGTTTTCAAATGAAGACATGTGTGCATTGGGGTTGTCTCTTCTCACCAAACTTCTTCACTCAGTATACTGTGTGCCATTGTATTTTCAATTGTACCATATGCATATGAGAGTTGGACATTGAATAAGAAAGAATGCAGTAAAACTGATGAATTTGAATTGTCCTGCACACGGGAAATATTGGAAATATCATGGACTTCTAAAAGGACAAACAAATTGATCTTAAAAGAAATATTGCCAGCATGTTCCTTGGAGACAAGCATAGCCAGACTCTGTTCAGACATATTTTGGACATGTTGTCAAGAGAGACAGATTTTGAGAGGAGTATACCATGCTTGGAATAGTATATGGTCAGTGAAATAGAGGAGGTCCCTCAATGAAAGGGATTGACATAGTGCCTGTACCAGTGGGTTCAAGCATAGGACCAAGTGTACAGATGGAGCACAGCTTGGCAATACTTCATTCTGTTGTGCATAGGTTTGCTGTGAGTTGCAATTGATTTGATGGCACCTAGCAACAATAGCAACTTCTTCTTGGAAACGCCTTTTTCAACAACACAATACATGTGTTGTGGCTATACATGTAGATTTCTCTATATTGAACCACAGAAATAAAACTGATTGCATTTTTGAGAAAAGGCAACGGAGAAGCTTATTATTAGCTGGTAAAATTAGGCCTTGGGCCAACTGTGGGGCTCATAAATTTGAAATTGATGAAATTTAAAGAAAGTCTATGAGAGCCTAATAATGGCTATCAGTATATCCCACTTGAATTTCAAGAACATCTCCAGAGTAGATTTAACTTCAAAGAACACTGGTGTTAGAAAACCCGGCAAACTGTGGGATTACAGACCACCAATCTTTTAAATTTAACTTCTGGTTAAAGCTGAAGATTATTAAGCAAGTCCACAAGAGTGAAAATATCACAAGTATATTCCAACTCAGTTTTTAGAAATTCCAAGAACAGATTTGCTGCAGTGAACATTCATGATCGAAGACCCGATGAGCTGTGAAATAGATGAAGAAAGCGCAAAATCATTCAAAAGAGAGAAAAGAAAGAAAAGCTTAAAGTGGATGTCAGAATCAACTCTGAAATTTGTTCTTGCCCTTAGAGCAGCTAAAACCAGTGTGCTTTATTGACTATGCAAAGCACTTGACTGAGGATAGCTCTTGAGAAATGGGAATTCCCAACACTTCATTATGCTCACGTGGAACTTGTACATGGGTCAAGAGGCAGTTGTTAAACAGAATAAGGAAATACCATTTGGTTTAAAATCAGGAAAGATGTGTGACAGGGCTGTATCCTCTCCCCATACTTATTCAGTGTGTATCCAGAACAAATCATCAGAGAAATTGCATTGTATGAAAATAATATGGCATCAGGCTTGAGCAAGACTTATTAAAATCCCTGTTACATAGATGACACAATCCAGGTTGCTGGAAATGAGGAGGACTTGAACCACTTATCAATAAAGGTCAAGGATTGCAGCCTCCATTACAGATTAAAACTCAATGTAAAGAAAATGAAAATCTTCACAATTATAACAATAAGTAACAAAAGGAGAATTGGAGAAAAAAATGAAATTGTTGAAAAGCAAGCAGATTTCTCTGAGGACTAAGGTGTGCCTGTCCCACGTCATGTTTTAATCCCCTTATATGCATGTGAAAATTGGACACTGAATAACAAATACCAAAAAAGAATCAATGAGTTTGAATTATGGTCCTGAAGGAGCATATTGAAAATACCAGGAACTGCCAAAAGAACAACAACAGCAAAATCTGTCTCAGAAGCAGTCCAGTAAGGGTGCTCTTTCGAGACGAGGCTTCATCTTATATACTTTGGACATCCTGTCATGAGGGTCTAGTCCCTGGAGAAGTATATCATACTTGGTAAAATAGAGGGAAACAGACAAAGACCCTGGATTCATTGGATTGGCACAGTGACTGCATCAATGGGCCTAGGCATAATAAAATTGTGAGGATGGCACATGTCTGGGCAACGTTTTGTTTTATTGTTTAGAGCAGGGTTCTTCAAACTACAGCCCAAGGGCCACATGCGGCCCATCAAGGACATTTATCTGGTCCGCCGGGTGTTTTTGCCTCATTTGTTTTTTCACTTCAAAATAAGATATGTGCAGTGTGCATAGGAATTTGTTCATAGTTTTTTTAAAACTATAGTCTGGCCCTCCAACGGGTCTGAGGGACAGTGAGCTGGCCCCCTGGTTAAAAAGTTTGAGCCAGAAAGGACTTGATGACCCCTTCCAATGGCAAGGATTACTCCCAGGGAAACCAGGCAGCAGCTTTATTCTATCATATGCAGACATTGTGAGTGAACGCAGCTCAGAGAGACACAATAACAAATTGTTTTGATTCTGTAGATTAATTTTTAGATATAGTCTATTTTGACACAATTACTTAACCAACCCTTGGATATATTATATTTTATAATTAATTGAGGTCTTCTTAAATTTCTTTCATGAAGAATTCATACCTGTCAGTAACAAAGTCTTTCACATCTCTTATTAGATTGGTTTCTTCATGATAAATTTGTTTTGATGCGACTGTAAATAATATCATTTAATATTATAATAATATACTGATACCTTGAAGCACATTTTGGAAATTTTGGGACAATATACAATTATAAGATATTTTTATTCATTATAACGATTAATGGCTTGTATGTATCATGCTATACATAGGTACTTTGGGATTATCTCCATGTTGACTTATATGTGAAAATGACGGCTTTAACTTTCCTTTTCATTCATTAGCATGAAATCACTTTTTAATCCACACCTTAGTTTACTTCCCATGGCCTACATAGCAGTGTGGGATAGAGGTGGTGAGAGTGATATGCTTTCCTCGGTACCCTATGAAGAAAACCTTTAATAATTCAATATTGAGTTTAATGTATGGTTTGGGTCTTATTTTGGCATTTTATAGAGAGTTAGGTTACTTTTCCAGTCAAAATATTTCATGCGTGGAGTATTGAATTTTATCAAATGCTTAAAACATGTGTAAATAATCATAATTTTTCTTCTTTTTATGTTCGTATTATGTGGTGGTAAACCTCTGTGATGGCCCTTTATGTACAATTATGTATTGTCCGATCTTGAATTGTGTCAGGGTTGGTCTTAGCATTTGTCAATGTGGTGATATGTTATTTGAGAGGTCAGCTAATGAAAATAAAAATACACCAGCAACAAAACACACTGCAGCTTTCATTTGCTTTGCAAACTTGTCCAGACATTATATATATTCTTTTTTCTTTCTGGGAAATTTTATCTTGTGAGTACCCTGTTTGAGGGGCCCACGTAGAATGGCACACTCAGCAGCAGTCAACCACTATAAAAAAGAAGTGGGAAGCATGTCTTCTAGTTTCAATCAAGTCTTAAGAGATTACAGCAAAATCATATTATTGCATTTCATAAATAGTTTGTGTTAGGCTGCTGTTTTTGAGGTATTTTATTATACTATTTGAAACTTTAAATTACCCTCGTAATCCTTATTCTAGTTGATTAAGTAGTATTTTTAACTTTTTATTATTTTCCTTAGAATTTTGGCATTTATTTGCAAGAGGGTGATAAATAGTATCTGAAAGACGCTTTGTACTATTAACATACTTTCTTCTTGAAAAATTTAAAAGAATTCACTGTTGAAATTATTTGTACCTAAGGATTTCTTTGTCAGCATTTATAAAAAATGAACTAACTTGTGAAATGTCGTTAGGTGCTTTACAGTATATTCTTACTTATAGCTGCCTGTGTTTAACAGAACTAAACACTACCCGGATTTTGGTGTGTTAGTCTGGGTTGACTGGAGAAACAAATTCATTGACACCTATATGTGTATAAGAAAGAGCTTTATATACAAGAGCAATTGTATATTCAAGTCCATAAGTCCAATGTTAGTCCACATGTCTGATACCAAACCATAAATTCCTCTTCAAACTCACAGAACACATGAAATCGTGCCAAATGCAGGAAGATCACAGGCCAGTGGGTGGAAAGTCTTGTCGATCCAGTGGCAGAGTTAGAAACTTAGCATTGGCATACGTCTCCATGAGGCTCCCCCAACTCCAGGACTCTAGTGTAGCTCCATGTGTTTGTCAGCAGGAAAGATTAAGGAGAGAAGTCTGTCTCATTAGAACTCCAGTGAGCTATTCGTGCCGCCTCCAAATGAGGTCATCAAGCTGCAATCTGATTGACAGACTAGACTCCACCCCTTCACAAGTTGACACCAGATTATGTAACTACCACGGTGGGCTAATTGTTGTTATGTGTGAGCCCATCATTACAGCCATTGGTGTCAGCTCATCTCTATGAGGGTCTTCCTTTAAGAAACCAAGGATAATGTTTTTTTCTAGGGACTTATCTCCCAGAAATATGCCCATATTTTGTGAGACAAAATCTCAAAATCCTCATATCTAAAGGGCACTCTGGCTGTACTTCTTACAAGCTATATTTGTATCATTTTGGTTGTTCTGGCAGTCTGCAGCAGTTTCAGTGTTCTTTGCCAACAGCCAGATTCAAATGCATTAGCTCTCTGCAGTCGTCTGCATTGTCCAACATTCACATGTGTATGAGGTGATTGGAAATACCATGGACTGGATTAGGGTCACCTTAGTCCTCTGATGAACTTTAAAGAAGTCTTATGCACTAGATTTGCTCGGTGAGCTGTGTTGTTTGGTTTCTTGACTTCTACTTCCATTTCAGCCTTCAGTATGGATTACAACACAATGAAAAGACGCTCCAAACCCTCAAAACTGGTAACATCATGATAAAATGAAAAAGATTGACATTGCAATATTTTGGTTTGCTCAGACCCAGAATCAGTGCTCCTGGAAGCAGCAGTCGAGAGAACAACACATTGTGTTGTGTAAATCTGCTGCACAAGACCTCTTTAAAGTGTTGAAAAACAAACAGGTTAATTGGTGGACTACGGTCGTGGTATTTTCAGTCCAGTTATATGCATGGGAAAGTTTGACATTGGATTAGGAATATCAATGAAGAATCACTGCATTTAAATCATGGTACTAGTGAACAATATTGAAAGTACCATGGACTGCCAATGGAACAACAACAACAACAAAAGCCCTCTCTTGGAAGAAGTACAGTCAGATGCTCCTTGGAGGCAAGAATGGAAAGATTCAAGGAATCTGGCCATGTCGGCAGAGAGCAGTTCCTGGAGAAGAACATCATGCTTGGTAAAGTAGAGGGACACGTTAAAAAAGGGGGAAGGATCTTGATCAGATGGATGATCGCAATGGTAGCCGCAATGAGTTCAAACGTAAGAAAAAGTGTGAGGATGGCCCAGGACCAGGCAGTGCTTCTTTCTGTTGTATATTGCTGAATTGGAAATGACTCATCGGCACATAACAGCACCAACCTCCTTTAGCAGTGATGATGGATACAAATAAAATGAAATCTTTAACAATTTCCATATTTTCTGCCTTTATCATGAAGTCGTCCAATGATCCATCGTGAGAATGTTGGTTTTCTTTATTCTGAGTTGTGACTCACACTGAATTTTTTTTGTTTTAATTTTCATCGGAAAATATTTAAATTATTACTTGTTTTCAGCAAACCACGTAGTCAATAAGCCTTTCTCTAAACCTCCTCCGATATTTTCCTTCAGATAATCCAGCTTCTCAGATGATTTTGTCAGGATGCAGGTAGAATAAGATCGATGAAAGGCTACAATCCTGAAGCATAGCGTTCTTGAATTAAAGCCACCCACTATTCGCTCGGTCTTGTTCTGTTTATATCACTGCCTCTTGACATAGAGAGAGAGAGAGAGAGAGAGAGATTCCATATGAATAAAATGAAATACTCTGGGCTTATCATTTTTGCAACAATATCCATAACTTGTTAGGATATACACAGGAAAATACCTTTGCATGTCAGTCAACACAAGTGAAAAAAAGATCTAGCATATCCACTTTTAGTCAAGGTCCACCTGGCAACAACAAGGATATCCCGTGGTCCATGCCTTCATTTAAATATGACTTGAAATTCTGGAAGCTCCCTAATGATATATCGCTGTAGTGTTTTTGAATAACGTTCAACAAGATTTTACTTGCATGTGATTTTAATGATATTTTTATTTAATCTACATTCTTTTGTGTCACCTTTCTTTGAAATGGACACATACATGAATCTTCCCACCAGTTGGCCAGGTACATGTCTTTCAAATTTCTTTAGATGAATGAGTGTCTTTAATGCTGGTTGAAACAGTTAAATTGGCTCTTTTTAACTTTATGAGCCATGTTTTCAATTAATGTCCCTTCAGTGCAGCTTGGATTTCTTTTTTTTTCAATGACAAAATTAGATGTCAGAATAGATTATGAAACCTGTGGAATAAATGAGTTAAAATAGATGAACGTAAAAATATCATATTGTTACTCAAGAGCATGAACAGAAATATTACAATGCAATGTACAAAAAACTGGAGTTAGAGAGCCAAAAAGTTAGAAAGTTGAAAGGAATGAAGAATAAAAGCCAAGCCTCAAGTTGCAACACTGAAGGATTTGTATTATTGAATGATGGAATAAAATATAAATAAAAATAAAAAAGAAGATAGAATAAATATATAGCATTACTGTAACAAAGAGAACAAAGAGACATTCAACCATTTCAAGGGATAGTATATGATCAAGAACAAATGGTATTAAAGAAAGTTTGTGCTGAAAATTTTTGGAGAGAAAAATCCAAGTTTTTGTAGGAAGAATGTATTTCTAGGGTGCAATACTAATGGTTAACATTAAAGGGAGTGGAGACTGTAATCTACATTAGTCAAGTTTATATATTGTTTTGTTGGAAGTGTATTTGCTTTATTAATTAATAGCTTCAGTGAATGTTCTTGTAATCTAATATTGGCGTAACAGACATACACTGTGCAGGTGGCTTTATCACACTGAATGTCATTTTGGTTTAGGAGGCTGTACGTCTGGATTCAAGGAAGAGTGCATACACAACAAGAATCTCCCCATGTCTGGGGAAGGCCTATGTAGCTTTAGTCTGTTCCTGGATTCCTGGGTGATCTTCACAGCATCTATGTCCAGTACTAGTGCTTCCTTGATTCTATTCCTAAACTGCTCTTTTATAACATGATCCAAAAAATCTATAGATTTTTGTCAGAAGAAACCAAGTTTATTGCTTTATAGACTTTTTCTATAAGGAGTTTCAGAAATATTATGCGGAAAGTACAGGGAGTTCTCATATACCCCCTCACCCCAGCACACACAAACACACTTTTATTAACTTCCTGCATTCCTATGTTATGTTTGTTATCATAGGTGACATAACATTGGAATATTTTTAAAACTAAATTTCACAGTTTATATTAAGATTAGTTCTGTGTGGTGCAGCCCTATGAGTTTTGACAAATATATAGTCCTACTAATCCATTGTTTCAGTACCATACAGAATAGTTTCAGGGCCCGCTCCAAAGCCCTGTCAAGCTATTTAACAGATGCTCATAGCAAATTAGTTTTTGTATCAGAAGTATTTTTGTCTTTCTTAACTTAAACACATGACAAACATCTAGTTGTACATCTAATTAATGGCAACCATTTGTTACACAAGCCTGTAGCCTTTAAATTAAAATCAGATTAGTTGAGCTCCACATATACGAGGACACTCACCTGAGGCTCTTAGGCTGTTGTGAGCATCTCCGTGTGATGTGTTCACTGCACAGCCGCTTCGTCTCAAGTGGGAATGAATAATGGCAGCAATCAGGCAGTGTTTGGTGCTTCCTTATTTATATGTCTTCATTGAGCTTCTTTCTTCTTGGCTGACATTTTTTAAGGGATTGCCTCTGATTCCCTTATTTTTTTCTGAATTGTTTTCAAGTATAAAAACAATAAAGAACGAAACTCTCTTTGGGTCTTGAATCTACTTTGTGCACTGTAATGTATTACCACTTTGTTAATGTTCCCTTTGTGCAAATTTAGGTATAGGACTAAGGAAAGTACATCCACGATAAATTGACATATTTTTATTTTGCCAACTCTCAGAGTTAATCTGAATATTTCAAGAACATATTTTTAGTGTAGATAGTAAGACTGAACTGAAAAAATAAACACATGCTTTAAGTAAAGGGCAAGTATAGGGACTCCTTCGTTTGTCTCTTCTTTTGTGATAAGAACTTTCAACTGTAAAAGGCATTTAAAAAGGAGAAAGAAGAAATTTAACATGCAGTATTTATGTTAATATTTGTGAGATTTTGAGGTGTTCAAAATGTGAACTTTAGCAAAAAATATTCTGAAGGTATTATGAACATAAATGTGTTCTGATATTTGACTGGGAAAATAGTGTGCTTTGAGATATAAATGGGAAGAAACAGATTTCAAGTTTTTTGAAACTCTAATGCTCATACATAATTTTCAAGCTTTAAATTTTATCTGACTAAATTTTTGCATTATGAAATTGTATTTTGTAGAATTTTAAAATGTAAGTAGCAATATTATCAGAAAATATAAGTATCTCTCAATTCTCAATGTTCAGTGAATATAAATTGCATAATGTTTTGTAAGACGTCTTAAAATTGTATCTTTTGATTAGTGGTTATTATTATGTTTTAAATATTTTAAAATGTAAAAAAGAAATCATAGGATTACAAGAACCAAGAAGAGCTGAGACACTAATCTTCTGATTACCATAATGTACTACAAGTCTATCATAATAGAGTAGAGATAAAAAAATTTGCAGATAGGATAGATTAAGATTATAGATACAGAGCCCAGCTATAAAAAGGATACAGTCACTCTTCACTTTGGACATTGTCAGATTCCAAGACTAGGTTGTTATGTGAAAAACGGCATCATGCAATAGTAGAAGAAAGCTTCATCAGATCACAAAATTGAGGATGACTACTGAGATGGAGTTCATTAATATGACTTTTCAGGCTATAATTCCTTCCAAAAATCTCACGGCCATTGAGTTAAGCCAAGTTGACATAAAATGCTGAGAAAAAACGATTTTTAATATGTAGAAATGGAAAAAATAGTTATATGTATGAAAATGAAGTAGTTTAATCAATATAGAATTGGGGAATATTTCTTAAAAAAGATGAAGTGTGAAAGGTAAATAATGATGTATTGCTTCCAATTTTAGGGCATTAAAGAGAAATATCAAATCAATAAGTTCTGGATTAAATTCTGGAGTGAAAATGGACAAATGGAAACAGTTCTATATGGATAATTGATTGTTCATTAGATACTTCTTCTGGGCTCTTAACATTTTCCAAAAACTATTGGCAGAAGCACTGTGCATTTGTGGCTGATTATCTATTCAGGGGTCTTTGTTTGGGATAGAGAGAATGCCTTTCTGTAGAACAGAGGGCAGGCTTGTCTCTAGCTTATTATAATGAAGATAAGATCTAATTCAGGAGCAATGAACAGGTGCGTTTCCAGCCCATTATAAAAGTTTCAGATTTAATAAGCTCAAGATTTCTTTTCTGCAAGGTAATGCGGTGTGTTCTGCTATTAATCACATGGCCTTCAAGTCATCCTGTGTATTTCAGGCTCCTGAAATTGTAGGAATCTCTACATTCTATTTCTAATGCTGGAAAAATTATTTGTCTCTCAGCCACACATTTTGTGTTTTCTATCAGCATTAGTGAAATGAGGTAGGCCAGATCATTAGCCAAAATATATGGTAAAAGAAATTCTGGTAGTACAGTAGTTAAAGTGTTGGCTGCTAATAAAACACCAGTGGTTCAAATCTATCAGCTGCTCTTTGGGATGAAAATGAGGCAGTTGGTTTTCACAAAGACTCACCCACAGCTTTTTAGTTGATTTCTACTCATATTCTATGTAGGCTGGAAAATATTTATGGGAACAGATGTCTCCTTCTCTCTCCCTAGGAGCAGCTAATGGAGTTTACCTGTCAAGCTTGTGATTCATAATCACAATTACCTCACAGTGCTACCACAGCTCTACTCCATGGAGACTTAAATCCATAAAAATATTTTAAAATACTGTGGTATAGCTGTACCGTATTGTACATGGCCATTATGAGTACGAATCGACTTGATTACAGAGTGTCTGTGTAAGGTGACCTCTCCAAACCTTCAGGGTTCTTGAGAGACACTAAAGACAACATTTCTGTAGTTGATGGTGAGAATGGTTAGGTCATCCTTACATGCAAGGAGCATTCTGGTTGTACTCTTCCCAAACTGATTGGCTTGTTCTTTTGGCAGTTCATGGTACTTTCAGTATTCTTCAGTGGCACCATAATGTTGATTCTCTTTCAGTCTTCCTTATTTCATGTCCAACTTTCCCCTCCATATGAGGCAGTGGAAGCTGCCATGGCTGCGTCAGGCACACCTTAGTCCTCTACCTAAGCGGCTGCTTGCTTTTCAACATTTTACAGAGGTTTGGGGAAGCAGATGTTCCAAATGCAATGCACCCTTTGTTTTCCTGACTGCTGCTTACACAAGTGTGATCATGGGTCCACCAAGGCCAAAATCCTTGTCCATTGATTGTGATGTTGCCTATTAGTCCAGTTGTGAAGATTTGGGTCTTCCTTACATTGAGTTGTAATCCATACTGAAGGCTGCAATCCTTGACCTTCATAAGCAAACTCCTTCCTTTGAGCCAGACACATTTTGTCATCTGTATATAACAACAACAACAACAATGAACCAACCAACCAAACTAACAGACAAAAACAACCTCACTACCTTCTAGTTAATTCAGATTTCTAACCACCCTGCAGGACAGAATAGAACTGCTCCTAAAGGTCCCTGACTGTAATCTATCACAGGAGTAGAAAACCTTGTTTTGTTTGTTTGTTTCCCTCAGAGCAGCTGGTGGTTTTGAACTGCTGACCTTTATGGTTTGCAGCCAAAGGACAATCAATACAATATAGTAGATTTTTTTTAATTTCAATAAAAACAACTTTAATATTTATATGAATCACAGCTGAGTAATCCAAGGACAAGCTAAAAGTTCTTTAATTACTGAGTAGAAAGAACCAGATGACCTGGTTTTTCGCAATAGCCATATAATTAAGTACTTCATTTCTTTGAGTGAACTTTCTTCATCTGTGGTATGAGAATGATTCCGTAGCTTTCCATAGGTCCAGAGATTCCGGAGTAGATCATTGGCACTGGCCGGGCTCTGTGCCAGGCTGTCTGGTCCCTGGCCAGAAGACTGGATGCTCTTCAAGCTTCAGCTTGTGTCCGTTCTGCTGCTGGTCCCTCCCCCAATGGGCTCACACAGTATTTGTCCTTTTGGGCTTGACTAACTTCACTCAGCATAATGTTCTCCAGATCCCTCCACGAGTTGATGTGTTTCATGGTTTCATCGCTGTTTTATTAGGGATGCGAAGTATTCCATTGTGTGTATGTACCAGAGTTTTAATCCACTCGACTACTGATGGGAATACACACTGTTTCCAGCTTCTTGCTATTGTGAACTGTGCTGTGATGAACATGGGGGAGCAAATATCTGTTCATGATCTGTTTCTTTTTTTTTTTTGGGTATGTGAGTATATGGTATGATCCAGTAATGGTGTTGCTGGATCATGTGGTATTTTAACTGCCATGTGTGTTAGGTATTGCCATATTGCCTTGCACAATGGCTGTACATATTTACAAGTTCACCAGCAGTGAATAAGATTTCCTATCTCAACCCTCCAACATTTTTTTTTTTTAAACTAGGCTACCATTATGGGTGTTAGGTGGCATCTCATGGTTGTTTGGACTTGCATTTCTTGGATGGTTAGTAACGGGGAGCATTTCCTCATATGTTTCTAGCCATTCAAGGGTCATCCCTTGAAAATTGTCTGCTCATTCCTTTGCCTGCCTTAGACGGCTATTAGTTCTGATTTTTCAACATCATTTATTGAAGAAAACATCCGCACTCCACTTAATGTTTATTGGGCCTTTGTCATAAATGTGCTATATGTATATGGATGTTGTTATTTCTGAGTTTTCTGTCCTAATTCATTGGTCCGACTATCTATCATTATAGCAGTACCAGGAAGTTTTGACAGCTGTGGCTGTGGTTTTAAGGCAGGCATCCTCAAACAACGGCCCGCGGGCCACATGCGGCCCACCAAGGACATTTATCCAGCCCGCCGGGTGTTTTTGCCCCCTTTTGTTTTTTACTTCAAAATAAGATATGTGCAGTGTGCATAGGAATTTGTTCATAGTTTTTTGTTAAACTATAGTCCGGCCCTCCAACGGTCTGAGGGATAGTGAACTGGCCCCCTGTTTAAAAAGTTTGAGGATCCCTGTTTTCAGGTTAAGTAGTGCAAGACCACCTACTTTATTTTTCTTCTTGAGGAGTTATTTGCCTATGTTGGGCTTCTTCCCTTTCAATAGGAAGTTGGTAATCAGTTTTTCCATCTCTTTAAAAAATGATGTTGGAATCTGGTTTGGGATTGCATTGAATTTGTAGATTGATTTAGGTAATATTGATTTTCACAATATTGAGTTTTCTGATCCACGAACATGGAATACACTCCCATTTCTGCAGATCCCTTTTGGTTCCTTGTAATGTTCTGCAGTTTTCTTCATACAGGACTTTCGTATTTTTAGTTAGGTTTTTCCTACATATTTCAGCTTTTCTATGGCTATTGTGAATAGTACTGATTCCTTGATATCTTTTTCATTATTCCCATCACTGCTATATAGGAATCCAATTGATTCCTTCTTGCAAATCTTGTATCCTGCTACTCCATTAAACCCCTCTATTGTTTCCAGCAATCCTATTGTGGACCTCTTAGGATTCTCAATGTATAAAATCATACTGCCTGAAAATAGCAAAAGTTTCACTTTTCTTTATCCAGTTGTATATTTTTCATATCTTGCCGTTTTCTTATGGTGTTGACTGGGACTTCCAGATCAATGTTCACTAGAAATGGGGATAAGGTACATCCTTGTTAGGTTCCCTTATTTAGCGGAAATGTTCTCAGCTTTTCTTCATTGAGTATAATATCAGTGATTGAGTTTTGTATAATGCTTTATGGTATTGAGAATTTTCCTTTCTAATCCTATCTTCTTGAGATTCTTTATTAGGAATAGGTGTTGGATGTTTCAAATGCTTTTTAAGTATCACTTGATATGATTATATAGTTCTTATCCTTTTCCTTCTTGAATGGTGGGTTATGTTAATTGTGTCTGGAATGTTGATCCCTGAATCCCTGGTCTGAATCCCACTTGGTTATGATGGGTTATTTATTTATATTTTCATATGTTGTTGGCGCCTATTGGTCAAGATTTTGTTGAGGAATTTTGCATCTATGTTTATGAGAGATTCCGTCTGTTATTGTCTATCCTTTTGGAGTCTTTGCTGGACTTTGGTCTCAGGGTTATGTTGGCATCATAGAATGATTTGGGGAGTTTGCTGTCCCTTTCTATGTTCTGAAGGAGTTTGTGTAGACTTGGTGTCAGTTTGTGTAGAATTGGTGTCAACTCTTCTCTTAATGCTTGGTAGAATTCTCTTGTTTAAGTCCTTCATGTCCAAAAGCAATAATTTGAGGAGAATGCTTTTCCAGGTATTTGTTCATGTCGTCAAAATTATTGAATTCTTGGAAAACAGTCTTTCATAGTAATATGTAATTAAACTTTTTATTTCATTAGTGTCTGTTGTGAATTCCCCTGTTGCATCCCTAATTCTAGATAGTGACTTTTGCTCCTACATTTCCTTTGTTATGTTTGCTAATGGTTTGTCGATTTTGTTGATCCTTTCAAAGAGCCAACTTTTTGCTTGGTTGATTTTTTCCCCATTGTTCTTCTGCTTTCAGTTCATCTATCTTCCCTCTAATTTTTATGATTTGTTTTCTTTTGCTGTTGGAAGGATTATGCTGTTGAGCCTGTTCTAACTGCTGGAGGTACTGTGTTAAAATGCTGACCATAAATCTCTACTCTGTTTTTATCTGTGCATGAATTGCAATAAATAACCTCTGAAAACACTTTTGCTGTGTCCCATATTGCTATGTTGCATTGTCATTCTCATTGGTTTCTAGGGACTTCCTAATTTCCTCTCTAATTTGGGCTATTACCCATTCTTTTTTGAGAAATGTTATTGAGTCTCTATGTGCTTATCTTTGTTGTTGTTCTTTCTAGAGTGGATTTCCACCTTTATGGTACTTTTGTGAAAGAAGGTAGTTTGAATGACCGCTGTGCATTTGACGTGTTTTATGATGGTCTCATGTTCCAGAATGTGGTCCATTTTTCAATATAAGCCAGGAAAAGAATGTGTATTACTCTGCTGTTGTTTTGAGACTTCTGAAAATGTGAAGGAGGTCGAGTTGTTCAATTGTGTTGTTCAGCTCTTCCGTTGCCTTATTAAGTTTGTTACCTATTGATCTATCTTTCTTTGAGTGTGGTGTATTGAAATCACTTATTATAATTGGTTGATCCAGTGATTTCTCTTTTCATCTCTTTGAGGGTTTGGTTGATGAATTGAATTTTAAGAGTCCTTTGTGAGGCACATACATGGTAATTATGTTTATGGGTTCTTGGTCTATTTACCCCTTGAGCATAATGCAATGCCCAGTCTATCACTCATTATGTCATGTACCATAAGGTCTATTTTGTCATTGATTAATATTGCCACCCATGCTTCCGTACTTCTTTTTTATTGCTATTAGATTGGTAAAATTTTTGCTATCCTTTGCCTGAGTCTACTTTTGTCTGTGAGTTTGAGACATGTCTCTTAAAGACAACATATTGATTTTTGTAGTCTATTCCAGTCTGCTACCCTTTGTCTCTTACTATATGCATTTAAGCCATTAATGTTCAGTGTAATTAAATCTAAATGTGGATTAGTTACAGGCATCTCGTACTATTTGTGTTCTGTATTTTCCTTTCTTCTCCTTTTACGGGGTAGTGTGCGTGTGTGTGTGTGTGTGTGTGTGTGTAGTTATACTTGTCTTCATTTATCCTTTTGATCTGTAATGTTTTGAGTACTGTTTCAGTGTGCTGGTTTCTGGTGGTGTTACACCATGTGGTGGTCTCAGGTTCATGTGCTGTGGTTGTTGGTTTGCATCCCATAAGAAATGGAAAGTACTTTTTTTTTTTGAAAGTACTTTTTGTAATGCTTGTTTTGTTTTTAAAGTACTCTAAATTCTTTTTATTTTATTTTATTTTTTACTCTAAATTGTTTCAGTCTTTGAGAAAACTATTATTTCTCCTTCAAATCTGATGCAGAATTGGCTGGATTAAGAATTCTTGAATAGCAGGTGTTGTCTTTCAACTTTCAGAGCATGTTGTTCTAATTTATGCTTTCTTGCATATTTTCTGAAGAGAGCTCTGAGCTTATTTTTTATCTTTTTACCTTTATATGTGACTGCTTTTTGTCTTGCTAGCTGTTCTCATGATTCTCTCTTTTTTCCTTGAAATTGGATAATTAGAATATATCTTGATAGGGTTTTTTTTGAAGGGGTGGTTAAACTAATTGGTGATCTCTCTGCTTCCTGAATGATTATCGTCTCCTCATTTGTGATATGAGGGACATTTTCTTCCCTTACTGTTTTAGCTCTAGGGTTATTTATTTCTTCCTGTTCAAGCACCCAATAATTCAAGTATTTTTCACTTCCCCACATCATCCTCAGGCTTTCTTTCAGAATCTTTTGGTGGTTTTGTTTGATTGTTTCTCTCATTTGCTGGATTCTGCTTGCTTATCTTTGAGATTGCTGATTTCTTTTTCCATTTCTTCCATTCTATTGGTGAGATCATTCACCTTTTCCTTTATTTTTGATATATCATGCTTTAACTCCTGAATTTACCTTCAGTGAGAAAGTTCTAGTGTTCTTTTTTATTTTATCAGTTTTCTGGATCGATCCTCTAAATTCTCATATGGCCCTAATCAGCTGTCTCATGTATTCTTTTTCTGGCAATGTAAGTGCTATTTCTTCTGTGTAAACTGTTGGGTTTGGTTAATCTTCAGATATTGACTTTTGTTTCTTTTGAATTTTTAGCTGCTGGTGTTTGCTGTTGTTTGCATCAAATCTTGGTTGAGCTAACATTGGTATATAGTCTTGTGCGATGTGTGGTGGGGAAAGGGTGGCTGTTAAGATTAGGGGAGCATCAGATAGGTGCTGGAAAATTTATTGTGTGTAGATGAGGAGGGCATGTTAGGTGAGTAGGAAGATTGTGGGATAAGTGCTCAAGAGTAGGTTTTAAATGGTGGTATTACGCATAAGAAGCCTTTCCATTAAATATATTAATTTTAATGAATTATAGAGGGGGTTATGTGAAATGTGATTTTACTTGGTAAATTAAAGGAGAGTATATGTTACTGAGGTGGTGGGAACAGATTCAATAAGGTATGGTGGTTGAGGTATGTGAGCGGTATATTGAATCTACCAGAGTCCCATACCAACCTTGTATATTATGTAGGCAGAGTGTAGTCCTTCCATTATTGTGCTCATAACAGCGCATTCCTGAAAAATTCAGAACTATCTGCACCTTGTATGTGATCTTAGGGTAGAAAAGGGCTATTATAGAGGATGCCCCAGGCAGAGGAGCTTGCGATCAGAGAAAGATCTGGTTAAGGACTGTGGCCTCTGGTTCTGCCTGTTACCGAGCCTGTGGTGTGAAAGTCCCCCCAAAAAACCCAAAACAACAGAAAATGTGAGTTCGGTTTCCTCTAGCAGGGTCAGAAGTTTTGTATTTCCTTTCTCAAAAGAATATAGGGACAACCTAACAACCTCCTCGATCCCATCACCCTGTGGGCTCCAATTATTCTTCTGCCCCACTGGTGGTGTATCTCTCTCCAGACAGCTGAGCTCTCTATCTTCAGAGCAAGGTTGCATCCCTGCTACCAAAGAAGGAAGCTGGTCTTGGTTTGGAACTATCCCCATGGGAACACTACTCTGCGGGTTGCCCCCAGGGGTTAGAACATCCTGGGCAACCTCCCCATGCTGGTGAGCCTCCGAGTGGGGTCTGGGGGGCAGGGGAAGTGGCAGTGAGTTGCTGCCCTCCGGAAGAGATGTTATGAAAAAGGATTGCCTGTTGGGGCACCATGCTAGACTGGAAAACACAAGTTTTTCTTGCTTGGTATATTTTAATTTGTTCGTCGTCAGTGGATTGATGTTGTTGCTGTTTTGTTGTACAGTGTTGCTTGGTTTTGCTCTGTCTTGTTTTTATGCATGTTG
>NW_022107407.1:14504875-14556519 GCF_000313985.2 Echinops telfairi | reverse complement strand
TACCAACTGAGGGCTTATGAGATCCCTATATAAAATAGCAAAAAAAAAAAAAAAAAGAAAAAGGATTGCGTGGGTGGACGCCAGGCAAAGGGCTCATGCGCATGAGAAACAGGGCTGCAATCTTTGGGGAAGAACTGATAGTAAAACCACCAAGAGCTGTGAGACCTGGTCTCACCTCCCTGTGCCCCGCAACTCAGCCTCCTTGCCCTTAAATCAGGCGATCACACAGCGAGCTCTTCATGCTCATGTCCCTGCATCAGCACCATCTTCCTAGAAGTCCTGTAGCAGCTTTTAAAAAAGACTTTCTCCAATTCTGTTGCCTCATTCTTCGTAGAATTCAGGTTATATAATGACATTTTTTTAAGCATGCAGACTTAATACGTATAGTAAGAGGACAAAATCCTGATGCACACCTTTTCTGATTTTAATCCATGCAGTATTTCCTTGTTCTGTTTGCACAAGTGACTCTTGATCCAGGTGCAAGTTCTATATGAACACAATTAAGTGTTCTGGAGCTCCCAGTCTTCTCAAAGTAAACATAGATTGTTATGATTGACACAGTCAAAAGGTTTTCCATATTCAATGAAATACACGTAGACATGTATCTGATATTCTCTGCTTTGAGCCAAGATAAACCCTAACAACATCAGTGATGTCCCTTGTTTCATGCCCTCTTCTAAATCCAGCCCGACCCTCTGGCATCTCCTTGTTAATGTCCTGCTGTAGCCATTGTTGCATGATCTTCAGTAAAATTTTACTTGCATGTGCTAGCAATGAGTTTGTTCCCACCTTTTAAAATTATAATATTTGAGCATTATCTTGGGTCATCTTTCTCTGGAATGGACAAAAATACCTTCCAGTAAACTGGCTAAGTAACCATCCTTCAAATTTCCTGGCAGAGACAAATGGGTACTTCTAGTGCTTCATCAACTTCTCAAAGTGCTTCAGCGAGTATTCCATCCATTCCTAGAGCCTTGTGGCTAATACTTTCTACGTAGCTTTTTTTCCCTTCAGTGCCATTGGTTCATAAGCTCTCTCATGAAATGGTTCCTTGTTGACTAGTTCTTGGTGATAGAGGGACTCTATGTATTCTTTAAATCTTTTTCATCGTTTCATATTTTGTCCATAGAAACTTTCAGTATTTCAAGTTCAGACTTGAATTTTTTTTCTTGATGTCTTTAGTTTAAGATATACTGAGTGCTTGCTTCACATTTGCTTTCCCAACTCTAAGATTTTGTCCATTACATTACATTTTATTTTGCTTATTTGAGTTCCCCTTTAAAATTTTCTACTCAGCTCTTTGAGTTTATCATTTCCTCCATGTGCTTTTGCTACTCTGTGATTAAGAGCAAGTTACAGTGTCTCTTCTAACAGCTATTTTTATTTTTTCTTTCTTTCTTTTTTGTCACTGTGTATGGTGTCTTTTTTTTTAAAACATTTTATTAGGGGCTCATACAACTGTTATCACAATCCATACACACATCAATTGTGTAAAGCACATTTGTACATCATTTCTCAAAACATTTTCTCTCCACTTAAACCCCTGACATTAGGTCCTCATTTTTCCCCTTCCTCCCTGCTCCCCCCTCCCTCATGAGCCCTTGATAGTTTATAAATTGACATTTTGTCATATCTTGCCCTGTCCGACGTCTCCCTTCACCCATTTTTCGGTTGTCTGTCCCCCAGGGAGGAGGTCACACACAGTTCCTTGTAATCGGTTCCTTCTTCCCTACCCAATCTCCCTTTACCCTCCCTGTTTTGCCACTCTCACACTGGTCCTGAAGGGATCATCCGTCCTGGATTCCCTGTATTTTCAGTTCCTATCTGTACCAGTGTACATCCTCTGGTCTAGCCAGATTTGCAAGGTCGAATTTGAGGCATGATAGTGGGAGCAGGGAGGAAACATTTAGGAACTAGAGGAAAGTTGTATTTCTCATCATTGTTACATCACACCCTGACTGGCTCATCTCCTCTCTGAGACCCCTCTGCAAGGGGATCTCCTGTGGCCTACTAATGGGCTTTGGATCTCCACTCCACACTCCCCCCATCATTCACTATGGTAACATTTTTTTGTTCTGACGATGCCTTATACCTGATCCCTTCGACACCTCGTGGTTGCATAGGCTGGTGTGCTTCTTCCATGTGGGCTTTGTTGCTTCTGAGCTTGATGGCCGCTTGATTACCTTCAAGCCTTTAAGACCCCAGATGCTATACTTTTTGATAGCCGGGCACCATCAAACAGTATGGTGTCTTTTAATGCCATCCCATAGATCTTCAGGTCTTTTGTCATTAGTGCTTGATGCATCACATCTGTTTTTGAGATGTTATTGAAATTCAAGTGGGGATAGACTCAAGTTCAAAGTGGATTTGTTTTAATTTTCTTCAACTTCAACCTGACCCTACATATGAACAATAGATAAGATAGTCTAGTCCACAGTTAGCCCAGTCTTGGTTTTAGCTGGTGATATTGAGCTTTTCCAAATTTCTTCCCACAGATGTAGTCAATTTGATTTCTGCATATACTGTATATTACATTGGAGAAACTCATGTGTATAGATGCACTTTTTGTTTTTGAAAAATGGTATTTGCAAATAAGCAAAATTCTATTATGAAATCTAAATTCTATTATGCAATATTAAACTTCATTTTTATAACCACGACTATATTTCCCAACTGTGTTCCCTTCCTCTTTGTTTCCAGCTTTTTAAAATTTCAATCACCAATAACTATTAATGCATCTTGATAGCATGTTCGGTCAATTTTGGACTGAAGATATTGGAACAATTCCTTAATTTATTAACTAGCTTTTGTGATTGGTGCATTAATATGAATAATAGTTGTGTTAGTTGAGTTCCTTGTATGAGGATAGATATAATCCTATCACAGAAAGCATTTGATTCAAGAGACAACTTGAAAAGTTCTTTTTTGAAGAAGAATTCAACACCATTCCTCTTGAATTTGTCATTTCTGGCATAGTAAACCAAAGCTTTTGTCTCTTTAAAATGATGAATGCTAGCTCATTGTATCTCACTAATGCTTAGGATGTTGATCTTTTGGAATGAAATAGGAGAGGTCACTTACACGTTTGATGATTTCCAATTATCCTGGATTCATACTTCATCCATTTTATGTTCAGATTATTGATGGATTTTTGCAGTTGTTACTTCTCATTTTAAATTCTGCCCTCTCAGTAAATGAAGTTCCTGAACAATCTCTTTATCCATTTAAGTCAAGAGACTAAAATTTGAAGAAGGAGCAGTTTCTTAGTTGTATTTTGAGTGCTTCCAGCCTGAGGAGCTCAACTTCTGTTAAATTTCAGATACTGTTTACCTCTTATTCATAAGGTTTTAAGTGGCTGATTTCTCAGAAATGGGTTTCCTTTTCTGTCTTCCTAATCCACAGGAGCCCTGCTGGTGTCATGGTTGCACATTGGGCTGCAATCAGCATAGTTGGCAGTTAGAAACCACCAGCACCTAGCTCTGTTGGAGAAACACTGGGTTTTCTACTCCTATGAACAATTATAGTCTTGGAAACCCACAGAGTGTTGCTGTTGGTCAGGATTGACAATGGCAGTGAGTAAGAGGAGGTTTCTTCTTAATATTTCTTCTGAAAATTCTGCTGAGCTTGTTTACTAAAAGTCAACCCCGCTGGCATATGAAATATAGACAGTGTTTTAGTCTGGGTTCTCTAGAAAAGAAAAAAATATATAGATTTATGTTAAGAAACTAGTTCATAAAGCTACAGGTTACAGAAGCAGGTTAGGTCCAGTTTCTGTGGGTCAGATATTAAACTAGGTGCCTTTCTTGACTTACATAGTTGCCAAAGAGCCAGAAATAAGCAAGGTCACGGGCTGGTGGAGGCAGATATGGATGAATCCAAGGTGAGCAGGTTAGGCTTGTGGCTGCAGGGTCAAAGGAACCAAGGTCAGACAGTAATATGATAGGCTGCTGATAGCTCCCAGAGTCAGCAGGCAATATGGTGGGTCACTGAAACAAGTTCAAAGAAGCATAGGTCATTGAGACAAATGCAGAGTCCTGGAGTGGCCCCATGTGGGCTTCCTGCCCCAGGGAGCTGTTGTCACCCTGCCATGTTTCCATGGACCTTGGGTCCATGAGACTGTATTTTAGTAACCCTTTCAGTGTCATCAACCTGCATCTAGGTGAGTCTGAAGAGGGCCTGACTAGCCTCCCACTGGGGTGCCTTCTGCAGGGAAAGTTGCTTCTTGATAAGAAGCTCTTTCTTGCACATAGATGACTGTCATTGGTTTGCTTCTCTAGATAACCCACCCCTATACAGACGTCAAATGTCAGACCAAAATTGTTAGTAACCCAGCCAACTTGACATCAGACCTATCAAGGACGGCCTAATTGTGAGCATCAAAGCACTATGCATGACACTACAGTATAACAAACTGACTTATAAATAAAGGACCCAGCATAGTGATCCCTGGACAAATTGAAACAACAATAATAATTATAACATTAATTAGACGCTATCTTTTCTTATATTTTTCTCAATATAGCCTAACACACTATTCATATTTCAAACAACAGAAGGGTTACTCGTTGTGAACAGGTTTGAGGATAACTTCCAGACAAAGACAGATTAGGAGGAAGGAAGAAGCAATTTACTTCTGAAAAAAAAAGTTTTCAGTTAAGGAGTACTTTGTTCTTATGTCATCAGGAACTATGAAAAATGTTAGATATTATATTAACATTAGAATATGAGACGTTCCTAAGCCTAGACTTTTTTAGTTTATTTATTTATTTGCCTAACTCAATGAATAAAATTTTAGGGACACCTAATGTTCTTTTATCTTTTCTAAATCTCTTCAAAGAGTAAAACCCCTTTGTGGTTCTATGAAGTGAGGCAGAAAGAATCTTTAAGAAAGCTGAACTGATATAAAGCATCATGACACAAAATATAATCTACACAAAACTACTTTCAAAGATCAATGCCAATTGAGTCCATTTAAAAGAGGTAAAATTTTTGTCTTTAATGAAAGCTATCCGACTACAAAAGTTCATGTTTATTTTATAGAAGGAGAAACTGAGAGGGACAATATTAAATGGCATCTGAGAGATTATACAGCATATCAAAGGTTCCACTTCCATTAAAGCATATCATATGTGAAATTACATCGTGATTCTCAATGAAAATTTTCAGGATATGTGCATCAGAATCGCAGGAAGGTTTTATGAAAATAAAAATTCACAAGCTCCTCACCACACTTTTTGATTCCCAGATGTCTTGCATAGGATTAGAGAACTTCCATTAAAAGACATAGCTGCCCTTACACTGTATTCACATTTATTTATGTGAGATATTTATCTATCTGAATAAATTAATGAATGCACATTCACCTAGGAATCTTGGTGGCATAGGAAGCTATGCATTGGTCTGCTTACCGCCAGACAGAGCAGTTTGAACCGCCGAGGCACTCTGCAGGTGAAGATGAGACTCTCAACTTCTGGAAACAGTCTCGGAAACCCACAAGAACACTTAAGCATGTACTGCTGTAGACCAGTGGTTCTCCACCTTCCTAATGCCCTGACCCTTTCATAGAGTTCTTCATGCTGTGATGACCTCCCAACCATAAAATTATTTTTGTTGCTACTTCATAACTGTCATTTTGTTACTGTTACGAATCAGGAGACCCCCGTGAAAGGATCATTTGACCCCCCAAAGGGGTTGCGACCCACAGGTGGAGAACCGCTGATGTAGGTGGTCAGCAAAGCACATACTTTCACTTTATCCTAGATTATGTGCTATTATACAAAGGTTTTTAATTTCCTGCAGGGGGGCACTGAGTCATTTTTTTTTTCTTTCAAAGTGGGTGGTAGAACAAATATGTTTGGGGTCCTATGACATAGTTTAAATTGCTTTTATTAGCCAACTTTATCCTTTTCTCTGCTGAATTAATATTACTTTGATTCTGATGTGAAAATAATTTAAGTGTAACTTTTCAAGAGCAATCAAGTGTTAGTTATGCATTCATTAGTGTATGATCAAAATAAACCAAGGGAGGAAAGATCAAACTTTCCCACATATTGCCATATAGTATTGAGCCGTTAATTTAGTTGATTAACCCTGTGGTAGTTACATAATCTCTTGTCAACCTGAGGATATTAAGAGTGAAGAGGTGGAGTCAGTCAGGTCACAGCCTGAGGATGCCTCCTTGTGGGCATGGCCTTCTCACAACAATTCTGGGAACCTCCTCTCTTTCTCCCTGGAGTCAGCCACTCTCTCTACACATTCCTGCAGAAAAGCCACATGGGCAATGCTGATGGCAGCCAGAGCCCTGGAGATGCTTCCACCACCACTGGATCCCCAAGAATTTTCACCCATTGGCCTGTGAACTTCGGCATTAGGCATCAGTGCATGTGCTGCATGAGTCTGCAGAGGAATTTATGGACAAATATCAGACAGATGGGCTAATATTGGACTTATGGGCTTGATCTGGACTGGGCTGGGGTGTTTTCTCTATATCCAGTGGCTATTAGATATAAAATTCTCTTATACATATACGAATGTCCCTGGATTTGTTTCTCTAGTCAAGCTGGCCTGAAACCTAAGGAGTTGTGTTTAAGTTGAATCTGACCTGTGACCATTCCATATGTGTGCCAGTAGAACTGTTCTCATTTCTACTGAGTTTGATATAGCTGAATAGACACACCTGATTTAAATGATATAGTAATAATTTCCCAATAGGTTGAGTATTCGTGTGAGTGGGAAGAGAATAATATATTCATCTACTTTCTTTCCATATGCCATACACACAACAAATCATGGAAGCAAGAAACAAATTAACATGGTTTACACATTGAAGAAGCTTATAATTGTGGAGTACTTGGGTAGCCATATGCCAGGATGTATTATTATGATTGTTTGTCCTGGATCTATCACTGCATAATTTTCCCTATACACATATTATAATTATCTTTACTAATGAAAGGTTCCAAAATATCAGAAATGTCTAGATACAATTCAATTAGACAAATGTTTTACTTTCAAAGTCATCTCATGATTGTCATTTTACAACTTTTACCACATTTTATGCATTAGATTAGATCGAGATTTTAGTTTCCATTTTCATGACAATTACTTAAATATATGCTTCATTTATGTTAAATTATTAAGCTGAAAAAAACTGGTGAAATGTGTAGCACAGAAACTCGAGGATTTCACATTATACATTCAGAGCTGCATAAGGGTGACAATAATCAATCATATCTAATTAGCTCATGACATATTGTGTTTACAGCAATTAAATAAGGCATTCAACTTACTTTCTAATTATTAAGAGCTTGTAGCGTAAGAGGTAGCTGTTAATTACTATGTCTTTACTATTGCATGCTAGGCTAATGGCATTAACTGGAAATGCTAGTGTTTTACTTTAGGCTGTTTAAAATGAAGCTTCTTGTTAAAAGGCTGTCTTTTAAAAGACAATAATATCTTAAAAACAGTTATTGCCATCATTAAATCAGTTATATAATTGCACTGAAAACTAGTTCTCTTAAAGTTTCAATGTGCAAAAGTGCTTATTGTAGTTATAAAGAAACATAGATGTGTCTTAAACTTATATTTAAAAACAACAAAATACTCTCTTTAAATCCTCACCAAATCAGTAATGCCTCAATGATCCATACATGGGGTTAGATTGCCTTAAATTTATCACAATTTGAACATATACAAACATACCAAAATATGTGTGAGATGAGATCTATAAATAGCGAGGACTCTTCTGCACATGTAAAAGAAGAAAAATAAATTTATTTTATCTTGAAATTAATATCATAAAATAAAAATTGTTTGACCTGCTTTCTGAACTAACATTGATCTTTAGTGTCATTAGAACTGGAAACGGAGAAAGTCTCATCTAAAACAATGGGCACTTCGTACGAGGAGATAGAAGGAAAAAGAAAAAAAAAGTTATTTCATTAATGTTAAACAAAGGTGGTTAATTAATAACCCAGTTTTGAAATACTTCATCTGAAAGCCTTCCTGTTCTTACTCCTTAACTTATAAAATCTTCAATTCCTCCCTTGTTTCTCATTTCCACATATCTGGGTTCCTACCCACCCATGACAATTTCAAATGCCTCACTCCTCCCCATACAGACATATTTCAACACACATTCCCTAAAGTTTTTTCAGTGCTGAACAGTGATTATTGGCAACAGTGTTTCAGCGTGCAATGGGAATATGCAAAAAGGAAATTTAAAATGACAATTTATAGAAATTTTGAAAATGGACCAACAATCACTTGAAACTGTGTCCCATATGATGCAAATCGATATCACAATGAAATTCCACTTCACATTCAGTAGGATAAAAATAATTGGAAAAAAACCAAAAACACTAATTGAAGTTAAAATAATTAAATATAACAGGTGTTGATGAAGCTAAAGAGAACTCTTCCTACATTATTGTTGGAAATATTAAATGGTAAAGCAGTTGAAAAAGTTTAGATTTTAGCTATCAAAAAGATCAAATATAGAATTAACATGAGACCCCGTTTTAACTCTCTGTGGAAGACCTAAGATAATTGGGGAAAATGTCTTCTCAAAAAGTCTCTTATAATAGCATTAATTCATCATAGCCCAAGAATAGAAATAGCCCACATGTCCGTTCACTAATGAATAGATTGAAAATTATTTTAATTATCCAGTATAATGTTTTTCATCGGAAAAGGAATAAAGTACTACAAATTAGAGTAGCCTGGAATCTTTAGGCTACATGAAAGATGCCAGAAACAAATGAAAAATATTGCATTAATACTCATATAAAATACCAAGAACATTAAATTGATGAGGCAGAAAATAGGTTAGTGCCTTCTAGGGGTGGGAGAATGGTATGCTGAAAAGAATTATTGAGTAGACACATGTGTTTTGGAGTGATAAAATGTTTGAAAATTAAGAGAGGTGGTGGTTGGACAACATTGTGAATGTCCTAAATGCCAATACCATTTTTTATTAGGAGCTCATACAGATATTATATCATTCTAGAGTTCAGTCACATAAAGCAGTATTATACAATTGCTAGTACACTCAATTTCAAAATATTCTCTTTCTTCTTGCACTCCTTGATAACAGATCCCTTTTAATGTATATCATATGGACTTAACCTCAATTTTAAATAGTTTGTTAAAGTGATAGTTCATTTCCTGTCAATATTCATAAATTGAAGTCCACATTCTCATTCAATGCCTAGAAAGGAAACAGTCATTAAATTTATTTAGTCTGTATAATTTAGTGTGGAATTTCATATTGTAATAAAGTATATTATTGCTGCCTATGAAGAAAAATTATGGCTTTGGCTAATTGCATTTTGCTTTATGATTATATGTGTTAAAATAATTTTTTAAAGTTTTCCTAGTTCTATTAATTGAAAAATAATTGTGCTTCTACTGCGTGCTGAACTCTCTTCTAGGCAATATATTTAGATAAGTGATTAAAATAAAGATCCATGCTCTTTTGGAACTTACTTACATATCTAGAAGGGAAAGATAGACAAAAAGAGTGCATTAAATAAATGACTTATTATATGCTATATGCTTTGGAAAAGAAAACTAGAGTAAATAGAAAATCTTGCTGGGACTAGTTAGAAAGTTAAAAATGTTTGGAGAGATTACACCAAGTAGGTGGTAGCTGAGGAATTTAGCTGAGTGTAGACCTGGCAGGATAAGTGGAACAGGATCTTTAAAACAAAGATCTAAGGACTATTGTAATTGGAATGTTAAATAAATGCATAAGAAGAGAGTGTGGTTAGATCAAAGTGGACCAGGGATAAGTGATAGAGAAGGGCAGGTCATGGAAAGCATTTTAAAAATGGTTAGCTATTACTCTTAATGAAATTATATGCTATTGTGAAGTTTCAGCCTGAGAAGCAGCATTATATGAATTTGTGTCTTAAAAACCATTATTGACCAAACCAAACAAAACATCATTCATTAACTTCTTTGCGGGTGGAAGAGTGGAAGACCCTCTACAGCAGGCTTTCAGGAGTCAAAAATACCTTTGTGTTTATTATTCTCTGAACAGGTGAGAGAGGATTAGGACTCTGGTTAGAAGGCAACTAGTAAAGGAAACGTGGATGTTTCTGACAGTGGAGAAAACAGGAATGACTGATGGGCTGTATGTGCATTGTGAGGAAAGGAAAAGAGAATTCAGCATGATTCTGAACTATGTTTCCATGAGCAACTGGAACAATGGAGCTGTCTTCAGTTGAGATGAAGGCTTGGGGAAGAAAATGAGTTGATTTGTGTCATGTTGTATTTCTGCTGCCCAATGGAGATCTTCAATATGCCATTGGATAGTCATCTCTGTGATAAAAAGAGTAATGCATATATACATTGGGAAGTCATCAGAATATTAATGATATTTAATGATTTATGGCGACATTACTGAAGAAATGAGTTTAGATTGAAAAGAGAAGACCAATTCTAAGTATTATTGAATCCTAACAATAAAAGATAGGTGTAGAAGAATCCACAGGGAGACTAAAAGTATGAGTTGGTTAATAAAATGAGAGGATGGGCAGATGGTAGTGCCTGGAAGCAAGTGAAGAACATTTGAGAAAAAAAAAAAAAGCCAGGAATCCACCAAGTCCAATGTTGCCGACATGTCTGGAAAGATAGGAACTGAGTATCAACTGTCGCCTTTAACCACATGGAAGTTGTGGGTATTGTGCAAGCAGCAGTTCCATAAATTAGTTGGAGTAGAAATTTGACTAACATTGCCAAAGGGGGGGCCACATTTGGAGAGTGTGAGAATACTACGACATATCATGTGTTTGAGAAGGAGAAGGAGGAAGAGGAAGAGGAGAAGGAGGAGAAGAAGAAAGCTATTGAAGGGGGAAAATTATGTAAGAGAGTGTGGGAACAGTTTCTGGAATGACCTTGAGTAGGTGATGGACAAGGTCATCTACTACTCATTACAGAGACTGCCTTAGAAGCACTATTTCTTAGTCTGTGGCAGAATGTTGTGTCAAAGAGCAAACTGGAGCTTCTGGTAAAGTGAAAGTATTTATTGAAGTAGTAAAGCAATCTAGGATTGTCAGTACCTTGTAAGACTGCAAGGGAAGGAAATGTTGACAGAGCCCAAGTACAGAAAATCAAGGAATTTACAAGAAAATTCTGAACAGTTGATATTTACAAAGTCATACTTTCAGAGACACAGGACAATGGAAAGACCCCTTAACCATTCATTTGCTTCCCATAAAGTTTGAGTCGTTTCACAGTGCACCCATGGCTAGTTTGATGGCCTCTCTGAAAGAACACCCTTCCTGGGACCGAGCTCCCTGAGAAGCAGGGGCAGGAGTAATGGAGAGTCTGTCTGCAGAGCTCCTGAGACAGGCTGGTCAGTTGATTTGTAAAGTCAGTTCATATTAAATAGCAAACAGAAAGAGATACAAAAAAATGGAGTCTGGCCTGAGTTTCTTACAGAAGCTGTCTTGCGCCCAACACTAGGTCCTTTTGAGCTCCTTCACAGTGGGAAGGTGGGCTCTGTGGGACCTTCAGGTTTGCAAATTCCTGGGCAGATGTGGTGCATAAGGTAGTTCCCATTTGATTGCTCTTCTCTTGTCAGTGAAGTAGAGATCATCCGCTGAGAGTGACTTGCATGCAAGTGTGGTGTAGACAAAGTAGTGTATGTATCTAAAGTACAATACTTGTATGTATCTACGTTTAAAAACAGCCAATTAGGCAGATGGAATCGTACATGTTTTCTGTTTGTGCCTATTAAGATATGTTTTTTCCTTTAAATGTTATTTATTTTTGTCATTAAAAAAATATGCTTCTACTTTTTCAATTTAGGTTGTGGTTGGAGATGATATTTTTGTATTCTTATCATTAATGAGATGTTAAACACCCATTTTAATATTGAATTTATAATTTAAAAAATAAATGTACAAATTTTAAGAGTTTCTTTAAAGATATTTTTGAGTTGTGCTTATAAATACTGAATATAAGTTACAATGTAGCTTGTGGAGCTCAAGTTTGATCAGATAACAATGTCAGGAAAATTCCCATCTTATACATATAATCCATAAATCATTGTGCCCTTGATAGCTTTAATGATGAAAATTTTTCCCTGGCCAGTCTTCCAGATTTGATGTAAAGGCACTGCATTGAAGTCTTTTAAGATGAATACCAATCTGGGAAGCTTGATATAAGGGAGTGTTGTGGTTGAGTGAGCATGTTTTAGGAGTACTTATGAAATGTTAATATGGACAAAATAAACAGCAGTACATTCAGGGGGAATTCTTCTAAATTTTTGAGAAATTTGATAAAAGTGTTGTCAAGTCATGGACATCTGCATTTGACAAACAAGAAATATATGACTCTTTTTGCAGTTATCTGCAGCAAACCTATGAACCTCGATAATGAATTTAAAACTTACTCTGTATCTGATGTTAAATATGCCCTATGACAATTCCTTGTGCATTAAAATTTTCTTAGGGAACTTTTTCCTTAAAGGTGAAGTGTAAAATTTAAACAATAAAAAAAAAAAAAAGATTACGAATACTGATTTATTGTTGCTGTTAGGGACCATCAAGCTGGTTCCAGGCCAGAGCAACCTTCTAGACAACAAAACGAAACCTGCCCGGTACTGTGACAGCCTCACTGCCCCATGCCTGAGCCCGTGGGTACAACCACAGTGTCAATTCATCTCCTTGAGGGATTCCTCGCCTTCATTGCCTCTCTGCTTTACCAAGCATTATGTGTTTCGCCAAGGACGGATTTCTCCGGACAACATGTCCAAAATATGCAAGACAAAGCTTGCCCACCCCTGCCTGTGAGGATTACTCTGGCTATATTTCTTCCAAGATAGATCCATTTGCCCTTTGAGCACTCCTGGGTACTGGAATATATTCTTCTCCAGCACCACAATTCAAATGCATCGATTCTTCCTCGGTATTCTTTATTCAACGTCCACCTTTCCCAAGCATATGAGGCTATTGAAAATACAATGGCTTCGGTCAGGTGCCCCTTAGTTTTCAAAATAGCATCCTTACTTTTCAATACTCTAAAGAGGTGCACCAAATATACCTAATGCAACAGATCTTTTGATCTCTTAAGTGCTTCTTCCTTGAGCACTGATTGTCTATCCAACCAAAAGAAAATCTTTGACGACTTCAGACTTTTCTTCATTTTTCATGATGTTACCTTTTAGACCAGTCACGGTACTTTGGTCTTCTTTATATTGAGTGGCCATCCATATAGAAAACTGTGATACTTCATCTGTATCGGCAACTGCTTCAAATCCTTCTCACTTTCAGCAAGCAAGCACGCTTGTGTCATCGTCATCTCAAATGTTAATCATATCAATTAATACTCCTCATGCCATATTTTCTTCATATAAACTAGCTTCTCTGATTATTTGTCCAGTAATATATTGAATAAGTATGTGTGTTAGTCTGGGTCGACTAGAAAAACAAATTCATAGACACACACATGTGTATAAGAAAGAGCTTTATATACAAGAGCAATTGAGTATTGAGAAAACATCCCAGCCCTGTCCAGATTAAATCCATAAGTTAAATATTAGTGTATATGTCCAATACTAATCTATGAAGTCCTCTTAAGACTCAGGAAACATACACAATAATGCCAAATTCAGGAAGATCATAGGCCAGTGGGTGGGAAGTACTGTGGATCCAGTGGTTTTTATAAGCATCTCAGGGTTGGCAGGGGTCTCCGTATGGCTTCTCCAGCACCCAGGGCTGCATCAGGGTAGGTCCATGTGGTTTCTCCTCCGGGATATCTCACAGGGAGTCAGCCTTGTCAGTAGAGTCTCCAAGGGAGTGAGCCAAGAGAGAATGTGTTTCCTGCCTCCAAGGAGGAAATACAGAAATTCCCAGAATCCTCAGGGAAAGGCCATGTCCACACAAAGGCCTTATTGATTATGACCCAGTTGACAGACTAGACTCCACTCCTTCACTTTTTTTTTGAAAATGTGTTATAATTTATTTATAATAATTCGAAGTATGTGGTATTATTTCATTTTCTTTAAAAAGACAAAACATAGTGTGATTCCGACTATATTCCTTATAACAACGTCCTTCTCGTTCATTTGATCTCGGTCATGATCAGTACATGGACAAAAGAGAAAGAGTTCTAGTCAATCTCTTGGCAATTACACCGGGAGTGACATCTCTTACCATTACTGTTTAGCATGTGCATATATTTTTTAAAAATCATTTTATTAGGGCTCATACAATTCATCACAATACATACATCAGTTGTGTAAAGCACACTTATACATTTGTTGCCCTCATCATTCTCAAAATTCACTTTCCTCTTGGGTTCCTGGAATTAGCTCATTTTCCTTTTTTTCCCTCCCCCTCCCTCCCCCCTCCCTCATGAACCCTTAATACTTTATAAATTATTATGATATCTTATCTTACACTGCCCGGCGTCTCCCTTCACCCACCCTTCTGTTGCCCATCCCCCAGAGAGGAGGTTATATGTAGATCCTTGTGATCGATTCCCCCTATCTACCCCCACTTCCCTCCCGGTATCGCCTCTGTCACTGCTGGCACTCCTTCACTCTTAATCCTCTCAATCCCAAATTAACACCAGATTATGCAACTACCACAGTATTATAAAAGGATTTAACAGTGATGCAGACCTTTGCTGATTTAAAAAATGCATTACTCCTTTCTTCATTTCACACAACTGACAATAGATTATATAATTACTACATGCAAGTTCCGCGTGAGCACAATGCAGTGTTCTGGACATCCCATTCTTCTCAAGGTTATCCATAGTTTGTTATGATCCACCCAGTGAAATGCCTTGATATAGTCAATAAAGCACAAGGAAACATCTTTCTGGTATTCCGTGTTCCAAATCCTCTTCTGAATCTGCTCTGCACCTCTGGCAGCTCCCTGTCAATAAACGGCCGCACCTGTTATTGGGTGATGTTCAGTAAAATATTTTCTTGCAGTGGTATTGTTATCTAGTTTGATGATACTCTAGGGTCACCTTTCTTTACTATGAGTACAATTGTGGTTCTCTTTTGGGCAATTAGTCTTTTCAGCAATTAGCTGTCTTTCAGATTTACTGGCATCGACCAGTGAGTGCTTGCAGTACTTCATCATCATTTTGAAATGTTTCAGTTGGTATTATATCAATACCCAACAGCTTGCTTCCAGCTAATACTTTGTGTGCAGCTTGAAACTCTTACTCTGCCCCATTGATTCTTACTCACATGTTCACTCCTGAATTGGTGGAATGCCCACTCCATCTTTTACTCAGTGTATTCTTTCCATCTTTTCTGATGCTTTCTGTACCAGTCGATATTTTTCCTATAGACCTTTTGATATTGCAACTTGAGGCTTGAATGTTTTCTTGAGTTCTTCAGTGTAAGATATGCTGAGTATGTTCTTTTTTGTTTTTCTACTTCTAGAGTTTTGCACTATACCAGTTTAGTAGAACTTAACATAAATTATGGTGATTTCTTAATAAATAAACACAATGATTCTATTAAGCAATAATATCCTAAAAGAAATATCATTTAAAAAATTGTATTCCTTTACACTTTCTAAGTACAAGAAGTAGATGGACAGTTGTGAGGATTTGATCTGTTCTGATTAGAAACTGATGGGGATACATGGAAGTGTCATGTTCTCCCCAAGGGTGGCTGCACATTAAGTGTGTAAAGTCAGTTGTGGAAATGGAGCTAAGGGCTCAAAGAGGAGGCCGACTCTCACTTCACCACTCTTGCCCTGGGCCAAGAGGCTCCGACCTGGGGAGGTGGTTCCACCCACCCTGAGAAACTGCTGATGGGTATGCCCACGATCATCCAACAGTGATTTAGTTCCCAATTCTGTCATATCAGAGGCTTAGGACTTAGGAGTTTTTCATGTCCCCAAATCATGATTCCTCCCTTGTTCCTTTTGTACAATTGGTGGTACAGATCCTGGACCTGACTTGTCAGGAATGGATAGCCATTGGGTGGGGGAAAAATTCCAATCTAACTATAGTAATTTCCAGGCCCAAGTATTAGCCATTTGGCCTAAAAAGAAAAAAGTGAAAATAATTGAAAGAAGTTCATTCTTTTCAAGTAGCCGGCTCTAGGTAAATGTAATAAAAATCAAGGACCTCTGGGCTTGTAAGTCTCGTCTAGCACGTGAACTCGGGTCTAGGAGGAAGTGGCTCATATCCTCCAGAGAGCTCTCTTATAATAGACTCGCTGCCATTCAATGCCTGGCTGGAAAATTCACCTGGGGCTGGGCTGTCCTTTCCTGAGTGTCTTGAAAGTCAACTGAGTAGGATTGCAGGAGTGTAAAAGGATAGCATTTGAACCAGAAAGGGGAGGAGCAGAGGTTTAGTTTGGACAGAAAAAGAAATGGGTAAAACTTCTGTATCTTCTCCTAGGAACATCCTCCGCATTCCCCGAATTATTTCAGGTATATCATCAGACTGAGAAAGCATAAATCTTCAGACTCAGAAAATAAAATGAGCCCTAAAAATCAGGACAAACCTGAAAAAAAGTTGGGATCCCAGACAAGCCCCTAAATGTCATGCATCCATGTAGCTACGCTTTCTTCCTTGAACGAACTAGGAAGTTCCTGCCGCCCAGGGCCTGGTAGCAACAACAACGATAGGCAGAGAGGACAAGAATAAGCAGCAATTTATTAAGCAGACCTAAGCTTCCAAAAAGCAAAGCATGTCTCCTTTTGAATTGAGTGAGATCTTTGGCACAGCACACATCAGTCCCAAACAGGTTCCCTGGTGATTTGAGGAAGACACCAGTTTTGTCCAGTTGTATAGGAATCTGGTGATGGGGCCCTGTAGGCCCGCCTCAGTCATTATTCTACACTCCCATTGCCCTTTACCTTTCCACCGTGATGGGTCCGAAGTGCAGCAGCCTGATCGATGCTTTGGAGAGCTGCCTGGACTCCTGCTTATCATAAAAGCAAGACTGTAGGCACCTCAGACACGAGTTATCACTTTTGCTGGAGGTGGGTGCCTAGCATCCTGTCTGACCCCAACAAGGAACTAATTTTCTCACCATATACATCCCAAACCTAATAAACAAAAGAGTATAATGACTTCCCTACAAGCATATCAGTAAAAGAAATTGATCTGAAGAACATTTCATCTTACTCTACCTGTTATTTAATATACCCTCTGACAGTTTACTGTACATTGAAATGCTTTGAGGACACTTCTAAGAGGATGCAGAATGTAAAATTGAAAGCACATGACCTTGCCAACATGAGTTGTCTTACTCTCTTAAAAATATAATTAAGCAGAATTAAAAATACATGTCTTTAAGTAATAAGCACTTATTAGATCACTCACCATGTCCTAGGCATTTAAAACTTTTTCTTACAATATGAAGTGTGTATGGGCAGAAGTGTAAGTGGCCATAACTAGTTATTGTTATTATAATGATTTGAACTAATTTATAACTAACTCACCAGCAAATATCGATGGAAGGTCCATCTTTCATGGGGATTTCATTTATTATTAAGCTTAACATTTTTCATTTTTGTTGGCAGAAAAGATTCCAATTTTACAGTGTAAACTTTGTTGTTTGATTCACTGACAGAAATGGAGACGTTAACTTTTGGCTTATTTTACTGTTGAGAGCAAACAGTGACTCTGATTGTGCAGCAGTTTAGAGCCTGAATGATTAACCTTAAAAAAATGATAGTTTAAATTCCCCCAGCATCTCGGTGGGAAAAATATCTGGTGATCTGCTTTGGTAAGGATTAATATAGGGCAGTTCTGTTCTGTTACATAGGATATAAGGAGTCAAAAATTTACTTAGAAGCACTTATGAAGCAAGCAACTGTTTCACTATGTTTTCTTTATTGGTGGAATATTGGCTGCTGGTTATTTGTTTTATTTCACATCTGAGTTACTTGGATTTTAGGAATATGAATTTTTTTACTTATATTATTTTTGCTAATTGACTATCTGTTGATGTCTTGATTCTTTTGATTTATGTGATTTGCTTCTGAGAGGTCACTGTTAATTTTCCTTTCTTAGAGAAATAAAAAGGTTTATTTTTTACTGATACATAAATAATTCAAAATGATTACCTACCAGAAAAATCACTCAATTGCATTCAACTACCGCTGTTTTGTGACATGTACTCTGTTAGAAACTTTCACAAATACCATCTCATTTACTCATTCTGTCATCCATGTAAAATTGGAATTATCTAATTTTACAGATCAGGAAATAAAGGCTCAAAATCCAAAAAAGACAAATTGTTCAAATGTGTATATCCAGCCAGTGACAGAAACAGAATTGCTTTTGACATCATATGATGTCTTTTTTTCTCCTGAACTTTATATCACTCTATTTCCTAAAGAATCTTTTCATGTCTACATATCATAAACAGAGATGGTCAAAGCTATATAGACCTTAAATGTAAAATAAATGGAATGTTCACACAATCTCTTAGTGTACATTTAATGTAATCTTTAATAATCTGTATCAGTAGATTCAGCTAATCAAAAATTTGAAATGTAATATTAAGGTCAGAATTCTTTAGATAAGTTCTTTGAGAAAGCTTCTGAAATAAGTATTGACAAAAATAATCTACATTAAAAATCTGTGCCTTTCCTCCCCGTATCCTTATATTTTTAATACCTAACCATTTATGTAGGTATAATTTCTGTCTCCTCTGTGTCTTTACTACTCATTTTTATATTTAATATTTTGACATTCATTCTTTTATTTATCTCTACAACTCAATGAGATAAATATTTTAATTTCTGAATGAAGAAAAAAAAGGCATTTCAGCAACCTTTATACATTTCTAGCCCACTCTGAATCATAAAATAAGAATGATTACTCAGCGACTATAAGGGGATGTGGTATTTTGCACACACCGAAAAATGGTGCTGTGCACAGCTTGGTGAGAGTAAGTCAATTCTCAAAACGGGCTGAAAGGAGACGGAGAGAAATTACTGAGCATCAGTATTCAAGGAGACTGTGTGGGGTTTGTCTGCCTCCTCAAGCAACAGCTTAAGGGCTGTTTTTATAGGTAAGGCTAAGGAGGTTTCTGGAAAGAATCAACGTTAATGAAAAACCGGATAAATCTCAGTGGAGTAATCAGCGACTTTCTGTGCTCAGGCCGGAGACCAGTTGTTTGGTCTTCAGATTGTTTACATTGCTTGGAAGGTCTGGTCCACAGTTCAGGTGTAGGTGTTGTTACCAGGTAATTTCTCACTTCTAATGGGAAACAGAAAAGTTTGTCGATTTGTAATGCATTCTAACAAAGTTATAAGGTTGACAAATGAACGCAAAGTAAATGAAACCCCAATGGAACCTTGGGGCCTCCTGCAGCATCAGTATCTTTACGGAATATGGTATGTTTTAGAATAGGCTTGTATTCTGTCTGAACCTATCACAAAGCTTTGGCATATTATAGGGTTAACAAATGCATTGTGGATATAGTTAGGTGTGTGGATATATAAAAACAGTGGGGAGTTTATAAATTTAGTATTTATGAATTTTCTTAATCAGTATGATATTGTTGCACATCACTTTAAATCAAATGAAGCAAAATTAAACTTAGCTTAATTAGGATGTAATGAAACTAAAATAGTTTACTTTGAATTAAATAGCCAATTATAAATGATTCGCACCTGTAACTAAGCAATTATATAATTCTCTGTAAATATTATAAATACATATTTTTCAATCCTTGCTATACTTTCTCTAAGGGCATTTTGCATGTACACTTAGGTACACATATAGTTAAAGTATTTTAAGAATATATTTGATAATATTATCTTTTTTATTTTCTCATCGATAATATTTTTGGATGCTTTTCCTTGTCTATAGATACAAAACTAAATAATTTATTACCTCTCAGTATCATATTAAGCTTTAAATGTGAAAAGGTGAAACGGACAATGGTGCATATAGCTTTTAATGTGCTTGTCTAATTATATTATTAGGATGAATTCCTTGAATTAGAGATGCCATACAAAAGTGTGACAAAATTTCCCATCTATTTCTAAACTATTTTCTAGAAATAGTTGTGTGAAGACACACAGCTGCCAACACTATATGAAGTTATATAATTTTGTACAACCATACAGTTGTATAATTATGAACTTGCCCTTGCCATGAAGAGTTACAATTATTCTTTTTTAAGCATTTGCTTCTCTAATAGTTTAGAAAGTCATAGATAAGGCTTTCAGTATTTGTGACACTTTTGATTATTGTTATAGTAATATACTATTCCAAATTAATTCTCCTTTTATATTTTTTTGTTTCAGATTTACTTTTAATATTTGTTGCTCATTTTCAGTGAGTGGTTAGTTCCTCTTCATTATTTATAGTATCTATTTATGTTAATCTAATGTGTGTTATTCAAGGATATATTTCAGTAAATGTTATTTTTGCCTTGTGCATTTTGTATTTTTATATAGTGAATTTCATGATCCTCTCTCTCACTGTTTGTTGCTCTACAGTTCTAACACTCCACATTTGATAAATACACACACCCACACATACTCATATAAATATTTCCTGCACAAATATTAATTTTGCTTTCCTATGTTTTTATAATACTTGACCTTCTCAAATTTATAATTAAAATAAAATGTAAATGTGAAAACCTATTTTGTGTTTTAAAAATCATTGGATAATTTTCTCAGTGTCTTTCTTTGAACTAGATAATTCACTACTAACATAATACCTTGCTTTTTACACTTGAAATTTTCTGAACCCTATTTAAAACCAGTAGGCTGTTTCACTACCCTATAACACTGCTAAAAACTTGTGATAGGTAATAATGTTTTTGTAGTAGGAATCCGTTCACAATTGTTCTTTTCTTCTGAAGTATGCCTTTAGTATTACACTGCCCTTCAGTCTATTTACAATCATAACAACCCTATAGGATGGTGCGGAATTGGTTCCCTAAATCTTTATGGGAACACGGAGCCTCATCTTTCTTTAGAAATTGTTTGGAAAGAATTGTCTAGAAATTCTTTAGAATGTTGTTTGGAAGAAGCATGTAAGCTATTCATTTTAGGGAGAAATATAAAGCAAGGAAGAGGATTAAGGCGCACTGAGAGTAGGGGTGGACGTGAACTTTTAAATTAGTTTGTTAAAGAAGGCCTTTTGAGAAGGTGGTCTTTACACAAAGGCCTGAGGAAAATGAGGGGGAAAGTCATTGTAGAATTTGGGGGAAATAGAAGGAAAAAGTTATATAGCTCGCCACTATAAAGACTCACACACAGAGAGAACCAGTGAGAGCAGCAGATGCTGAAAAAAGAGCGTTCATGGAGAGTCAGGGTCCTGTTGAACCCTGTAGGCAATGTGAAATGGTGTTTCGTTTTTGTGTAACTTGAGACAGACTTAAAAGAAACAGCCGTTTATTGTGAGATAGGTGTTTATTCTTCTATTCCTGACGTGCTGATTGTACTTACCTAAAGGGACTCATGTTATACCTGTCCTTTTGCTTTTGGCTTACCTCGCTTACCATGATTCCTTCCAGCTCTTCCCACGAGGTGAGGTGTTTCATGCAGTTGACCAGGCTTTTCAGTGCTGCATAGTACTTCATTGTGTGTATGTGCCAGAGTTTACTAATCTACTTGTCTATCGATGGAAACTTAGGCTGTTTCCAAGTCTTTGCGATTGTGAATTGTGCCACAATAAACATTGGAGCACAGATGACTGGTCGTGTTTTATTTGTTGCTTCCACCAACCGGGTATATGACCAGTAGAGGGATGGCTGGGTCATAAGGTAGATCAATTTCCATTTTCTTTAGGTATCTCCAGATTGCTTTCCACAGTGGCTGTACAAATCTACCCGATCACCAGCAGTGGAGGAGGGTTCCTACTTCACCACAGCCCCACCAACACTTGTTCCTATCTGATTTGGTGATTTGTGCTAGCCTCAGGGGTGCTAGGTGGTATCTCATGGTTGTTTTGATTTGCATTTCTCTTATGGCTAATGATCTGGAATACTTTCTCATATGCTTATTGGCCATGAGGATATCCTCCCTATTGAAGGCTCTTAACTGTTTTCCTCTTCTTGCAGGCCATGAGGGTGTTGTAGATTTTAGTAATGAGCCCTTTGTTTGATGTGTCATTACTAAAAATTCTCTCCCACTCTGTGGGTTGTCTTGTCACCCTCTTGGTGAAGTCTTTCGAGGTGCACAGGTGCTTTATTCTTATTAAGTTCCATTTGTCGATTTCCAGTTCACCTGCATGTGTACTCATCCCTATTGCAGTGAGCCTATGAGTTCCCAGGCTTTAAACACCAAAGGCGGGCGGGTAGGGGGGAATCATATCATCGTCAATGAGGGTGGCGCATGATGGGGATCCAATGCCCATCTCTAGACAACTGGACATACCTTGCAGAGAGGTAGTGGGAAGGAGATGAGTCACTTAGGGTTCAGTATAGCAATAATGAAACCCACAACCTTCCTATAGTTCTTAAACGCTTCCTCCCCCCAACTACCATAACTCCAATTCTGCCTTGCAAAACTGGTTAGACCAGAGGATGCACAGTGGTACAAATGGGAATTGGAAACGCAGGGAATCTAGGACAGATAAACCCCTCAGGACCAGGGGTGACAGTGGCGATACGAGGAGGGAAGGGGGAATAGAAAGGGGGAATTGATCACAGGGATCTACATATAACCTCCTCTCTGGGGGATGGGCAGCAGAGGGGTGGGTCAAGGGAGATGCCGGGCAGTGGAAGATAAGAAATAATAATAATTTATAAATTATTAAGGGTTCATTGGGGGTGGGGGAGGGGGAGGGAGGGGGAGGGGAAGAAAGAAAAATGAGCTGATTCCGAGAACCCAAGAGGAAAGCAAATTTTGGGACTGATGAGTGCAACAAATGTATAGGTGTGCTCTACACAATTGATCTATGTACTGTGATGAATTGTATGAGCCCCAATAAAATGATAAAAAAAAAGAATCAAAAGAGAAAATTAAATTGCTATGAAATAAATCGATAAGGGCTCTAAAAAAAAAGAAACAAAACAGCCCCTCAATCTTGACTGGCTTTATTAAAAATATTCATGTTATTTGAACTATGTTTTAAGCAATATGATCCTGGCTGTAATTGAAGAATAGACTGAATTTGGACATAATTGGAAGCAGAGTAGTCAGTTAGAAGGGGCTAGTGAAGGAACTGGAAAGATGTAAAGCTGGCTGGGAGTGGGGTATTGCAGTGGAGGGATTAAAAACCTCTGATTGCCAAACACATGTTACTGCAGAGACAGTTGGATTTGCTGATGTATGTGGTATGTGGTATGGCGTGTTAGAGCAAGAGGTGGATTAAAGTCACTGGGTCCTGTCTCCCCACAGCCCCTCCAACACTTGTTGCTTTCTGATTTTTTTAATAGAGCTACCTTTGAGAGTGTTAGGTGGTACCTCCTTGTTGTTTTAATTTGCATTTCTCTTATGGCTAAAGATCGGGAACATTTCTCATATGTTTATTGGCCATTCAGATTTCTGCCTCTGTGAAACTTCTATTCAGGTCCTTTGTCCACCTCTGAAGTGGGCAATTAGTTTTTTGTTTTTATTGGAAGCTAGCAGAGTATTGTAGATTTTAGTAATAAGACCTTTGTCTGATGTGTCATTGTTAAAGATCTTTTTCCAGTCTGTGGACTCTCTTATTACTCTCTTGATGAATTCTTTCGATGTACACAGGTGTTTTATCTTCAGTATATCCCATTTGTCAATTTGTGCCTCCTCTGTGTTTGTGTCCTTCCCTATTTATGATAGCCTATGTATTCCCTGTGCCAAAGGTCTCAAGTTGGTCCTAATTCCCTCATTAATGGCCCTAATAGTTTGGGGTTAAACTTCAAGGTCGGTGATCCACCTTGAGTTTATTCTTGTGCATGGAGTGAGATAAGGGTCTTACTTCATTTTTCTGCAGGTAAATATCCATTTTTTCCAGCACCACTTGTTAAAGAGGTCATCTGCTTCCCATTTGATATTTTGGGGGCCCTTATCAAAGATCAGTTGTCTGTATGCTGATGATTTTATTTCTGGGTTTTCAGTTCTTTTCCCTTGGTCTGTCATTGTACCAATACCATGCGGTTTTGACAACTGTGGTTGTAGATAAAGGCATTTACATATGCAAATATATTTATATATGAGGATGGGGAAATAGATCTATGTGCCTATATTTATAAGTTTAGTATTAAGGTAGCAGAAGGACATTGGGCCTCCAATCAAGTACTCCCTCAATGCAAGAATACTTTCTTCTATTAAATTGGCATTCCATGATGCGCACCTTCCTGACCCAACTGCTGAAGACAAAGCGGGTGAATAAGAAAATGTGGTAAAGAAAGCTCATGGTGCCCAGCTATCTAAAGATACAGCATCTGGGGTCTTAAAGGCTTGACGATAAACAAACGGCCATCTAGCTCAGAAGCAACAAAGCGCACATGGAAGAAGTGTACCAGCCTGTGTGATCACAAGGTGTCGAAGGGATCAGATATAAAGCATCATCAGAACAAAAAATCTCACCATAGTGAATGAGGTGGGGAGTGCAGAGTGGAGACCCAAAGCCCATTGGTAGGCCACTGGAGATCTACTTGCAGAGGGGTCTTGGGGAGGAGAGGAGCCAGTCAGGGTGCGATGTAGCAACGATGAAAATACAACTTTCCTCTAGTTCCTAAATGCTTTCTCCCCCTCTCCATTATCATGATCCGAATTCTACCTTGCAAGTCTGGCTAGACCAGAAGATGTACACTGGTACAGATAGGAACTGGAAATGCAGGGAATCCAGGGCGGATGATCCCTTCAGGACCAGTGGTATGAGTGGCGATATTGGGAAGGTAGAGGGTGAGTGGGTTGGAAAGAGGAAAATGATTACAAGGAAATATATGTGACCTCCTCCCTGGGTGAAGGGAGACGTCGGACAGGGCAAGATATGACCAAATATTAATTTATAAATTATCAAGGGCTCATGAGGGAGGGGGTATCAGGGAGGGAAGGGAAAATGAGGAGCTGATGGCAAGGGGCTTAAGTGGAGAGCAAATGTTTTGAGAACGATGATGACAATGAATGTACAAATGTGCTTTACCCAATTGATGTATGTCTGGATTGTGATAAGAGTTGTATGGGCCTCTAATAAAGCGATTAGGAATAAATAAATAAATAAAGTCCCTGGGTCAGTCTTACCAGCGTCATGGTATTCTGATTACTCTTGTTAGAAAGGCGTCCTGATGCCACATTAATTAAGGTGCTAGATTGCTACTGAAAAGGGCTGAGATTTGAACAACACATCAGTTGCTTCATGGGAGAGAGATGCAGCAGTCTGTTTCTGGTGTTCTATGGGATTGCTGAATCAGAACCAACATGATAGCAGTGCGTTCATTTTAATTTGGTTTATGATGGAGAAGACTGTGATATGAGCAGGTCTTTGATTTATTTATATGTTTTGTTCATTTTTGAGTGGGGAAGATAAAGTTTAATTTTGAAGAAAATTGCATTGAAGCAACTATTTTAGCTCCAGATAATGCATCCAAAGACCTCAGATTCTTATTTTATTCCCAGGACTGCTAAATCCTTCTAGTGTAATCAGAACGACACTGGTTTGTAGAAATATGGAATGGGTGGAAAACTTGCATCTTCTTTTGCTGTCATTGTTACAATCGCTGCGATTCCCTTGAATGGACATTTGGCAAAATGAAGGCAATTTCTCTCATGGTTCCCACAGTACTTGGCACTTAACACTCAGTAAATCGAAGAATCTTATCAGTGCAAACGGTGTCTAGTGCACTCTGACCAATGTGACATAAGTCTTTTTTTTCCTTCTTAATGGAGGAACATTTTTAGGATAAAATTGCAGCTTTGATTATTAATGTTTAATTACTTCTCCCCTGGTTCCATTCCTGAATTTCATTTTTTCTTAAAATATACTTGTACAGAGTTGGGGTTATTTCAGATAGAAACATTTGACTCAGATGGCACAAGACAGGACCGAATGCTTGTCTACATCAGTAAGGGATCATGTTTCATTTAATTCTTAGTCTACTATATTTTTAATAGATTTAAATATTATGTTTAATTTTAAAAACATAACCATGTTTTCTAGACCATATATATTAGATAAAACCCCAACTTTCCTTTGAAAACTTTACTCAGTCATTTTTCTGAGGTGTAGGCAATCTTTTTTTAGCAAAGCCAACTCATGGTAGAAATGACAAATGAGTGTGCCCTGTCAAACAACAATTGTGAGGATAGCACAGGGCTGTACAACAATGTGTTCTGTTGCACACGGGGCTCTATGAATTAGAGTTGACTGTGGTAATGGACAGCAGCAGTAGAGGTTCCTCAGAAATGTGAATTACACATGACTATGGGTGCTGTTTATATATTGATATAGCAGAAATCACTTCTGCACCTTTTCATGCAAATGGAAAACAATTCTAAATCACAGGTATAAATTAGCCCTTTTCTCAGAAACCATTTAATTTATCTTCATCCTATGATTTTCCTTTGAAAGGATCCTTTTTCCTTTCTTTGAGCCCTAGCCCTGGTCCCAGTGTCATCTTGCATACTGTTCCTGCATCCCCAGTTCCTATTTTCTTGAGTCTTGCTTCTTTATTAACAACTAAATCCTATATATTCTCAATAGTCTTTTGTTTTTGTCTTCAACCTCTGTAAAGGAAGCATACTGCCTCTTTTGGTCAATATTTTCTACTTAATATATTTGATGAATCAATAACTGCTCAATAAATGTTGGTGCCCCCAATGAGGGCCACAGTGATAGCCCAATTAAAAAACTCAGAACTACAAATGTAAGAGAGGGTGAAGAGAGATTGGAACTCATATACACTGCTAGTGGGTTTGTAAACATGTCCAATCACTGTGGAAGCCAATGCAGTGCCACCTCCAACAACTGAGATAGAAATACCATGTGATCCAATAATACCTTTGCCAGAATATGCCCCAAAGAAATAAAGGCAGATCATGACCAAACTTATGCTTATCCATGTTCATTGCAGCACAGTGTACAATAGCAAGAAGCTATAAAAAGCCCAGATACCATCAGTAGAAGATCAGATAGATAAATATATACACACAGTAGAATATTATGAATCCCTATAAGCAGTGGTGAAAGCATGAAACACCACATGACATGGATGGACCTGGAAACCATCATGCTGAGTGAAATTGGTCAACCATACAAGGACAGAGACTGTATGAGTCCACGACTGTAATCTTCTAATCCAATATCCCAAGCAATGAGGTAGAGAGCCTCTTTAGTATCCAAGAACCATATACCACCATCTTTACATGACTATCTTTGAAAAACAAATAAACAAGCAAACAAAACATTTATAGAGAAACCCCACTACAGTTGGGGTCCCTTTCTCAAGATGTGGGGAGGAGAGGACCCTTCAGTTGCTGCCATAGAAGATGGTGCTAAGATCACTCCAAATTAAGAGACACGACCTTAAGAATGATAAAGAAACTTCACATGAAATTCAAATCAACCTGTGGGGAGGCAAACATGTATTTCTGGCAGATGGAAATTACATTTCTGTTGATGGGCAAACTGGTTGGAGCAATGGCCCACCTGGAAAAACAAAACAAAACAAAGCAACAGAACAAAATTTAGCAATTCTGTAGAACTTCAAGGAGAGAATAGTCGTAGTACTGTGTTCCTTATTGAACATTTTTGAGCTAGTTTCTCTCCAGCCCATGGTGAGCCAAGTTGTGTGCTATAGTCACTGGCACTTAGACTCTGACTTTTCGAGGTGTACAATGTCTTTCATAGGCTACAAGAGAACATTTCGATATGAAAACCCGACTAAGTGGTGAGCTGGATTTTACCTCAAACTCACTTGTAGCAGGTTTAGTACCCTAATATAAGAAGAAACAGATGTCTTCTCTGGTAAGGTATGGGATTGATGATCCTTAGACTTTGCTTTGATATTATCCAATGAATGGTTCCCTGGGAATACCATATTTCTACTATTTTAATGCCCTCTTTGCTTTCTAATTCCATGTATTTTTCTGATAGGCTAAAAGAACAAAAAAAAATCTATCTTGGAAGGAGTACAGCCAAAATGCTTACAGGCAAGGATGGTGCAACTACTTTGGGCCTGTTACCAGGAGAGACTAGTCCTTTTAGAAGGATATCCTGCTTGGTACAGGATCGGGGCTGTGGAAAAGAGGATCATCGACAAGATGCATGACACAGTGGCTGCATTGATAGCCGCAAACTGAATAATTGTGAGACTGCATTGTTTTGTACTGTTGTAACCAGGCTTGCTATGAGTCAGAACCCACTTGTTGGTAATTAACAACAACATATGGCCTGAAAGGCATGGTTCTATACTGTCATCAACCCACATTGCTTGCATAAAGCGTGTCCAGTCACTTAAGAGTTTAATCTGTACAAATTAATAATTTATATATGTTGGTGTGAATCTGGCCTATAAATGTATAATTCCTTTCTTAACAGTGTTTTTAATTCTATATCATTAGCTAAATTAATGACACTATCAATAGAATTATCCTCTGTTCCTGTGGATCATTTATAATGGTAAATGGTAAATCATAAAATGGTAATGATGTCTCTAAAATTAACCAGAAACATAAATAAATCATAGATATATTAATGACTTTTGGGCTTACACTTAATTCTAGCCCCAATCTAAGAACAATTAGTTCTTCTGACATGCTCCTGCCCTCATGAAGAGATCACTGAAGTTATAAGTGCTGTAGCAAAGTGTGGTGAAGACACTAAATGGTGCCCGACTATTAGAAAGAATCACACATGAGGGGTCTCAAAAGTCACATGGAAGAAGCACACCAACTTGTATGATGCAAGGGTTGCAAATAATAAAATCCAAATCTGAAGGAAGGGATCGAGTTAGACTTAAATCATGAACACCTGGCCTGCAGAAAGCTATGGGGACAGTGGAACAGTGGAAGCCTCAGATCCATTTGTAGAGTTCACACACGGATTAGGCGTCCAGTAAATTCCCTCTGAATATGGCCCAGGGATGTGACCATCAGACTGTGAGCATTGTAAAGTTAATTGTGGCAGATGAAGTTTTGTTAATATGTAACACGTTATCATTTGATTTCACTTTACACCACATTAAAGTTGTTTCGGTTTTTAATGTTTTCTGCTTTTCCATTGAGGTTTTCCTGTGTTCTGCCTAGTCATTGTTGCTCTTTTTATTTGCTTACTTTCTGTTTGTGCATTGTATGATTTCCTGTTTATAATATTCAGGACTGGTAGATTTATAGCGATAGTAACTGCATTAATAATTACCTAGTGCCATGGCGGGGGATTTGGGGGATAGGAGGACTAACAACAATGAGTGCGAGAAGAAAATGTTGTAAATTGATTGAGATCATGATTGCGTAACTTTTCTTACTAAGATTGAAATTAAATTGTGTGACATGTGAAGTATATACCATTGAAAATGTTTCATGTTTGTTGTATGAATGCATTTGGAAATGAATAAATGAAAAACCAGAAGAAATCTAAAATACAATTTGCAGGAAATCTACCAGATATAACATTACCTCCTCAAAATAGAACAGAACAGGGTAGCTAGATACCCAGGTTAAAACAACAACAACAAACAAACTAATTAACCATGCATCTAATATTATATATTGAAATAGACATTTTTAGAAACTGATTATGTTTTATAAGACATTAGTTTTTAATTTGAGTATGGGGCCCTGTTTGTTTAGCTAGCTTCTGCTAATTGTAGAATTAAGCCTATATTATCTACACTCATTCATCTTGTACTTGCCACAGCATGTTGATATATATGGTGTGGTGCAGTGTGTGTGTGTTCCTGAGACCAACCCAGGGTGCTGGGAGCAGGGAGAAAGCACAGAGGACACCCTGGATGGCTGGAAAGTGCGCTTAAAAGGCCACAGTGGAGGTTTTCTCTTTGGGCTTGTTAGTGTTGGCCTTGTGGGAAGCACAAGGCACCCCAATGTGCAGAAACCTGTGTTAGAAATCCGTGATTGCTCCAATTTGGGGTAGAGATTCAGAGACTGTCTGTTTTTAGCAAGTTGACGATGAGTTAAAAGGAGGTGACCACTGTTGTGACCAAGAGCAGAAGAAAAAGTGGAAGCGAAGGTGCCCCAAACAATAGCCGGCCCTGGGAAGAGGTTGCCAGGAAAACGGTGGGACCGAAGGAATGTCAGAGTTCCTGCAGCTCCCGCAGTGGGAAGTGAAACCTGAATGCGACTTTCAAAAATGATAGGATTACAGAAATAAAATAAAATGAAGAGCTCGCTGTAATTTGTAGCTCATGTTGAGTGTCTTATACCAGAAACAGACCCTTGGAATAGGATAGTGCGCCTTCTAATTCCAGCTCTGTGACCAAGGGTGCCTTTAGAGATGTCATTTAGAGATTGTTCCCAGGTTTTATATTCTATAGACCAAAGCCAACTACTGTCTGGGATCACACTGGCAGTAGAATAAGTGCATCACAGTTGATTTAGGTTCCTCCTTCTTTCAATTCTACCCACGTAGAGTGAGTACCTATTACGTGGGGGGCATTGGGCTGCCAACTCCTGAACAAAGAAAAAGCAAAGAAGTCTCCTTTTTATCAATGAATGGAATCGACTCGGTGCTACAAACAACTTCAACAGAAGCAGGAAAGTTAACATAAATGCAGCCAGTTTTCAGATAAATATTTCAACAAGGTGCGGTGAGAACACAGAGGAGCAAGCAGCTGGGCACTTATTGCACGCATATCAATCTATATCATCTTCCTCAGTGTTTCTGTCAGGTGAGGTCAAGTGGCTCCGACTCAGGAACGCTGTGTGCAGCAAAAGGAAGCACTATCCGGTGCTGTGTCACCCTCACAATTGTGTTTAGGTCTGAGCCCATTAGTGTGGCCACGGTGACAATCCACCTGGTGGAGTGCCTTTCGATCCTTGTCTGGATCTCCATTTTGCCAAGCATGATGTCTTTCTCCAGGGACTGTTCTTCCCTGAGAGGATGCCCAAAGTATGTGAGGTGACGTGTAATCATCCTTATGGCGAAGGAGCATTCTGCACGTGCTTCTTTCCAGAGAGGTCTGTTTGTTCTTTTGTCAGTCCGTTGGGTTTGCTGTGCTCTTCATCAACCTTATATTGCATGAATCAGTGTTTCTTCAGGCTTCATTATTGATATCCAAATTCCACATGCATGTTAGATGATTAAAAATACCATGGGTTGGGACAATTGCACCTTGATTTCAAAGTAACATCCTTGCATTTCAACATTCTAAATGGGTCTTGCGCAAAAGATTTACCAAATGCAATGTGTCATATAATTTATTGACTGTTGTTTCCGTGAGTACTGATTGTAGATCCAAGCAAGATAAAATTCATTATACCTTCAATCTTTTCTCTGTTTATCATGATATTACCTATTGGCCCAGTTGTGTGGGTTTTGGTTTACTTTGCATTGAGTTGTAATCTATAGTGAAGGTTGCAATCCATCTGCATTAGCGATTGCTTCGGTTTCCTCACTTTCAGCAAAACATGATTGTGTTATCTCTATATCACAGGTAGTTAAAAACTTCCTCCAATTCTGATAGCACATTCTTCTTCATATAATCCAGTTCTCTGATGATTTGTTAAGCATATAGCCCAAGTAAGAGGAGATGATACAAGTGTGACGCACGCTTTCCCTCATTTTACATCATACAATACTCTCTTGTTCTGTTCACACAACTGCCGATTGATCTTTGTACACATTCTGCAGGAGTACAATTAAGGTATTCTGCAATTTCCATTCTCCTCAAGGTCATCTATAGTTTGTTATGATTCACACATTCAAATATCTTTACATCATCGAAGAAATGCAAGTAAACATCTTTCTGGTATTCTCCACTTTCAGTCAAGACCCATCTTTTCTCAACAATGATATCCCTTGTTCCGCATCCTCTTCTGAATCCAGCCTGAACCTCTGGCAGCTTCCTGTTAAAGTACTGCTAAAACCATTGTTGGATGATCTGTAAAGCTTTCCTTGCATGCGATATAAATGGTATTGTTCTATCTTTTGTGGAGTCTGTTAGTCACCTTTCTTTGGAATGGGTACAAATATGAATCTCTTCCAGTCAGCTCGCCAAGTACCTGTCTTTCAAGCTTTCTGGCAGAGATGAATGAATGAATGCTTCCCGTAATTCATCAGCTTGTTGAAATGTTTCAATGGGTATTCCATCAATTCTTGGAGCCTTCTTTTTGGATACTTCTTTCAGTGCACCTGGAACTTCTCACCTGTTCACAAGTCACCTCTTGGAATTTTGGAGAGTTGACTAGTTCTTTTTGGTACAGTGACTCTGTGTATTCTTTATTTGATCCTTCCTGCAAAGTTCAATTTTTCACCCATAGAATTTTCCAGTATTGCACCTAGGAGCTTGAATATTTCATTTGGTTCTTTCACTTGAAGATATGCCAGGCATGTTCTTCTCTTTTGCTTCTCTCCCTCTAGGACTGTACATATTTTACGTTGTTTGCTTAAGGTGTCCTTTGAATTTTACCATTCAGCTCTTCATCATTTCTCCCATCTGCCAAAGCTGCTCTATAATTAAGAGCAAGTTTCAGCATTTCTTCTGACATCTATTCTGATATTTTCTTTCTTTCCTGTCTTTGAACTTTTGCTCTTTTCATAGATGATGTTCTTTATGTTAGCCTACAGCTCCTCAGGTTTCTGTCCTTTTAAAAATATTAATTAAATAGGTTTTGAGATTTCTGTGGCTTGGATAGGATATACTCAAATTTGTATTTTGACACAGCTTATTTTAATTTTCTTCAACTTCAACCTGTTCTTTTTTAACTTACATATTTTAATATTCATAATGTATACATTCAAATGTCCAATTATTAATTTATGTTTGAGGCTGTCATTTTTCTTCTCATTTTCACTCATGTCTCATCAGCAAATGGAACTCCAGAAAGCTTTACCCTCACAGGCTTTACTTCAAGCACATGGTTGTGTTCTACTCTACTTTGAGAAACAGCGTGGTGGTATTTTGAGCATCTTCAGACCGAGGGTTCCACCTCTGGCGGTATGTCCAACGAGGTTCTCCTGTGATTCATTACGTTTTCAGTAATTGATCACGTTTCATTGTCATCTGTAGGGCTCAGTGGCTGCTTCCTCTGACGTGGACAGCAGACACCTTAGTGTAGTCGTTTTCGTCTCAGTGCTTGCTCTGACCGCTCCACTTTGGGATTTGAAATACCAGGGACATAGCTTCCAGTATCAGAGCACCACAAGCGACCATCGTGTGACAAACTGACAAACTGTGCCATAGTCATCGCCGTAGAATTCTTTTTTCTAATTAGGTATTTACAATGATAAGTAAGTAACTCAACAAATACATATACTGCAAAGGAAAGCATTTGTGTATCTCTCTGTTGTGTTTTCTCTGCTTTGCTTAATCACTGGGGGTGGCTTAACCCCCTGTGATCACTAGATAAAGAACAAGACACAAGGTCACACACACATTAAGCAGGTGTAGGTCATACAAGTCAATTCAAATGGCTGCACATTCCCTGGATGTGGGCTTGTGGTTTCCATTCACTCCATGATTTGTGTCTGTGAAACTACTAATCATCTAGGGTGAATTCACAACCACATCCGTATATTAACACAAAACTACGAGCAAAAATGTAGGCACTAGACTACTAGCCCCAAAGTCGGTGGTTAAACATACGTACCTAGAAAGCCTTTGGAATGCACAGACCTGGCAGTCTGCCTCTCAACGGTGGCAGCCCTGAACACTCTGGTGCAGTTCTCCTGTGCTCAGATGGCTTCGGACACCACTGGAGGGCACTCAAAATTAATAAAATAAATAACGTCAGCCAACCTTTTGTTATACAAGGGGGTGCAGTTCCTCAGGTTATACAGTTTATTCGTTTGAGGTGTTTGCTTCTGTTTTCAGTTCCTGTTATGGGGCACTGACCTGCTAGCCACAAAACCAGCAGCCACTACCTGAGCGACCGATGAGCCGATGTGCTCCTGTGAAAGTTTCTGATGTCAGAAACACCCTGAAGCAAAGTGAATGGAACTGGACTCCGTAGCAGTGGCTTTGCTTTTGGTTCCCAGAGTGAGGTGTGGCATTTGACTAGCCCAAAGGGGTTCAGGAGAAGCCGGTTCACCCCGACGTATTCAGCAGAGGTATCCACTGCGAACGTTTAAATTCAGTAAACTGCATATATGGGTTTCTAAGTGAGTTGATTTTTCATTGTTTTAACCATAGGCTTGCTGTTTTGGCTATTTTAAGTTTTCACATTCCTACTCCAAACCAAGAAACCATTATACAAAAAATATTTAAATGTTTTCTGAATTACCAATTTCAATCAGGTATATTTGTCTACAATAAAAATGAAAGCAGAAACATTACTTTAAACTACAAGTAAATTTTTGGAGTTTGCCTCTTAAAACGGGCCCTTAAAAGCAAAATAGAAACGTGTTTTGTATAAATCCTGTGGATAGTGACATGGACCAACTCATCGAAAGCCCAGGGTTTGCAAATGTGTTAAATTAATCTAGGTCTTTATGAGATAGGTAGGTCATGTGTTTATATTAGATACATTGATTTGTCTTCTACTAAGTTATCCAAAAGAAAGCAGCTTACAGTTTGTCATCATCAATGGTTCTCTTGCATTAAAGGCGATGTGTTGTGTTTGCACCTTGTGTCTGCAGACGAAAACTGGTATTGCATTGCTGTATGACGAAGGGTCTGAAAACGCCTATGACGTCCGACTGAAGCTAACAAAGGAGGTGCTAACTCTTCAAAAACAAGACGTCATCTGTACCAGTGGAAGCAGTCGCAGTGCAAATGTAAGTGCTTCTGGATCTCCCGGCTTCCGGTGGGGTGTTTCAAAGGTGTTTTGAACTTATGAGCCAAGAAGGTCTTACTCAGATCAAAGGCATTTAAAATTATTGCCATAATTCTTGAAAGTAAAAACCTACGAGGCCTTATTAAAATGTTCCTAATACTTTTGCTGCTTATGCCCAACTAAAATACGGTTTGCAAAATCGTTTCATTTTCTTTGTTTCTTGCTTAGCTTAGCTTCTTCATTAAAATATTTTTAAAGTTTTAAATAAAATAGTACTCACCAATAACAGATGATTTGTGATCTTTCCTAATTAGAAAATCTAAAATATATAATACAGCATATGCTCTTAATTGCTAAAAGAATAATAACTTTAGCGTCTCTGTCTGAAGTCACATGAAATGGAGGTGACAAGCACTACAGGTATACTTAGTGTTTGGTGGTCACATTGAACCTGGGCGTCAGCGAATGCAATTGAGCATTTTCCTCGGGAAACAGGCCTTCTTGGCTTCACTTGTATTCTTAACACACAGATTAAATTTTCCTAAAAGTAAAAGATCTAATTTGATGCACTACGCTAGTGAATAAATAATAAGAAATATTATATTTATGTCTATCTAAGAGTTTCTCTCAATGAAGACCATTTCATTTGAACTATATTATAGTAAAATCACATTTTTCCTAAATTTTCCTTCTAGTCACTTTAAATAACTTCAAATATATGTTTAAAGATTAATCAGAAATCCTTTATAGATACCTCTTTTAAGTACATTTGTAAGCTACAAAAACTGATACACAGGAAACCATGTAGCTAAAAATAATGTCTTTTAATGACTTTTGAAAATATTTCAGGTCATAGTTGACTTTTTTTAAATACTTTTATTGGGGACTCTTACATCTCTTAATCACAATCCATACATTCATTCAGTGTGTCAGGTACATTTTGCACATACGCCACCATGATCATTTTCAAAGCATTCTCTTCCCGCTTGAGCCCCTGATATCGGCTCCCCATTTCTACCTCTCCCTCCCCGACCCACCCTCCCTCATGAACCCTTGATAAGTTTATAGATTATTTTTTCCATATCTTACATCACCCTCTGTCGCTCCTCACCCACTTTTCCATTCTTTGTCCCCCTGGGAGGGGGTTCAAGGTTGATCCTTGTGATCGATTCCCCCCTTCCTCCCCCCACTCTCCCCTAATCCTTCTGGTATCTCTCCTTTCCTTGTTGGCTCTCAGGGGTTTATCTATCGTGGATTTCCTGTGTTGCAGGCTCTTATCTGTAGCAGTGTGCATGCTCTGGTCTAATCCAATTTGTAAGGTAGAATTGAGGTCATGATAGTGGGGTGAAGGAAGCACCAAAGAGCTAGAGGAAAGTTGTGTGTTTCATTGGTGTTATAATGCATCCTGACTGGCTCATCTCTTCCCTGTGACCCCTCTGTGAGGGGATGTCCAATTGTCTACGGATAGGCATTGGGTCTCCACTCCATGCCTCCCCCCCCACCCCCCCACAATTCACCTTGGTTATGGTTTTATTCTGGGTCTTAGATGCCTGACACCTGATCCCATTGACACCCCTGATCACATAGGCTGGTGTTCTTCTTCCAGGTGGGCTTTGTTGCTTCTCAGCTAGATGGCCACTTGTTTATCTTCAAGCCTTTAGGACTCCAGATGCTATGTATTTTGATAGCTGGGCACCATTAGCTTTGTTCACCACATTTCCTTATGCACCCATTTTATTTTCAGCAACTGTGTTGGGAAGGTGAGCATCACAGAATGCCGGATTGTTAGAACAAAGTGTTCTTGTATTAAAGGAGTACTTGAGTTGAAGCCCAATGTCCATCTGCAACCGTAATTCTTAACATATTGATACCATTACACAGTTCTATTCCCTTCTCATTATATATATTTACATATGAACATGCCTGTATTTAGGCTTCTATAAATTGTCTTTGCCTCCTGGTTCTTTCATCTATTTCCTTTTTACTTCCCTCTTGTCCCATCATCATGTTCATCCTTCATTCAGGTTCCTCCTCTTCTCCCAAATCCCCCAGAACCATTGGTCTCATTCTTTTCATCTCTGAATTATTTATCCTGCCTCTTATCTAGATAGACATGCAGATACATTAATAAGTACAAAAACCAGGCAAAATCAAATAAAACAGCAAAAGAAGTGAAAACCGACAAAACAATAACACCAGCAGAAAGCAAGAACAAAATAACAGTAACAAAAAGAAAGCCACTGGCAAAAATGGAAAAGCCTATAAATAGTTCAAGGTCTGTTTGTTGGCCATTATGAGTATTTTCGAGTCAAGTCTGGTAGGGTGCCACACTCTGTGTCTCCCAAGTGTATTTTTGGTATCCCCTTGGGGTTTCATCACTGCTTCACCTGCTGCTCTGCTGCATGCCCTCAATTCCTCGCCCCAGCGTGATGGGGCCAGACCGTCCACTATTCCAGTGGTGCCCCCACAGAGGATACAAGCTCGGGATAATCCTTATGTTTGGTCTTCTGAGTTTTCTGGATGTTCAACTTGGAAAATAAGCAAGTTGTTCATCTTTATACCACTTGCAACTCTCTTTTCCATATTTCCTCAATAGATGAGGTTGTTAGGGGAAAAAAAGATTCCTTCATAAAGGCAGTTTGATTAGTTTATTGAGGTTGTACAATACTATCTCCATCTATTAGTAATTCTGGACTTAATACTTGTAACTACCCCAGTCTACCTTATTTTACTCTCTTTGCATGTTAGCAAGCACCCCCAAATAATGCCACCTCCACCGGTCTAAGATGGGAGTAGAGAAAGAAAAGGAAACAAAAGAAGGCATATGTTTTTATTTGTGTTCTTCTTAATAATAACTTTTAAACAATAGAAATTTCTCACTACCATTATATTACAAATACTGAATATTTTATATTTTAATAGACTGGAATATACATAGATCAGAGTATCTTTAAAAGTTTAAACTTTTGGTAAAAATTATATATTATATAATATTGTATATATTATATGTTCTGTCCAAAGAAAAATGAACATTTTTTCATATTTATGTTGTTATTTATATAATGTCAAATGATTTACTGATGAATAAATCATCAGTAACCTCCACAGATTTGAGATTGAAATCCTATGTTCTCAAAGAGTGAATATAGAATGCTTGATTGTTATAGATACAAATCTATTCTCTGCTACTTTTTATTATTTAATTATTTTTGTTAATTCATGAAATCTTCCCTTTAGAAGTGCAGTGGACACATTAATGAATACACTTGCATACCTCAGTTGGAAATTGAGAGAGGAATGTTGGGAAATTCAGAGGAATTTTTTTTTTTTTTACCACAGCCTAACATATCCGTCTTCTGAGATATAATTTCTTATATTTGGCAGTTAAGGAACCATATTGGGACTGACAACTTTAGTTTAAGTGACAATTGAAACTCATTATCCTTCAATTGCCTATATAAATAGAACTTCTTTTTATGAGAATTTATCAAATGTTTAGATAGAGAAAAATCTTTTTAAAAAGATCACAGATAGTTTTAGAAATAGAGGTAGATAATCTCTCTGCGGTTCTCAAACACAGCAATGTTCACTATATCCACACGATTAAACATTAGCACATTAGCCTTCATTAAGAAATATGAGTTTGAATAATTGTTTTTTTATTTAAAATGTTCTTTTTTTTTTAAGAGAAGGAAAGAAAGATGAATTATTCTATGATTGATAAGCACGGTCAATGAGTGAAGATTTAATGACTTAGGGAAAAATGATCATCAGATTTAGTTTAGTATGTGCATTTGGAGTGTACAATATATGCATTACAGCTAATCAGAAAGGAGAGAAGTATTTTTTATTATAAGCCTAGCTACTATGGCTGCAGTGGTTAAAAACATATATTATTCTTTTTCTATCTGGCAATAATAGTGTAGCATATGCATGTAGTCATTCACAGAGACGTTCCAAGATCGTTGTGCAGCTTGCACTTTAGGAACCTTACAGTACACGTGCTGAAAGCCAGGGCTGTGAGGGTAAGTAACATTCATTTTAGCTCTCTGTGTGGTCTGATGCATCAGTCACAGCTGTTTAGATCTATGTGTTCCTTCGAGAGTTCTCACTAATGTCAGACAAATAGTTCAGACTGGTATTTTTATCTGCAGAATCAGTTTTACTTAATAGAAAATATTACCAATAATTAAGTTTTACATTCTCAAAACAATTGTAGGGTAAATCCATACTCACTTCAAAGTCTCCATATTATGATTTGACATGCATTCAGTACATGTGTTTGTATAGGATTTGGTTGTTCTAAAATCAAATTCAGAGTTTATACTAAATTATAAATCATTGAATATGCATATATTTTTGTTTACTCAGTAGAGAACACACACTTAAATGATAGACTTCTATTGTGATTTCACAAACTTAATGACAATATAATCAAAATATCATGTAATGATTGTGCAATTTTAGAACAGAATTATATCAAAGTTAAATAATTTTATTAATTTAAATTATATTTTAGAAATTCTGTTGATTCAATATCGGACTTTAGAATATAGAAGACCATATTTAATGTATCCACATGTTCCTTTAGGTCAATATGGCATTTGGATGATTGTGGGATAATGGTTTTCTTTTTCCTAAAGAAATCCACTGCTATCAAGTCAATTCTGATTCATAGTGATCATGTAAGACTGATCATAGAAGACCAGTCATGTAAGACTGATCATGTATGACTGATCATGTAAGACCAGATATAATTGCCTCCCTGGAGTTTCCAAGGCCGTAAATTTTTATAAAAGTGAACTATCCTGTCATTCTTGCATGGAGTGGCTTAAGGGATGTGAAGGTCAGAACTTTTAATTAGCAGTTAAGTGATGTAACCATTGTCCCATTAGTGTACCCTGTTATGTAACCTTAAAGAGATACGTAAGAGGGAGAAGCAAACTTTCCCTCATATTTAAAGAGGAGTTTAAAATGGTTATTTATGTTTAGAGTCGTGTACATTTAAGATATTTATATGTTTAATCAGAAGTTTATGTTGGTGTTTTAAATGAATGTGGAAGGGAAAGTAGATATGTAGAACTCTTTTAATAGATGTCTATTTAATATTGGGTAATTTAAATCCTGACAAGTATGCAAATTGAGTGTATTTTAGAGAATTCCTTATTTTTTACCGTGTAGCAAATGCAGAATCAGAAAAGAAAATCACTGATCTAAGATCACAAGCACTTACAGAACTAAAATGAGTGTCTGTTTCAAGGTTCTGCCAATGTATAATCTAAAGAATACTGCGTGGTAAGTTCTTGAACGTGATGGGAAGTCAAAATGTATTCCTTCAAGGGCTCGAGTTTATAGGACAGGGCTTCACAGGCCTAGTAAAAATGCAACTGACCAAAAAGAAAAATTCCTAGGACCTTTTTGAAGCCTCTTCAACATGCATGAGTTTATTTCGAACAAAAAATGCAAAACTGTCTCTACCATCAGTCAGATGGATACAGACAAGTTAACTCGTTGATACACTTGTCTTAGTTTTGTGAAAAGGAGCACACAGTCACTTCCAGGGGGCCTGTTGGCCAGTTAAATTCATGGTAGAGGATTAGTTAATAAGATGATGGTGCCTATATTAGGAGACTACGCAAAGGGGCTTATCATGAAGTCGTTTTTTAAAAAAATTAAGATAATGTTCATGAGAAAAATGTCAGGAAATGTGCACTGAGAATATTTTCAAACATGTCTTCCTCCAGCACAACAATGCAGCTGCTTATTCTTTGAGGGTAGCTCTTCTGTGAGGATTCAATTTGGAAACCTTCTCGTGTTCACCTGTACCTCTGATCTTGCGCCATTTGCATTTGTGTTCCCCAAATTTAATGGATATTTTAAGGGAACACGATTTGAGTCCCTTGAAGGAGCAGAGCTGATAAAGGGATGTGGTATAACTCAGGGAGGGCACACATTTTCAGGCACCAGTAGAGAGTTGGAAGAACTGCTTGTAGCAGTGCGGGGCCCTAGGTGGAGGCGAAGTTGTCAAAGAATATCTTCGGACGAGTATTTAATCAATGACTTCATGATGTTGTAGTGATGCTATTTGACTGACCCTCATATACAATCACAAAATGACCAAAGAAACACAAACAGTACCAAGCACTGACAATGTTGTGTAAACTTCTGTGAAGGTGTAAATGGAGAGAACAAGCAGGTGCTGAAGTTGGTGCTGGCTCATCCAAGGTGACGTAGTCCTGCTTCTTTGATACGTGTCTTAGGAGCCAGAGACCAGGCCCTCACCAGACAGCGTGAGTAATCAGAACGCCTCACCTTCTTAAAGCCAGGGTGATAAAAATGTCAGGGATTTAGGGAATGAATTGGAAAACAAACAAAATCTTCCAAAGAGAAGGAGAAGAGTGGGACTAAAGTATTTAGTTTGGAGGGGTCACTATAAGATGAGGAACTATGTTAAAGGGTCACAGCATTAGGAAGGTTGAGAAGCACTGACATAGTGACTGTGTTAGGTAGCTAGAAACAGAACTAGGGGTTGTCGCTCTATGTGCCAAAACCTCTCTCCCTCATTACAGGAAGTTGGAAGCTGCTTAAGGCTAGAGAGAATGCTCACGTTTGGGTCTTGGAGATAGGAAGCCAGTAAACCCGGGCAAGACCCCATCTAGGCCAGATGGGCTTACTTCAACCAATAGGGTCAAACAGTACATCTACCACGCCTTCCAACAATGACGAACGGGGGACCCCTGAAAAAGCCAGAAACATTGAGACCACCCTCTCACTCCCAGCAGCTCCTACACAGTTCAGTGCAGCTGGGCCACGGTCCTGCATAGCTGTGCTGTGGGCTCTCTCTCTGGCTTGTGTTCAGTTTACTGTAACACCTGAAACTGCTTCTATCCTTTATTTAAAAAAACCACTTGGACCACAAAAAAATGAAAAATAAAAAAATAAATCCCCAGTTGGCTTTCATATAGATTTAGTGTTAGAATTTATATATGTGGGTGGCTTGGAAAACCACAAGCAGAGAATTAAATTTAAAGTGGGATCAGGCTTAGGCTGTTCTGTAAGAACCTCACGGAAGCAAAATATGTATCATTTCTACAGGGAAGTCCTTTATACTCTGGCTTCAAGTAATTCTCCAGTTCAAAGTTCAAAGAAATTTCTGGAATTACAACAAAAACTATAAAACCACAAGGAAGAAAACTATAAGCAAGAGACAGATAATTTTAAAAATTACATATGCCACCAATTCTAAAATTATATTCTTTGTAATAAAACCTGGGATTATTGTGTCTAAAGACATAAAATAAGGTATTAAAATGTAGCATAGGAATACATATTTATAAAAAAATGGAAGGACTTTGTTTGCAAAATGGCAAATAGGCAGCCAAACTACATGACACTGCAAGGAAAGAACATCTAAATGAAAAAAGGTAATATATGATAGAAAAGTAGACTAAACACCAACGAAGAGCAGAAACAGGACACGAGTTGGGAGAGGAAAGGGCTGGTAAGTTGTTGGAAGGCTAACACAGCATGACCATCCTGATCTTCTGCATGGATTGGGCACTCCTGGCTCAGGCGCTGAGTGCAAGTGAACTCACCCTCATCAGACCAGCAGAACCACAATGTGAGGTTCCTGGACACTCCTGGACATGTAAGAACTCCTTCCCAAACATGCCCCAGCTGCCTCTATCTGGAAAGAATTTCTTTTTGGTACAAGTAGCCTATCTGAGCTTAGGTATCTTTTGTGCCAGCAGGAACTATTTCCAGATCAAATAGCCTGACTTCAGACAACATAGAGACTGGCAGGGATGCCTCTAGGTGCAGACATTCCCATGACGCCCAGGCCCCCAGTTGATCCATGGCTGACAGAGTGCCAACCTAGAGAAATATCCTGTGTTCCCACAGCTTTCACCCTTTCTTCCTCTTCTTTTGGTTTTGCTTTAATTTTACTTTTCCTTCCTTTTTCATTTTTTATCCTTGCTTTTTCTGCTTGTCTTCTTTTTTCTTATTATTTACTTTTCTCATTTCCCTTTATTTTTCTTTACTTTCCTCTTTTCTTTTTACTCCCTGTTAATTTCCTCTATTGTATTTTTTTTCCCTTGTATTTATTTTATGTTTTATTAAATCATTTGTCCTTGCTGCTGTTTGTCTGGTTACCCCTGCTTTTTATTTTTTTATTTTCCCTGCCATACCTCCCATATTCTTCTCGTCCTCCCTGATGGGGAACACTATTTGTTCCCACACACAGGCACACCCTTATCTCCTGCAGCTCTGCCTACTGGGAGAGAGCAATTACCCATTCCTGTGACCCTGATTATCTACAGGGAGCATTAATTCCAGGAAAACCTTCTCTCAAATAAGGTCCTTGGAGAGCAAACTGAGAACTGTGTACACATTCACATTCTCTTTCACCCTTTGGTAGGTGAGTGCTTAAGAACACATTGCCATATCATTATGAATAAACAGAAATACAACAGCAATACAATTAATCAGTGATAAAGATTACTTTAATTCACACAAGGAAACAGTGCAGAGTGGCTCAAACACGGGCCTTCCACGTAGAGTTAGAAAATTCTTGTGAGGAAGAAATGTCATCGGAACAATCTGACAAGGGAATTATTCTTTTTGAATTTTCTTTAAGTTCTTTCAGTAGCCTGAGAGAAAGCTCAATCATGTTTTAGAAGAAATCAAGGAAAACAGGAAAAAAACCAAAAGAATTCAGGTAAACAGCACAAGAACAAATTGACATGATAAATGAAATATTGTAAATCACACCAAAAATGCCAGCAGAAATCCTAATGATTAATACTGACATTTCGGAAATAATACTGATTTCAGAATGAGATAATACATTGAAAGGGCAAATGAGCATAACTGAATCAACAGAAGGGCTGAATATTGAACTTGAAGACAACTCCCTCAATCTTGCTTTATTAGAATTAAAAACAAATAAAAATGAATGAAATAGTCAAAGAGAGCCAGTGGTAACACATTAAAATGAGGAATTTAAATATGCTTAGAATTCTAAAACAAGATTATTTTTTTAAAGGAACAAAACTTGAAGAGTTGTTGGACGAGATCTCCCTTAATATCATGAGTTATGAGAATGTATTCATTAAAGAAGCTGAATAAACTGCAAATAGGAAAATAAACAAGCTAGATCATAATCATAATTTTCAAAAACACATCATTTTTCAAATTAAAGACAAGACAAGAATCCCAAGAGCCACTTAGGAAAACTGAAATGTTACCTGGAAAGGGAAACCAGGAAGACCCACCTCTGGTTTCTCTGCTGAAACCACCCAGGCTAGACATGTATCCATCTCTGAAAGAACAAATGAAAAAAGGAAGAAAAACACAAACCCAGTAATCATTTGCCAAGAAAAAAAAATCGCTCAAACTGTTTTTTTGTTGATAGGTGGAGTCAAGTTATCTCCAAATAATAATAAACTTTTGTAAGTCACAGAAAGAAGCATTGACTGGACCACTCCATCCTGACAGTGGTTCCGCATAGAGGCTATAACACCCATCTCCTTGATGGCCTCACTCTTATGCGGTGTGATGGAGTTGCTAAACTTAAGGTCTGTAGTTTGAAGCTCCCAGCTGCTTTGATGGCGAGGATGGGGCTTTCAACTTCCATGAAGAGTTACAATCTTAAAAACCCACAGGGACAGTGCAATCCTGTCCTATGACATTGCTATGAATTGAAATCAATTCCATGGAAATTAGTTTCTTTTTGTTTTATTGTGATTTATAATTCATAATGAAGGCAATAGTATTTGATCTTCATCAAATGTTTTGTGTTGTCTTGACTGTGCCATTGTGTATTGCAGATTGCCATGAACTTTCTCGCTTCATATCCCCCAGGTAATCTGAATATTTGATTAGAATGCATATTGAGAAGCATGATGAAAATGTACACTCCTGATGCACACCTTTTCTAATCTTCAACTGTACAGTATACCTTGTTCTGTTAGGATGACTACTTCTTAGTCTATGCACAGGTTCTCCAGGTGAACAATGGAGAGTCTGGAATTCTCCTTTTCATCAACGTTACTCATAGTTTCTTGTGATCTACAAAGTGAAATAGCTTTGCACAGTTAATAAGAAACAAGCAAACATCCCTATGGTACTTGTTTTCAACTAAGGTCTGATGCCCTCAGTGATATCCCCCATACAAAGTATTTTTCAGAATGTTGCTTAAAATTCTGGCTTCTCTCCGACAGTGTGGTGCTACAACCCTTATTGAATCACCATCAGCAGTGTTAGGCTTGCATGGAAGAGTAATTATATCATTTGATAATTTCCATATTTGGTTTGGTTACCTTTCTGGGAATGGATACAAATATGAATCTTTCTTATCAATTGGCCAGCCATGTAACTATCTTCCAAATTTCTTGATATTGGCTTATGAGTTTTTCCAAGGTTTCATCATTTTTTAAAATAAATATTTCAGTTGGTATACTATCAACTGGGGCTTATTGTTTTGGAAATGGCTCCAGTGATATTTGTCCCTGATCATACTCTTTATCTTGATCATATGATATTTCTTGTTATGATTGAATGTCAACAAATTCAGTGAGTCTCTATATATTTTTTCCATCTTCTTTTGATATCTGCTGCTTGTTCAATTATTTTTTTCCCTGAATTCCTTCAATATTGCAACTCAAAGTTGGATGATTTCTTCAGAAATTTCTGCTTGAGATATGCTAAACTTGTTCTTCTCTTTTAACTTTCCTAACTTTGGATCTTTACACATTTCATTATTGACTTTGTCTTCTGAAGCTGCCTTTGAAGTTTCTCGTTCAGCACATTTCCTTCATTATTTCTCCCATTCCACCGTTAACTGCACAGTGTTTGAGAGCAAATTGCAGAGTCTCTTCTGACATCCATTGTTGTCTCTTGGCTCTTTCATAACTTTTTAATGAAATTTAACTTTTGTTATAGAGATTATGTCATCTAGACACTACTGGCTAGAGTAAAGTTAGATCCACCCCCCCCCCCCAATCAATCAGGCCAGAGCCTAATGACAACTCCTTAGACGTGAGGTCTTTTGTATAAGGCACAGACTGAGCAGAGCCTATTTATCTTTGACCCTTTGCCTTCTGTTCGAGCTAGATCTTGCATCTGATTCCTCAATCTCCTGTTGTTTCATATGTTGATCCCAGGGTCCATCAGCAGTCTTCCAAAGGCATATTCATCTGGGCAATACCAGATTCATCTACCTCTGCATCCTTCAGCCAGAGCGTCCCCATCTCCCACTTCCGACCCCCACTCCTCTTTAGCATAAGACTTCCTTTTTATCAGTTTCCATAGCTACAAGTGTCAGGAGAAGGCTGACTTGAACTGGTCTTAAGTACTTCTGAGTGTGTAAGCCATTAATCAATAAGAATCTCTTTCTATGTATGAACACATGCACGTGTCACTGATTTTGCTTCTCCAGAGAACCCAACTTAACACAACTTTCTGTACATCTGATGCCCTCCATGTCATCAACCCCCATCTCATCTGATCATCTTAGCAGGTGAAGTTCAATGAGATATAAAGGCTACTTCTTACAGGAAGTTAATTAATATTGGGAAAATACTCATTTTAAATTTGTAACATTATATAAGTATTATTGTCATTGTTTCTTGGAAAGAGCTGAAGAATTCTGTGTTTTCATTTTTCTATCTTGAGCCCACCAGTTGAAGAATTATATAAAGTAATTAGTGTAGGGACACATTAAATTTTATGCTTTGCTTATTCTATATGGCATTTTTTTCCCATAGAGAAATTGGAATGTTCGTCTATCAAATGTAATCCATTATTTGATTGACTGACTTGTTTTATATTGGTAGAAATCCTGCTCAGAAATGCCCTTGTATGTGTGCTAGATTTATAGATCAATTCTACTTTGAGTTTGAATATCTCAAAAACTAATGTTGGTCATTATTCTTTTATGTAGCTGGCTCGTGCTAACAGAGTTGCTTTCATGACAACATCAGGAAAGAGCTACGTTGTAGAGAAGAGTGATCATTGTGCATAAACAAACTATAATACTAAAGGATACCCTGAGAATTTTAAAGAAAATCCTACATTAGGTGATTTGAAAAAACATGACATAAATTGAATGTAGAAATCTGTAAGTTTTAACTAATGTTTTGATATTTATACTAGCAATAGAAAAGTTGGCAATTTCTGAAAAGGACAATTACTGAAATGTTATCATCAGCAAAATATCTGGAATTTACTTCTAACATAGTCTGTATAATGGCTGACTCTTGCAAATTCTACTTTTTCCTAGATTCTGACATTCTGAAATTAGCTCATTAAAATGTTTTTTTAAATAATATCCATGTCATATTTTACTTTAATGAGCAAAGCTGCAACTTAAAAATATTAAAATAGCAAATAGTTTGGCCATTTTCTTTATAAAAGTTCACAACCAGCCTTATTTGAAGGTTGGAAAATAGTTTATGTATCTGTGTGCTTATATGTGTGAGAAATTTTTACCAAGAAATGAAAATATGAAAACAGACAAAAGAGTCTTCAAATAAACTTTAAATTGCTTAAATTCATAATAACAAAGCTATTCTGATAAGCATTTTATATCAATTTCCATTAACATATATTTTCATATGAATAAAAGTTGGAAATTAAAGAAACAAAACTTCATAAAATCATTACTAATTTACCAGTGAATTGCCACGTTTGCTTCAAAAGGTTTCATTGTTGAAAAAGAAAAAATATATTCTAGAAATATAGCTAAAGTTTTATCCTTTCAAATGCCAATGGTTATCATTATAAAGTTGATACATAGTATTCAATTAAAATTTTAAATCCTTTATATAAATATATATATAGTAATTTCATGAAGAAAATTTATATTAATCTGGTTTTGAAATCTTTGTGACTCTAATCATATTGTGCTTTTACTTATTTAATACAGTTTCTGCTCAAGTAGACCGATTCTGCTTGATATAGAATTAAACAAAAGTTCATTGATGTTTTGCTGTACATCCTTGTTTGATTTAAGCCTGCCAAGTATAATTTGTATTTTCAATATTGCCCATAGTTTATTTCTTTCATAAATGTAACTTTAGAAGTATATATATAAACCTTCTCAAAATAGATTCCCCTCCCAAAGATTCATCTATATATACAGTGAAGTCCGTTCGTTAACACTGTGGATAGTAAAGTTTTAAGAGCAATAAAAACACCCGATGAGTGGTGTCTGGACTTTGCTTGACTAATCAAGTTTAACTGTTGTTATTGTTGTTAGGTGCCATCGAGTTGGTTCTGACTCAGCGATCTTTTGTGAAATCCATTGAAACAATACCCAGTCCTGTGCTGTGCCAACATTTGTTTTTATGTTTGACCTCATCAATGTGGCTACTGTATCAATCCATCTGTTGAAGGTCTTCCTGTATTTTACTGCCCCACTACTTTAGCAAGCATGATGTTCTTCACTAGGGACTAAATCTCTCCTGATAACATGTCCAAAACACATGAGATAAAGCCTCACCATTCTTGCCTCTAAGGAGTATTCTAGCTGTATTTCTTAAAAGACAGATTTGGTTTTTTTGTTTGTTTGATTAAAGATAGATTTATGAGCATCACATAGTGCCCTGTTAGTAGAATAAATTGTTTTTGCATTGAGGGAGTATTTGAGTGGAAGCCCATTGTCCATCTGCTACAGTAATACTTTATAAATAAATATGTATACATAGCTCTAGTCCCCTTTCATTGTATATAAATGTATTTACATATGTACATGCCTATATTTAGACCTCCATAAATGTTCATTGCCTCCCAGTTCTTTCCTCTATTTCCTTTTACTTCCTCCTGTCCCACTATCATTGTCAGCCCCTCAACTACGTTGCCCTTGACCGAGCCCTCCCCCAAGTATCCTATGCCCTCCTTGCCATCAATTTTAGATCATTTATTCTTCCCTTGTCTCTGGGTTTGTTGGAACCCCCCCTCCTTTTCCCCATTTCTCCCTCTCCTGTGTCCCCTCTGAACTGTCAGTCCTATTGTTCTCTCCTCCAGATTGTTCATCTCACTTATCTTGTCCAGATAGATATGCATAGACAATAATATGTGCAAAAATGAAGTAGAGAAAAACATAACAAAAAAGAAGACAAAAATAAATCAACAACAGCTAATACAACAAACCAAAAAAAAAGAAAAGCTATTATCAAAAACTGAAAAGCCCTCAAATAGTTCCAGGTCTGTCTGTTGACCTTTATGAGTGTTTTACAGTCGAGTCCGGTGGGGTGTCACACCCAGGTCCCCAAGTTCACCTTTGGCATTCCTTGGGGACTTCGTTGCTTTGCTCCCCTTGCTGCTCTGCTGTACACAATTAATGTTTCACCCTGGTGTGGTGGGGTTGGATTGGACATGTCTCCCACACCATGTCACCAGTTGTGTTAGACAGGGTTCTCTAGAGAAACAAAATCAGGACACTAATACTTATATATATATTGATATAGATAGATAGATAACATAAGAAATAAACAGTTAATTAATCTGTAAAGCAGTACAAATGGCTCAGTGCGGTTCACTTCCGTGAGACAGGTAGTACACTGACATTCCTTCAAGTCCTGAGGGCCACCGGGTGAAAGTCAAGGAAGCATCCAAGGTTTCAAAGTTATCACATGCCTTCTGGCTTCTTTACCTTACTGATCTCTGTAGAGCAATTCAGGCTATCTGGCCCCAGGCAGCAAACAGCAAGGCAGGTCACCAACAGTCAGCCAGATAACAGGGTCCATAGTCCCAAGGTCAAGGGATGTACAGTCCAATAGCGTGGTGAAGGAATTGAAGGAATCTCAAACTACAGTGACAGAGTTCATGGGTTAGGTGTCTCACAGGTACTGCAGCTTGCAAGTGGAGGTACAGAACAAGCAAGACAGCCGCACACTGGTCCGATGATCAAAGAGCAAGTGAGCGGGAGAAGAAGCTCACTGAGCCATTTATCTCTCCATCCTTCACCTAATCTCATGTGTGTTCATTGGCCATGTTGGCACAACAAACCTACCTGTCACACCAGTGCTGTCACCCTTAGCAGTATATATCAGTGAGGAGCATCACTTGTCTTGAAATGGGGTCGGCCCTGTGATCCTCTCTGTAAGCTGGATGCTCTGCGTCAGGGCTTGTCCTCAGGGTTTGGTGGGCCAGGGTGTGTTCCACCCTCTCCTTCCATCTTCCATTGCTCCTAATCAGACGCACCCCACTTCCTGAGCTGCAGCTTCAGTGCTGTCCTCTGAAGTGCATTCCTCTGTGGTTGGGGGTGCCCACGTAGTTGAGATTGGGGTCTGGCCCAGCAGCTCTCTCAATTGGTTCCCTGCTTCCTTCCTGTATGTTACATTCATGTCTTGGCACAATTGCTGAAGACAAAATGGTTGCAAAATGGTTACATTCATGTCTTGGCCTGACACAATTGCTGAAGACAAAATGGATGCATAAGCAAATATGGTGAAGAAAGCTGATGGTGCCCAGGTATCAAAAGACATAGCGTCTGGGATCTTAGAGGTTTGAAGATAAATAAGTGGCCATCCAGCTGAGAAGCAACAAAGTTCACATGGAAGAAGTACACCGACCTGTGTGATCTTGAGGTGTCAATGAGATCAGATATCAGACATCAAAGACTGAAAACAAACAAACAAACCAACAAAAAGCATATCAATGCTAATGAAGGGGTAGGCAGAGTGGTGACCCAAAACCCATCAGTAGTCAATTGGACACCCCCTGTCAGAACTGCCACAAGGAAGAGTAGAATCAGTCAGATGAAACAAACGACCTTACTCTAGTTCTTAAATGCTTCCCCCAATACCATGACCCCAATTCTATCTTACAAATCTGGTTAGACCAAAACATACATGTATACTGGTATAGATAAGAGCTCACAACATAGGGAATCCAGGACACATAAACCCCTCAGGAACAAAGGGGGCATAGCGATACTAGGAGGTAAAGGTGGGGGGCGGGGGAACTAAGGGAGAACCTACCACAATGATCAATGTATGGCCCCCCTCCCAGGAGGACAGACAAAAAAAAGTGGGTGAAAAGAGACAGCTGTTGGTGTAAGACATGAAAAATAAATCATAAATTATCTAGGAGACATGGGGGAAGGAGAGTGGGGAGGGAGGGGGTGAAATGGAGAGCTGATGCCAGGGGCTCAAGTAGAAAGAAAATGTTTTGAAAAAGATGATGACAACATATGTACAGATGTGTTTGACACAATGGATATATGTATGGATTGTGATAAGAGTTGTAAGAGCCCCATAAAATAAAAAATAAATTAAAGAATAAAAAGATTTGTTTGTGGTTTTGGCATTCCATGGTACTTTCAAAGTTCCTCACCAGTGCCATAATTGAAATCTATTCTTCTTTGGTCCTCATTGTTCAATGTTCAACTTTCATGTGCATATGAGGCACTTGAAAATACCATGGTTTGCATTAGGCACACCTTCAATCTCAAAATAAGATTCTAACTTTTCAATGTTTTAAAGCAGTCTCATGCAGAAGATTTACCCAATGCAATATACCCTTTGATCTTTAAAAAAAATCATTTTATTGGGAGCTCATACAACGGTTCTCATAATCCATCCATCCAGCCAGCCAGCCAGCCAGCCAGCCAGCCAGCACATTTGCACATTTGTTGCTATCATTCTCAAAACATTTGCTTTCTACTTGAGCCCTTGCTATGAGCTCCTCATTTTCCCCCTCCCTCCCCGCTCCCCTCACCCTCATGAACCCTTGATGATTTTACACTACCCAATGTCTCCCTTCACCCACTTTTCTGTTGTCTGTCCCCCAGAGAGGAGGTTTTATGTAGATCCTTATAATCAGTTCCCCCTTTCTATCCCACCCTCCCTCCACACTCCC
>NW_022107407.1:14413451-14504561 GCF_000313985.2 Echinops telfairi | reverse complement strand
TTGATGCCTGATACCTGATTCCTTTGACACCTCATGATCACAGGCTGGTGTGTTTCTTCCATGTGGGCTTTGTTGCTTCTCAGCTAGATGGCCGCTTATTTACCTTCAAGCCTTTAAGACCCCAGACACTATATATTTTGATACCCGAGCAGCATCAGCTTTCTCCACCACATTTCTTTATGCACCCATTTGTCTTCAGTGATCGTATTGGGAAGGTGAGCACACAATGATATGATTTTTTTCTTCTTTGATGCCTGAAACTTGATCCGTTTGACACCTAGTGAAAAGTCTGGTCTGCTTCTTCCATGTGGGCTTTGTTGCTTCTGAGCTAGATGGCCGCTTGTTTACCTTCAAGCCTTTAAGATCCCAGGCACTATATCTTTTGATAGCTGGGCTCCATCAGCTTTCTTCCCCACATTTGCTTATGCATCCATTTGTTTTCAGCGATTGTTTCTGGAAGGTAAAGCATCATGGAATGGAATGCCAGTTTAATAGAACAAAGTGTTCTTGCATTGAGGGGGTACTTCAGTGGAGGCCAAATGTCCATTTGGTACCTTAATTCTAAACCTCTAAATATATGCACATAGATTTATTTCCCCGTCGTCATAAATAAGTATATTTACATATGCACATACCTGTATTTAGACCTCTATAAATGCCCTTTACTTCCTAATTCTTTCCTCTATTTCCTTTTACTTTCCTCTTCTCCCGCTTTCATGCTCTGCCTTCATTTGGGCTTCAGTATTTCCTCTTGGTTACATTACTCTTGCTCAAGTCCTATCAGGCCTCTTACACCCTCCTCACTGCCCATTGTGGATCACTTGTTGTTTCTTTGTCCCTAAGTTTGTTAACACCACTTACTTCCCCCCATCTCCCCCTTTGCCATGTCCCCCGGGAACCATCAGTCCTGTTGTTTTCTCCTCCAGATTGTTTATCCAGTTATACTCCCTTTTTGGTTTGCTCCATTTTGGGGGGTTCAGACCACACTGCTTACCCCCACCCCTTGTGACCCCAGAACTGTCCTCTGTCACAGTCTGCTCCAGTAAGGGGACAGTGTGACATGTGCTGTTGTCATTTGCCCCGTGCCCTCTGTGTCCCATTAGCTCCCGGAATGGACATCATCCTCCAAGCCTGTCATGCCAGCATGGGGTCCAGTCCGGCTCTCTTTCTCTCCCTCCCTCCTGGCCTGCCTCCATGTGGGTGTGGCCTAGTGGGCCCTTTCCCCAACCTGTAGGTTCATTTCTGCTCTCCGCCACACCCTCTTCCTGGGAGGGGGTCAATTTGGCTCTGGTTGGGGTCAGCCCTGTAGCTCTCTCTTTTCATGCATCCTTCCATGTGGCCACACTGTCAGCATGGTTTTGTGCATCATGGTAGGGTCTGCCCACTCCCGATTCTGTGGAGACAGGACCAGTATTCTCCCCCATGGTGGATTAGTGCCCTGCTCCCTCTATCATCATTTCACTTTCAACCCCCTCTTTTCTCCCTCCCCCCTCCCTCCTTTTCCCATTATTGTGTTAGACCAACATGTACCTCCCTGGGTTTGGTCCAACCTCCTCCCAATTCCCTGTATCTCAACCCAAATGTTATGATATAGGTGGCTTCTCTTCTGTACCTACCATGCTGATTACACTTACCTCAGGGAACTCATGCTATACTTCTCCTTTTGTGATTGGCTGGCTTCGCTTAGCATGATTTCCTCCAACTCTCTTCAGTGCTTTTCAGTGATGCATAGTACTCCATTGTGTGTATGTGCCAAAGTTTACTGATCACTCATCTACCAATGGAAATTTAGATTGCTTCCAACTCTTTGTGATTGTGAATTGCACTGCAGTAAACATTGGAGTGCATACAACTGTTTGTGGTTCATTTCTTACCTCTTCTGGGTATATATCCAGTAGATGGATAACTGGGTCATAAGGTAGCTCAGTTTCCATCTTTTTAGAGTATTTCCAGATCACTTTCCATAGCGGCTGAACATATCTACAAGACCACCAGCAATGCGGGAGAGCTCCAATCTCGCCACATCCCCCCCAACATTTGTTGACCTCTGATTTTCTGATATGCCGAGCCTCAAGGGTGTTAGATGGTATCACATGGTTGTGGTTGTTTTGATTTGCATTTCTCTGATGGGTAATTATCAGGAGCATTTTCTCATATGTTGATTCACCATATGGGTCTCCTCCCTAGTGAAACTTCTTTTCAATTCTTTTTCCCACTTCTTCAAAGGGTTAACTGTTTTCCTCTATTTGTAGGCAAGGAGGGTATTGTAGATTTTCATAATAAGCCCTCTGTCTCTTGGGTCAATTGCTAAAAATCCTCTCCCAGTCTGTGTGTTGCCTTGTTACCCTCTTGGTAAAGGCTTTGGATGCACACAGGTGTGTTATCCTTAGTAAATCCCATTTGTTAATTTCAGATTCCCTTGCATGTGTATCCTGCCCTGTTGCAGTTAGCCTTTGTATTCACTGGACCAAGGGTCTTAGGTTTGTCCCAATTCCTTTGCTAATGGTCCTGATGGTCTGCAGTTTTACTTCTAGGTCTATGATCCTCCTTGAGTTTGTTCTTGTGCATGGGGTGAGGTAGACACCTTGTTTCATTTTTCTACATGTGGATTTCCATTGTTTCCAGCACCACTTGTTAAAGAGGCATTGCCCTCCCACTTGATGCTTTTGGGCCCCTTGTCAAAGATCAGTTGTCTATAGGCTGATGGCTTTATTTCTGGGTTTTCTATTCTTTTCCATTGGTCTGTGTATCTGTCATTATGCCAGTACCACACTGTTTTGACCACTGTATCTTTGTAGTAGGTGTGAAAGTCAGATTAAGCAAGTCCTCAGACTATGTCCTTCTTAAGGAGTTCTCTGCTAATTCAGGGCTTCTTATCCCTCCATATGAAATTGGTGGTCAGTTTTTCCAATTCTTTGAACAAGGTTGTTGGTATTTGAATCGGGATAGCATTAAACTTATAAAGTGCCCTGGGTAGGATAGACATCTTTACTATATTGATTCTTCCAATCCATGAGCATGGGGTATTCCCCCATTTGTGGAGGTCGCTTTTGGTTTCCTGTAGTAGAGTTTTGTAGTTTTCCTTATATAGGTATTTTGTTTTTATGGTTAAATATATTCCTAGATCTTTCAGTTTTTTCTTGGCTATTATGAATGGTACTGACTTTATCCCCTCTTCCATGATCTTGTCCGATATGTACAGGAAACCAAACGATTTTGTTAATCTTGTATCCTGCTATTCTTCCATATTCTTTTATTGCTGTCAGTAGTCCGGTTGTGGAGCTTTTAGGATTTTCAATGTACAGAAACATGTCATCTGCAAATAACAATCATTTCACCTCCTCCTCTCCCAGTTGGATACCTTTGATGTTCTTCCATTGTCTTATGTTATTAGCTAGGACCTCCAGTACGATATTGAATAGAAGGGAGGACAAGGGACATTGCTGTCAGTCTCCTTTTCCAGTGGGATTTATTTCGTCTTTTCTCCATTGACTGATGTTAGCTGTCAGCTTTTCGTAGACAACTTGTATTAACTTGAGGAACTGCCTTTCCAGTCCTATCCTCCTGAGCGTCTTAATTAGGTATGGATGCTGGATGTTGTCAAATGCTTCTTCTGCATCTATAGATATTATCATGTGGTTCTTATACATTTTCTTATCAATGCGGTGTATAATATTGATAGATTTTCTGTCGTTAAACCATTCCCTGTATCCCTGGAATGAATCCTACCTGATCCTGATGGATGATGCATTTTATATAATTTTGTAGTCTCTTGGCCAATATCTTGTTGAAGATGTTTGCATCTATGTTTTTTAGAGATATTGGTCTGTAGTTTGGTATTCCTGTGGGATCCTTGCCCTGTTTGGGTATCAAAGTTATACTGACTTCGTAAAATGAGTTTTTGAGTTTGCCGTCCTTTTCTACTCTCTGAAATACTTTATGGAGGATTGGTGTCAGCTCTTCCCTGAATGCTTTGTAGAATTCTCCTGTGAAGCTGTCTGGTCCGGGAGCTTTTTTGGGGGGTAACTTCTTGATAACCATATCTATTTCTTCAGTTGCTGTGGGTTTGTTTAGGTTTTTTACCTCAATCTGGGATAGTATAGGGAGAAATTGTTTTTATAAGTATCTGTCCATGTCTTCCACATTATTGAACTCATTAGAATACAGACTTTCATAGTACTTTGTGATTATACTTTCAATCTCATTAGGATCTGCTGTTATTACCCCTGTTTCATTCCTCATCCTGTCTATTATTGTTTGCTCTTTCCGTTCTTTGGTTGTTTTCCCGCGGTCTGTCAATTCTGCTTTCCTTGCAAAGGACCAGCTTTTTGCTCCGTTAATCTTCTGCATTGTTTCTTATCTTCCCAGTGGTTCATCTCTGCCCTGATTTTTATTATTTCTTTTCTTTTGCCGTTTTAGGGATTGTTCTGTTGACTTTGTTCTAATTGCTGGATATTTTGTGACAGTGTATCCGCCATAAGTCTCTCTTCCCTTTTCATATATGCTCCTATTGCTATCAAGCTACCTCTGATGATTGCGTTCCCTGTATCCCATAAGTTTTTTAAATGAACTACTCTCATGCTCATTAGCTGCTAGAAATTTTTTGATCTCCCTTCTAATCTGCATCAGTACCCAATCATGTCGTAGAAGATCATTATTCACCCTCCAATTGTTTGCTCTTGTTTTCCTGGTTGTCCTTTTATTGATCTCAAGCTTTATGTATCCTTTGATCTTTTGACTGCTGCTTCCTTCCATAAGCATGGACTGTGAATCCAAGCAAGACGAAAGTCGATTGATGATGTCAATCTTTATGTTTGTTGTTTGTTTTCATTTACCTTTACCTTGATCCAGTTGTGAGGATCTGAGCTTTCTTTACATTGAGTTTTAATCCACCCTGAAAATTACAATTCTTTATCTTCATCAGAAAATGCTTGAAGTCTTCCTTACTTTTAGTAAGCAAGTGTTTTAATAATCCTTCCTACCAGGGTAGTGCTGCATTATTCTTCATATACTCCAGTTTCTCTGTTTATTTGCTCAGCACAGATTGAATATGCTGAGAGAATACAACCCTGATGCACAGCTTTCCTGATTTTAAATTATATAGTATGTTCTTGTTCTGTTGGCAACACTTCCTCTTGATTGGAGTGCAGGTTCTGCAGGAGCACAATGTAATGGTCTAGAATTCCATTTTTCACAAATGGATCCATAGTTTGTTATGGTCCACACAGCCAAATGCCTTATCATAGTCCATAAATCACAAGTAAACATCGTTCTTATATTCTTTTTCAGCTAAGATCCATCTGACATCAGCAATGGTATCCCTTATTCCACATCCTCTTCTGAATCCAGCCTGAACCTCTGTCAGCTCCCTGTCAATGTAATGCTGCAGCCATTGTTGGGTAGTCTTCTGCAGTATCTTATTTGTGTGTAATAGCAATAATATTGTTCTATAATTTGAACATTCTGTTGTCACCTTTCTTTAGAATGGGTACTCATGTGGGTCTTTTCCATTCAGTTGACTAAATGACTATCCTCCAAATTCCTGGCATAGATGAGTGAGTGCTTCCAGAATTCATTAGCTTCCATCAATTCCGGGACCTTTTTTGGCTAGTGCTTTCAATGCAGTTTGGATTTCTTCATTCAGTACCATTGGTTCTTGCTCATATGCCACCACCTGCAATGGTTGAATGTTAATGACTAATTGTACAGTGATTCTGTGTATTGTTCCCATATTCTTTTGATGTTTCCTGCATCATTCCAAATTGTTCCCATAGAATTTTTCAATATTACAACGCCAGCTTTGAATTTTTCCCTTCAATTCTTTCAGTTTAAGATATATAGTGAACCCTCGCCACTTCGCGCTTCGACTTCCGCGGCTTCACTCTATCGCGGTTTTTGCATAACAGCGCATGCTTTGTCATTACTGCCACTGATTGGCTCATACTGTACACGCTTGATGCCATAAATAATATAATAAATAATAAATGATAATTGTAACGTCCAAAATGTTTTACTGTATTTTCCATTTTTCGTTTAATAAATTGGGTAATACGAGTGTAATGGTGACTAAAGGGTGTTTTTTCATGTCCTCTATGCTCTAACTACGAAAATATTTGATTTACAAATAAGGAATCCTACTTCGCGGAATTTCATTTATCACGGTAGGGTCTAGAACCGATTAACCGCAATAAGCGAGGGTTCACTGTACTGAGCTTATTCTTCCTTTTTTGATGTTCAAATCCTAGATCTATTATGTGTTTATTTTATTTATTTTAATCTGCTTTAGAGCTTATAGGAACTCTTCAGACTTAGTGATAATGCGTGCCAGAGTTTCCCCCTTCCATGCTGGGTATTGGGCACTGGTCTTTCACAGTACATGTCCTGAACCACCAATATCCCCCTGTGATTCTTGGCTTACATGTTGGTATGCTGCTGAACAAATTTCAGCTGAGCGCATTGTCAAAAGTATACTAGGAATAAAGGCTTGTCTATCTATTTTTGAAGATTAGCCAATGGAAAACCATTGGCCACAATTGCTTCATTATGGCAGAGTGCTGGGCAGCATTGAATTGTGTTGTGTGTGGCATCACCAGGAGTGGCCACTGATCTGATACCAGCTAATAAAAACAATAAAACCTAGTAGAATAATTTTTAAATCTCTCTTCAATTGATCTAAGCACCAGAATCAAAATATTAGTAATTTAAATCCCTGAAAAAAAATTTACTTATATATAATGGTAAATTCAGATTATTTATCTTACTAAAATGTATTTTACTTGTCTAAATTATTGTGAAAGAATGGTGAGAAATACAGCAAATTCCAGCCAGAAAGGTACTTTATAGATGGGGTGGTAACTCAATATCCATCTCTACAGGAAAAAAAGGGACTAGTGATTTGCTCTCCTGCCATCTAACACACATATTTATATTATAAGAGTCCATCAACATTTTTCTGAAAATATTTTTGAATATACCTTTTTCTAAAATGAAATATATCATAAAGGTATTTGCCTATTTTTAAAAAATTTCTCTTTCAAGTGCTTTAATTATATAGTGAAAAAAATACTTTATTGTTCATTTTACTCTTAAAAAGCAAGTCTTGGCTCATCCAGTCAATAGGCAAAACAGCCCTGGAAAAGGGATGGTATTTTCTTTGAGAAGACAAGAAAAACGAAGTTGAAATGTTAAAGTTTCAAATTGCCTGGGTAACAAGACTTCTTTTGAACTGAATAGGCCCTGGTTCTTAGCAAAGAGACAGCAAGTTTAGTGGCACATGCACTAAACATTTATTTTTATAACAGTCTGAAATTTGACATTCCAAATATTGAAATCTTTCTATCTTAAAATATGTTTGCCAGTTTTATAAATTCAAATTTGGTATTAAGTCCACAATTTAATTGTGCAACATTCAATTGCAGACCAAATCATAGTTTATTTATGTAGCACTTGAAAAATAGTATTTTAGTTAGCTAGGCTAAGAAATTTAACCTTTCCAGTGTCCTTCATGCATTTTTTTTTATTTGTCTACTTCTTTGTTCTATGGAAACTACGCAATGGATAAGAGTTATCTAGATCTTTGTATAGAGGTCTGTGTCAACATATTTATAGTGAAGATAATGTGATGATCATTAAGTCCATTATAATGATGTCAGCTACAAAGAAATGATCAAAATTAAATTTCAAAGTATAACTTTGGAATAAATGATAAAATACAGACACATATTTTCTGAAAAAAATTTACATATATATTTGTAAACAGAAACTTGTTTTATTTAAAAATAATTTATTGAATAAACTATTTAGGATTAAGACTTCATTTCCAAGAAGTTTATTATAAGTTTTAAATGTGTTCTGAATTCACTTTTTGATTGGTCATGCAACCTCTGAGTATAGAGAATGAAGAAATACTGTTTAGATGAGTACACCTGTAAGTATTGGATATCTGGCCATGGTTTTTCACAGTGTGACTGAGCGTTATCTGTCAGTTCCAATCAAGTACTTGTGGTGGACTTTAAAAGAATATTAGCAAATAGTGTCCTGTTTTTATCAAATTGGACAATGTTTTTTTTATTGCATTAGGTTTTAGTATGGATAACTGTTAACAGAATTATGGAAAATTTAACTTTCTTTAAAATAAAATGTCCAGCTTTAGCTGGGCTGTATGATCGTAGTAAACTAAAGAGACACACACTCAGATACATAAGCACGACACATAGTGACTTTAATGGGGCTGTGATGTGAAAGTTAATTAAAACCTTCAACAGTTTTGTTTTCCGTATGTTTTTTGTATTTGAGAAAAACTGTAGTCTGTTATTGTTGTGTTGCTGTTTGGTGCTATGGAGGCAGTGCCAGCCCATGATGGCCTTATGCACAAGAGAAGAAAACACTGGCAGGTCCTGTGCCAGCCTCCCAATTGTCCTGGGCTTTACCCATTGTGCCACCATTATTTTAATATTAAAATAGCATTTAGAGCTTTAATGATTATATAATCTTCATTTGTTAAATCATGAGAGTATTGTTTGGTCAAAATGTTTCTCCCAACTTAGAAAAGTTAGTGAAATTGCTCAAATGAGATAATTTTTAAAGATAGACAACAATAACATTTCATAGGTGAGATTAATAGCCCCGTTTTAGTAAATTTTTCTGATCTCCAACGTCCTTGCCCATAATTACCTTACTTGCTTTCCTACCTAGGGAACATATTATTATTCCCATTTTACTGATGCAAGAACAGATCTATTTAAATAACTTGTTTTAATTGGCACCAAAATGACATTTTAGAACATTTTCAAAGTTCAAGATGGCAGCTTAAGATAATAATAGATAATGGGGTCTCTAAATCTTTTAGTATATATATCCTGTTTAAAACCTGTTTGGAATAGTCCGGTTTGTTTGGTAGGAGTTCATTTATTTAACAACAAGTAACATGCTTACTATTTATTTTAAATTATTTATTAATGAATGAAATGAAAACTGTAAAATATATGCCATGGCTATTTGGTAAATTATTGAGGCACACAAACTTGTGTTTTCTCAAAACATATTTTTCTGACTTGACGTAATATGTGAAGGCTTCAAAAGTTTTGAGAAGCTGGCATTAAACAATAATGGGATTTTTCATAAAGCCTTTGAAGGCATTTCTATTTGCTTATTCTCAGTAAGGTTGAAACGTTCATTTGATGGCTGAGATTGTGTAACGTCTGAGTAGAATAGGGACTCCGGACTGGTATTATATTTTAAGATAAGTTACTGGTGAGTTGCTCCTAACTTCTTCCTGGCCCCGCTGTGTCCAAGTAGAATTGTCCTCTACAGAGTTTTCAGTGCTTGCCTTTTTAAAAAAGTAGATTCACAGTCTCTTGTTCCAAATCGCTTCAGCTTGGATTCAAACCTCCAAGTTCTAATTAGCAGCTTCAAGTGTTTACCATGTGAACCACCCCACTGATCTAATCCACTGTTGCTTATAATGTTTTCTTAGAAGTATGTATCGTATTACTGAATCTCACAGAAACAATTGGTAGGTGGTTTTTGTCATTGGAATTGCTCATACTGTAAACTGGTAGGATCTTAGTTAATCGAATATGTCTTTGAATGCGTGAAGGCATAGGACCTTCCTTTCCTGTCAGTTCATGTTCATTATGAAACACTTACTTAGAAAATTAACTTTCTTAGTTGTAGGGGAGAAAATCATATGCTCCCCAAATAAAGGGATAGCCCCCCTCAGTTTCCAATGAAAACACCCTTGGGAATTATGTGCCATCACAACAGGATTTACAATAGAATAGGATTTACAATAGAATTTATTTCTGTCCTTTGGTTAATATACAAATGAAATGTTTTCTTGAAATTTCAATTAAATACTTAGACTGTGTTTTGAAAGGAAACTATATATTTCTCAGAAACAACTGTAACTTTTCCATTCATCAATCTCATTTGAATGCAATCTAGGATAAGGAAAAAGAAACCGTTTCTGAGAAGCTAAAGACACTGAAGTAAAGCTCTTTTCTTCTAAACACGGCGGCTTGTGTGTTGCTGTGGCACTAGTACCTCCGTTGCCAGCAGGGTCACCCACAATGGACAGCTTTCAGAGGAGCTTCTGGGCTAACAACAGACTGCACAGGGAAAGAACGGGCTGTCCGCTTCGGGAAAAGGAGCTGCTGTAAACTGTACGCATAGCCCGGAAACATACTGACTCATCGCAAGTCTGGGTGACTTTCGCAAGGCTTTAAATCTTGACAGGACCTGAACCAGAAAGAACAAAGACTCATCTTTCTCTCAAAGACTAACTGGTGGGTTTGAACTGCTGACCTTGAGGCTAACAGTCCATTGTTTATCCTGCAGCACCACCAGGGCTCATAGTTTAGACTACCAAAAAATAGAATTGTATTATTTAATATATAAAAGATTTGGAGATTCTGCATATTTCATTAGGTTATGAAAGACTTCCTGTCATTTAGATTTTCTCACCACTTTCACCTTTCAAGGCACCCTGCTGGTGCTGGGGAATAGGCACCGGACTGCTTATCCTCCGGACTGCTGATGGTTCAAATGCATCAGTGACGCTATGAAAGAAAGAGGTGGTCGTCGGGTCCTGTAAAGGCCTGCGTTTCAGAAACATATAAGGCAATTATACCTCAGAACAGACTTGATGACATTGGCTCCACCATAAAATTCAAGTACCTCTGAACATAAAGCAAACAGCCAAGCCCGTGGTCACAGAATGAGTTCCTACTCATAATGGATCTGCAAAACCGAGGAGAATGGTCACACAGTGTTTATAAGGCTGGCAGTCTCTGCCGATGCAGCCTTGGTCTCCCACAGGGCAGCCGGTGGGTTCCAACCACTGACCTTTGGGTTGGCAGCCCAGTATTTTAACCACTGCATTCCCGAGGATGTCGCTGGAACCTGTCATCAAAGTTGATAATTCATAATTAATATTGCTTACTTAAAAGTTGACTTAACATAAATGAACTACGCAGGAATGTATAGTCAATAGGGGGTTAGTTTGGTAAATGAGTGGAAAGGCAGATTTTTTTAAGCATCAAGTTTGCACTGTAATGGCTGTTTGCACTGACTTGAAGAACACAGGCATGTCCTTTCATTATTCTGAGCCTTCATTCCTTAAATATAAAATGGCAATCATTTGGCCAGTCTACCAGGCTCTTTTTATGACTTATATAACTTAAAATAGTTCCTATTTTTATCAGTATCTTTATTTCTACATATTCAAAAGAAGCTTGACTTGAACATTTATAATATTGTGATTTGATGTCGTTTTTGTAATAGTATTTACACAATGCTGTTTCAAAATATGTTATACACATTTGTTTAATTTTACATTAAGAGTTTAGATAACTCATTTTAGCTTCAACCTAAACTTAGTTTGTTTTCTGAACTTTTTTAAAGCACAGAACTGTTACACTTCGCAGACACCCTATTGGAGGCTTGGGACTGAGTATAAAGGTATGAGCATATTTTACCTTTTCCTGCTTTTTCTCTTGAATGAACATATTTTTTTTAAATAAAATAAGGATAACTGAAGTCTCCTTCTGTGGATTTTGTCTTTCAGGGAGGTGCTGAACACAAGGTCCCTGTCGTCATATCAAAAATATTTAAAGATCAAGCAGGTAAAAACAGCCAAAAGGCCTGCACGGCAAAAGCTTGTAAAACAATACATTATTGACAATGACGGAAATGGCCATTGTTGTGAGAGGCCATTAAGTAGGTTTGAACACATGGCCCTCTAAGTAGCCCGGTCCTGAGCTGTCCTTAAAGTTGTTGTGTTTGGGTCCATTGTTATGTCCAATATGTCAGTTCATTTCATTAAGGGATTTCCTTTTTTTGGTTGATTCTCTAGCATGTTATAATAATAAAAATTGAGGGCATGTTTATTTTTCTTTATTATATAAATTATCATTTCATTTTTGTTGTTATATCCTTTTTGAAAAAGTAGTTTTTTAAATCATTTTATTGGGAGCTCATGCAACTCTTATCACAATCCATACATCCATCCATTGTGTCAAGCACATTTGTACCTTCGTTGCCCTCATCATTCTCAAAACATTTGCTCTCCACTTACGCCCCTGGCATCAGCTCCTCATTCCCCCCTCCCTCCCTGCTAGTTCCTCCTCATGAACCCTTGATAATTTATAAATTATTATTATTTTGTCATGTCTTCTACTGTCTGACGTCTCCCTTTACCCACTTTTCTGTTGTCCATCCCCCAGGGAGGAGGTTCTATGCAGATCCTTGTAATTCCCTTTTCCTACCCCTCCTTCCCTCCACCCTTTGGTATCACCACTCTCACCAGTGGTCCTGAAGGGATCATCTGTCCTGGATTCCCTGTGTTTCCGGTTCCTATCTGTACCAATGTACATCCTCTGGTATAGCCATATTTGTAAGATAGAATTGGGATCATGATAGTGGGGGGAGGAAGCATTTAGAAACTAGTGGAAAGTTGTATGCTTCATTGTTGCTACACTTTACCCTGACTGGCTCGGCTCCTCCCAGCAACCCTTCTGTAAGGGATGTCCAGTTGCTTATAGATGGGTCTTGGGTCCCCAATCTGCACTCCCCCTCATTTACAATGATATTAATTTTTGTTCTTTGCTACCTGATCCCTTTGACACCTTGTGGTCACACAGGCTGGTGTGCTTCATCCATGTGGGCTTTGTTGCTTCTCAGCTGGATGGCTGCTTGTTTGCCTTCAAGCCTTTAAGACCCCAGGTGCTATATCTTTCCCTTTCATTAATACTGATCTCCCCGCACTTTAAGAGAAATACTAATTGATGTTGGACATATCAAGTTACCAACCACAGTATCTGGTGACACAGTAGCTTGAACACTGAATAGATATTTTTAACAATTGTGGGGAAGTAAATGCAGAGAGATTTCATTAGAACTTCGAAAAGTGCATTGCACATAAAATTATACCAACTTTATTTCGAGCAGAATTATAATATACCACTCCAAGAATGGACTGTAGAAGTATAGGTAGAAATATTGTCCTGAATATGGAAACCACAGGTGGTGGGTATGAACGTGCATTATCTTCTGCCAGGTAAAGAACATTGAAGTCAGGAAAATGAAAGTGAGAGCATTAAAAATTAATTGGGAGTTAATACATATATCATATTCCATAGTTCAGTAATGCCAAGCAGTTTTGCACATTTGTTACCAAAATCAGTTACCAAACATTCTTTTTTTGCCTGGACTCCTTGACATGTCTCTCTTATGCACCATCCCCCATTCTATCCCCCACCCCCCTGTAACCCTTATTCTTTGATATCCCTATAGGTTCATCAATCCTGGATTTCATACACTGAAAAACACAAAATTTCCAGCGGATGACTTCCAATTACATAACACTTGTGAGATAAACCCTAATATGAACAAAGAGAAACAAAAACACAAAACAAAAATACAGAAAATGTTGAAACCAGATCTAGCCCATCAGTGGGGATCAGCTGACAAGGTCTGAACCGTTCCAGTCCGGGTTATCCCCTTGATCTTCGGTACTCACCTCTCCAATTGTGGACAGAGACAGATCTATTTAGTGTAGACACCACTTTCTTCTCACCCATCAATTATGGATAGAGAGAGATCATTAGAGGCTTACTTCCTATGTAGTACCTATAAATGTATCTTAGGCGCCTAGTGTCATCCATCACCTTCTGCAAACCAGATTCTCAAAACTTAGGCTCTGAAACTAATGGAAGGCTTGAATGGGCACAGAGAATTTGAAGGGGGCACTGTTGGAGTGCTCCCTTTGATTAATAAACTCATATACAAGAATACGATAAATAATAATGAGGGTTTTTGTGGTATTCTTTCTTTGACTCTAGGATTCTGAAGGATTCCCACTCTCCATGGGAATATGTAGGATTGAGTGAAATGAAGAATGATGAACCTTTATTGTTTTCTAAAGTCTGTCTAGCCCATTTCTTTTGATTTTACTCAAATCAAAACCCTGATATTTTTGCCATGTGCTTTTACTTTACTATATCCAAATAGATCCCATTCGTACCACAATCAATGGGATTGTTAGGGAAAATCTAGCAAAATTTCAACTTCAAAAAATCTTCATCATTTTTCATTGGAAGATATAATTAAATTAACAATAGAGAATTATAAAATTTGAGGTTCATAGAATCAGTCAGCTCCTATGGCAATACCATTTTTTGTAGGAATTATTTAAATAAAATTTGTCTTTTCTCACAGCAAATGCAATACATTCTTTGGAAAATTCAATGCATTCTTTGGAAAAATTCTTTGAAAAATAAAACAAACTTATTTGTACTGACTGTGTTAAGACACATTTTGCCCCAAAGACACTTAGGAGTCAGTTAAACAATACATATTTTCTTTTTCTTCTTTTATTAAATATTTTTATTGGGGGCTCTTACATCTCTTATTACAATCCATCCATCCATCCATCCATCCATCCATCCATCCATCCATCCATCCATCCATCCATCATATGTTGCCATCATCATTTTCAACCATTTTTGTTCTACCTGAGCCCTTGATATCAGCTCCTCTGTTTCCCCATCCCTTCCCTGCCCTTCCTCTCTCATGAATCTTTGGTGAGTTATAGATTATATTTTTCATATCTTACATTGTCTCTGTTACCCTTCACCCACTTTTCTGTTGTTCGTCCCCTTGGGAGGGGGTTATACCTATATTGATCCTTGTGATCAATTTCCCCTTTCTCCCCAAACTTCCCCTTATCCTCCTGGTATGTCTAGTCTCATCATTGGCCCTGAGGGGTTTATCTATATTGAATTCCTTGTGTTGCGGGCTCTTATCTGTAACAGTGTGCATTCTCTGGTCTAATCGATTTGTAAGGTAGAATTGAGGTTATGATAGTGTGCGTGTGGGGGAGCATTAAAGAACTAGAGGAAAGTTGTGTGTTTCATTGGTGCTATACTGCACCGTGACTGGCTCATCTCTTCCTTGTGACCCTTCTGTAAGGGGACGTCCAATTGTCTACAGATGGGCTTTGGGTCTCCACTCCACACACACCCCCATTCACATTGGTATGATTTTGTTCTGGGTGTTAGATGCCTGATACCTGATTCAGTCGACACCTCATGATCACACAGGCTGGTGTGTTTCTTCCATGTGGACTTTGTTACTTCTCAACAAAGTTTATCTTGTTGAGATATCTTCAGGCCTTTAAGACCCCAAACACTATAACTTTTAATCACAGGGCACCATCTGCTTTCTTACCACATTTGCTTATGCACCCATTTTGTCTTCAGCAATCGTGTCGGGAAGGTGAGCATCACAGAATGCCGGATTATTAGACTAAAGTGTTCCTGTGTTAATGGAGTTCTTGAGTCGAGGCCCAACGTCCATCTGCTACCTTAATTCTTAACATGTAGATATAAGTACATAGATCGGTTCTCCTCTCGTTTTAAGTAAATATATTGACATACGTACATGCCTGTATTTAGACCTCTATAAATGTTCTTTGCTTCCTGGTTCTTTCTTCTATTTTCTTCTTGTCCCACCCACATGTTCGACCTTCATTGTTGCAGCCACAGTGTCAGTGAGGCAGGGTTTTATTTCAGATCGTCAACTTTGTATTCTACATTTTAAACTACTAATCACCCCCCGAATCGTTTACCTATCACCTGCCCCTTGTTTCATTTACCTCTTGTGAACTACTGTGTTCCAGTTCACCCAAGTCACAACACTTCCCAAACTCTAGCTTATTGCTTTATCTCCCCTCCATCACCCTCTCCCCCTGTTGGTATAAAAGTCTTTATTGTATAGTTTTATTTTTTATTAACCTCTATTGAAGTGGTCTCATATAATGTTTGTTCTTTTGTGTCTTACGGTAACATAAAATAATTTCAGTTTTACAATAAATAGAATTTTAGTTATAAAGATCAATAGCAGAAAATTTGAAAGATCCAGGTGGGCTCTGAATAAAATGATCAGGTTTTTTTTTTTTTGAAGTGCTCAAAGCATTTTGGAATAAAAATTAAGTTTATATTTTGTTTAAGTCTTTCTGTTGTATATATCAAGTGTTATTATTTTAAAATTGACAGAAAATGAGGAAATTAAGTGATCCAGTGATTTAAAGTCAACTTGTACAAGGGAGAAATAAATCATTATTGAATTAGGTATCTGTAATTACTTCTACTCCACTTTATGTCATCTGGTTGACTGATTAATAATTGAAAGGGGAAAAAAATTCCATTGCTGTGGAGTTGATTCTGGTTTGTAGTAACCCTTTGGGACAGAGTAGAATTGCCCCCCCACCCCACCCCAGGCTCCCCAGAGTGACTCATAGTTTCTAATCACTGACCTTTGAGGTTCTGCTGAGCACTTCAACCTCTGTGCCACAAAAACTTATTTTAATTGAAAAGCAGATCAATATAAAATTATGTTGATATAATCATTGTGATAATCTCAGTTCTTATTTCGTAATATTTTAAAATTTGATTTGTGCATGTGCATATAAGCCTTCGGAAGGAATAAAAATATGGGAGTAAACAATCAGTAGGTAAAATGTTATCTGAATTCAGAAAGAAAATTATTTCATAGAATGATAAATGGGTCAAAAAGTCAAATATAACACTGAAAATGAGGTTGTACTTTTAAGAAAGGAGTGCCAAATCACTTTCAGTGGTCTCTTTTTTTTAAATGAATAAAAATCTTTACTTTTTTCTTAAAGTAAAATTAATAATGTTGTATACAGTTTGTTTTGATCCACCAAGTCACATACCATTTCCTAATCAATAAACACAAGTGAATAGCATTATGATATTTTTAATTTCAATCAGGATCCCTCTGATGTCAGCAGTGTTATCTCTTTTGGCAAGTCCTATTCAGAATTTGGTTTGCATTTCCATGTTTTTGTGCTACTGTTTTTCAATTATTACTGTTCCCAAATGTCCACATTCTTGGTGATCACTGTTCTTTGGAATGGACAACAGACTGGTTCCTTCTGATAGGTTGGCCAGGTAGCTGTCTTAACTTAGACCCATGAGTGCTTCCAGTTCTCCCTTCTTTTGTGGAAACATTTCAGTTGGTATCCCATAATTCCTGAAATACCGATTTTTTTGCAATGTGGTTTGTGCTTGTTGCTTCAACACCATCAGTCTTTGGTCAGATGCTCCCTTTGAAATGGCTGAATGCCATCCAAAACTTTTTGGTACTATAACTGTATTCCTTCTTTCTTCTTTTCACTCTTCCTGCATCATTCACTATTATACCAAGAGTCCTTTATTATTACAACTTGAGGCTTGAGCTTTTTCTTCACTTCTTTAACATTTAGAAATGATAAGTGGAGGAGTTATTTAAAAATTTCTAAATCCAGATCGTGCTACGTTATTCGTAACACTTTCCTTTGTCTTCCCAAATGTCCGTTGGAATGTTCTGTTCAGCTCTTTTACTTCATCGTTTATTCCAGTCTCTTTAACGTCTCAGCCTTCCTGAGCTCATCTCACACTTCCTTCTGACATCCACTTGGATCTTCTCTGTCTTTCTTAGGTCTGAATTCCATTTTGGTTTATTTGTGCTTGAAGATAATTCAAAAATAGTTGCAGGAGTATATTGCAAAGGAACGTTCAGAAATCCAGGCTGAATTCAGAAGAGAACATCGAAAGGGTATGATACCCCTGTTGATGTCAAATTATCTTGGACAAAGCAAAGAATTTACAGCAAGCTTTATACCTATATACTCATGTATAAGCTGAGTTTTTCAGCACATTTTTCATGCAGTATTTTGGTAAAATTAGGTGCTTCAGCTGATATTTGGTCGGTTTATACTTGAGTATATATGGTACTCCTGTTTTATTGATCATGCAATAATATAAGACAGTATGAGTGCACAGGAATCCATCCATGTAGTAGTGCTGTAGAATGTGTTTCAATACACATTACTTTCACATTGTTGTACTTAGATATTATATTCTAAACGGAAAAATTTTCCTAAAATATTTCAATGAAATGTGAGCTTGTAGATATCTGAGACTTGGCTGACTTATTTGATATCATCAGTGTCTGCCACAAGATAAAGTGTTTGTCCAGACAAGGTGAGTTTTATGGTTTCCATAAACCTGTAGTATAAAAGTGATATACTAGTATGGCTATCAAGGTAAGGCATGAAGAGAGAGCTTGGAAACTTGAGGTCTTTGTGCCTCATGATTCAGACCAAGATGTGTCAGTTGAATGTAAAAGCAGCAAGTATACACCAATTACCAAATTAATCCCAGAGTAACCAGCTGAGTTAGGAAAATGGACAGGAAAATATAGAATTTCGGATACATGGTTTGTGGAATTGGAAATACCTGTAATTATCAAGAGAGACAATTGTTTTTGGGCATGAAATAAAATATTCTCCATGTAGACAGTGATTTAATCCATCTCCAGAAGAAAGGCTTAGAAATATTTTGAACTATTCTTTAAACTCATGGTGAAAGAAGGAATAAATGGATTTATATTCTCTTCCGATGTAATAATTTACAATCACTTCTATCCTAAATATGATGCTGGGAAGATTACAAGGTTTATTGGTTTCCATCCTAAGAGATTTTGAGCTAAAAAGTAGAAGATATTTTTTTTAAATGTGTACAAAAGTGTGTATTTACATTACACATAATAAGGATCCGAGTGGCTAACTGGTTAGCAGCACTTGGCTGCTAACCAAAAGTTTGGCATTCTAACTCACCCAGTAGCTTTGTAGGAACAGACCTAGCAATCTACTCCTGGAAAGAGTCTGGCCAAGAACATTCTTAGACTCTTAGATTGATTTGCTTTAAAGGAAAATCTTTGTTTGAAAAAGAAAAGAAAAAGAAAACATTTTAATAATTATTTCATATACTTTTAGGTAATGCTTTATTTACTTTTAGGAAATGAAAAAAAAGCTATTTCCATGGACTCCCATGAACTATTTGTAGCCTAAGCTGAATAACTAAGTCCAAACAATTTGCTAGGTAATTTGATATGACACCTTAACCAGGCTTTGACACATTTCAATAAATGCATATTTTTTTCTGCAAAAAATGGTGAAGTATCCTGAGGGAAAATATGCTATCATTGACTACTGAATCACTCATTAACATCCAACTCAATAGCATTTACTAAATATTTTATAACTTAATTTTTCGGCTGTACAAATGTAAAAAAATTGTCCTTTCCTAAGTTAATGAACTGACATATAACATAGTGTTTTATCTTCCTAGCCTAAATGTCAGGTCAGCCGAATGACTTCCAAAATTAAAATAAGCTAATGTAAAGAAGAACTTAGTTCTATTGTGTTTGTTTGTTTCCCTCATCATTCTCAAAACATTTGCTTTCTACTTGAGCCCTTGATATCAGCTCCCCATTTCCCCTCCCTCTCTGCTCCCCCCTCCCCCATGAACCTTTGATAATTTAGAAATTAGTGCTATTTTGTCATATCTTACATTGTCCAACGTCTCCCTTTACCCACTTCTCCATTATCTGTCCCCCAGGGAGGAGGTTATATGTAGATCCATGTAGTCTGGTGCCCCTTTCTTCCTCACCTTCCCTCCAGCCTCCTGGTATCGCCACTCTCACCACTGTTCCTGAGGGATTCATCTGTCCTGGATTTCCTGTGTTTCCAGTTCCTACCTATACCAGTGTACATCCTCTGGTTTAGCCTGATTTGTAAAGTAGAATTGGGATCATGATAATGGCGGGGAGGAAGCATTCAAGAACTAGAGGAAAATTGTATGTTTCATTGTTGCTATCCTGCACCCTGACTGGCTCTTCTCCCCGCAGCCCTTCTGCACGGGAATGTCCAATTTCCCACAGATGGGACTTGGGTCCCAAATCTGCACTCCCCCTCATTCACATTGTTCTTTGATGCCTGATACCTGATCCCTTTGACACCTTGTGATCTCACAGGCTGGTGTGCTTCTTCCATGTGGGCTTTGTTGTTTCTCAGCTAGTTGGCTTCCTGTTTATCTTCAGGCCTTTAAAACCTCAGATGCTATATCTTTTGATAGCTGGGCACCATCAGCTTTCTTCACCACGTTTGCTTGTGCACCCATTGTCTTCAGAAGGATGCCAGGAAGGTGAGCATCTCAGATTGCTGAATTGTTAGAACAAAGTGTTCTTGTGTTGAGGGAGTACTTGAGTAGGGGCCAACTGTCAATCTGTTTCCTTAATACTAAACCTATAAATATATGTACATAGATCTATTTTCCCCTCGTCATATATAAATATATTTACATCTGTATATGCCTGAATTTAGATCTCTATAACTGCCCTTGGCCTCCTAGTTCTTTCCTCTATTTCTTTGTACTTTCTTCTTGTCCCGCTATCATGTGGAGCCTTCATTTGGGTTTCAGGAATTCCTCTTGGTTACACTGCCCTTGATCCAGCCCTGCCAGACCTCCTACTCCTGCCTTGCCACTGATTTTGGATTACTTGTTCCCTTGTCCCTGGGTTTGTTAACAACCACTTCCTTTCCCCAGCCTCCCCCCTCCTCCCATGTCCCCTCTGGACTGTCATCCTGTTGTTCTCTCTTCTGGCTTGTTTATCCCGCCTATCCCTTCCAGGTCAGAATGATTCTTAGTAGTGAGTTTAGCGAGATTTTGTCTCACTACTTTAACATAGTATTCGGAGAGAGCAGTCCCTGGAAAAGGACATCATGCTTGCCAAATCAGAAGAACACTGTCAAGGCGATGGATTCACCCAATTACTGAAGCACAGCAAATTTTTGAGGATGGGGCAGAACTTAGAAATGTTTGATTCTGTTGTGCATAGCCTCACTATGAATCAGAAGCAACTTTATAGCACATAGGCATAACAACACTGGATAAGAAATTAAAGGAGTTATTCCTGGTACATTAAAACATTTTAACAGTGCAATATACTTATAAAATAGTAATGTTTTTATCTAGATTGCAGTGTAGTTCCTATTTTTATTATGAGCCATGTGCGTATCGAAATTTTAATATTGTAGTCATCATACAGTGCATACCATTAGAACCATAGCTGTATGGGTTGATGAACATTGCCTAAACATATGTCATATACTTCAGGAACCTATATTAGACGTATATTATTATAATATAATGGACTTCCATCATGATGATTTCCACTCAGCAACCTTATAAGACAGAGTAGAACTGCCCCTTTTGGATTCCAGGTTTATAAATCTTTATCGGAGTAGAATTCCTCATCTTTCTCCTGCATAATTGCTGATGGGTTCAAAATGCCAACCTTGTGACTATCAGCTGAAAGTTCAACCTACTGCATTGCCAGGACTCCTTTAGGACGTTGTAGATTTACTTACATACATGTACATATGTATGTGTTATGTTCATGTGAATGTCTGAATGTATATATTTGAGAGAATATTGTTTGTGTTTGTGTACATGTGTGTTTGTCCATATTCTTCTAACCTGTGATGTGAGATATATACATGCATATCTCATATATATGAAACATATATACCCTTCCCCCCAAGGGACTGGCCTTGTGGTTAGCTAGGTGGTTCTCAACCTTCCCAATGCTACGACCCTTTCATACAGTTCCTCATGTGGTGGTGACCCCTCAACCATAAAAATTATTTTCATTGCTACTTCATAACTGTAATTTTGCTACTGTTATGAATTGGGTGACCTCTGTAAAAGGGTCGTTCGATTCCCAAAGTGGTTGCGACCCACCAGGTTGAGAACCACTGGTAGCTGCTAAAAGCATAATCCACATATATATGTATTAATGCCTATATATATACATATAGATAGATATGGATTATGCTTTCAGATGCTCTCTCTCTAAATATACATATAGGCTTTAAATTTTTGAATTTTTATGTTCCAATGAAACATTTTTCTAAGTTAAAAGTTAAAAGCATGTAACCATAAAATGGACGATTAAACTTCATAACTAACAGTAGATTTAAGACTCCAAAGTAATGGTTTTGAGTAAATTTGCCTTTTCAAATAAATACTCATGGTAGACTGTGCTGAGCTGCATTTTAGAAGTATAAATTTCATGGAATAAGAGAATTCAGACTGAAATATGGAAAGGCTACATATTGGAGGGATTTTTGAGACTTTTGAAGAATAATTCCAAGGAAGTCATTTACTGTATTTTGACTTCACTCTCCTCACCGTAAAAGAGTTTTGGATTAGATTATCACCACATTTCCTCTCAGCCCTGGAAGTCTGTGCTTCTCTCTACATAATTGCCTCAAACATTTCTCATGAGTCCCCAGACATCAGACAAGCTCTCACAGACAGTACAGATCTTACCCAGTATGTGATGCTTGAAAACGAGCAGATTCTAGTATTTAATAGCCCCTTTTCCTTCTCTTTTATGAAAACGTATTCTCCTTAGAAACTTCTGAACCACATTGATCTGTGACTAATAATCTTTTACTTGTTTGGGCCATGCCATGCTGGTGACTGTCTACTTGGTTATTGTCTACTGTGTTTCTATTATAATTCAAGGAATGAACAAAATTTGTGACTGTCATTGACCCATTATAGCTTTGACTGACTAACTAGGCAGGAAAATGTAAAATATAACCGTTACTTCTATCATCAAGTGAGTGTGTTCATTTAAATGAATCAAGTTATTTCTAATATTTACAAACAGTTTGCAGAATAAGAGTAGTCCCAGCTAAATAGTTTCAAAGAGAGATATTACTGCTCAAAATGCAATCACTTTCTTCTTCAATCACATAAAAGAGTACTTGAAATGGAGTGGCTTTCACATTACATTATGATAAAATAGCTTTGCTGTATTTTTACTGTACCGTGTTGTGGGTTTAGAACTCAGGCAGCCCTTTGTAGTAGCTCAAATTTGGCAGCTTAGGTATTTAAATTCTTAGATGTTTTGTCCTTTACACATTAATTTACTGCTCGTATGAAGTATGTAAGTGCACCTGTCAGACTCCATCTGTGCAGAAAAGGAATGTGCATGTACCAGCATGCACCCCTCAGTAGGATGCCAATCATTGATGATTCCACTTAAAAAAAGAAAAGAAAAGAAAATTTAAGAGCTGCTGTAGACAACATTTAATGCCATTAGATAAAGTATAGATTTTATTTGAATTACTGAATATTGTGGTTCCAGTGTAGTCTTATTATTGAGAATGCATGTTTTTGTTCTGTTCATGTTCTTAGAGGAGTACTGGCAGCATAGTGGTTATGAGTTGCGCTGCAATCCATAAAGTCCGAAGTTCAAACTACCAATAGATACTCACAAGAAAGACAGGGCCTTCTACTCCCTAAGGAGTTATAGCCCCAGAAACTCACAGGGACAATTTCACCCTGTCTGATTGGGTCTGCATGAGTTAGCATTGATTCAATGTCCGCGAATGGAGTGTGTCACGTAGTTTAAGCATCATTCTCTTTTGTGTCTCTGCATTCTTGACTAGAAACCACCGGTGACCATCTGCTGCTTAAAAGTAAAATGTAAATAATCTCACTGCTATTGGTAACTATAAACTTGGAAACTCTCGGTAGCATTTCTACTCAATGCAATGGTGCCACCTTGAGTCAGAATCAACTTGATGGCAGTGAGATGGGCATGCATATGCAGCTTTGCCTATCTTTGGCCAATCTGGAGGAGCTCTTGTGGTGCACTTATTATGTATTGGACTGCTAACAGCAAGGTCAGTAGTTCAAAACCACCAGGTCTTCTGTGGGAGAAAGATGAAGCTTTCTGCCCCCATACAGAGTTACCTTCTCAGAAATCAACAGGGCTAATATGTCTTATAGAACCATTGTGAAATGGTATCAGCTAGATAGCAGTGAGGGTGTTTTGTTTTGTTTTGTTGTGGGTAGGGTGAGATGATTCTATCATTGGAGGAATAGAGGATTGAGAGATAGATAGATACATAGATACATACTTACATACAAACATAGGAGGGTTATGCAATACATTTGTGGAAATTTTTCATTATAATTTAATTCAATTTTCCGCATTTTTTAAGACCATATTTGTGTGTGTGTGTGTGTATGTGTGGTTGGTATGGCATACTTTGAGTTATGTACATAGGCTTTTAAATTACATTTTGTGGTTTTAGAAAGCATGAACAGTGTTGTGTTAGGCTGTATAGAAGCGAAACCAGTGACACTTGGGTTGTGTATAGAAAGAAGTTTGTATCAAGAACTGGCTTTCTCCCTTGTAGGAGTACATACGACCAGTCTTGTTCAAGTCTGTAGGTAGGGATACACTGGAAGCTTCTCCTGACTCTGTACTTGTTCAAGTCTGTAGGTAGGGATACACTGGAGGCTTCTCCTGACTCTGTACTGGAAGGAGCTGACAAAGAGGAAGGAGGACGTGCCAGAGGCTGCCGTGTGCAGAACTAAATGAATGCGACTTCAGTTGAGTGAATCCAATGTTGGCAGTCCGCTGATGACTCCTGTGATCTGCAGGTGATAAAACAAGAGATAGAAGAATCAAATGTAGGATACAGATCCAGCAGAAGGTGAAGGCACTAGAGAGCTAGGTTCTACTAAGGACCTCTCTTATACAAAAGGCCACACCTCCCAGGATTTGTCTTCAGGCTTCAACCTGATAGATAGTTGGGTTCCACCCCTACTTCCACCTAGATACACTGAGTTGACATAGAATCGAACCATTAAAGACCACCCCATGTCAACTTTAGGATTGTACACAGACATAATCTTCAGATCAAGACAATAGTGAAACCATGCTTGCGCAAAGCATGATACCACTAATGTGTACTACGGAAGTGCACCAACCCCCTTTTAATGATAATTTTAGAAGTGAACAGAGCAAGAGTATTTTATGCGTACAAACACATAAGAGTTACTCAAAATATCACATTCCTAATTTCTGTAGCTGATCAGGGGACTGTGGCTGGAATCCGCACCATCTTCTTCTACTACCTATTCCATAGTTCATTTTGTCCTCAGCAATTACCTCCATTATACAATTTTCTTTATTAAAAACAAAAACAAAAAGGGTAGAAGCAGTTTGTTATATGTGCTTATCAAGTTCCTGCTTTATGAAGGAAATACTTCTTTATTATTGGGTGAACTTTATAGTGAACTTTACATGGCAAAATATCAGTAACCTAAACAAAATATATAAAATTCCTAAATTTTGAATGAGGAAAGCCTGTAATGCAAAAATACTTGAATGTTAGAAATCATCATCTGAATAGTAATTTCTTATACCAGTATAATACTTTTGTAATATGCAAAGAACTTTTATTTGCATTACATCTTCACCAAAATGTGTGAAATAGAAAGGCAAGGTTACCTATATTTTCTATGAGGAAGATAAAATGAGAGATACTGTTTTTCCTACTTTTATGCTGCAAACAAAATAGTTAGAAAAACTGGTCTTTTCTCAAAACATAATTCCAATTTCTGTATATTAATAAAATTCACTCACATGTTCACTTTTTTTATTAGCATGCTACCTAAGGGGGAAAAATGGATAGTTATCAGACCCTACGACTAGATTGATGTCTTCTTTTAGAAAATAGACTACAAAATACCTGAAAATCAAAACAAATATCAGAATTGATGAAAATTGTGTCACATCAAGCAGAAATCAACCTTGAGGAAAAGGAAGAAAGGAGCCACATCGGTAGGCTCTGTGTTCCAGTCTCTGCACTGCAGCAGTAAGTGATGAGAGATTGGCTGAATTGATTAGCTTTATATATTTATAAAAACTGAAATACAAATTCTTCTGATACCTACCTCAGAGGAGTGTTTTGAGAAAAACATCAGATGTGCAAAAATGCATTGTTTTCTGTAAGCGATATGTCCGTTTGTGCCTATATAATAGTAAGATAGTATACTATATATCATGTTACTGCACCTTAAACATTTTCAGTGCTTTGGAGTTTTATGTGATATGTAATTCATTGCCCCATTCGATGGGAAAGAATCTAATGAATACCACCCACTAGCCGTTGTTGAATCATTCCAATTTATGGTGTCCCTCTAAGACAGAAGAGAAGTGTTTCTTGGGGTTTCTGAGACGTTCCATCTCTGTGAGAGCAGAGTCTCATCTTTTGTTTGCAGTACAGCTAATGAGTTTGCGCTGCTGATCTTTTGGTTCCCAGTCCAGCACCTGCCCCGCTGAGCCACCAGCATTCCTGAGCTGGAGCAGAGAGAGGTTAGTGAGCAATCTGTCCATACTTACACACTCATAATTGGTAGAAAATATCCAGAGCCCAGCCCCTTAGTCCGTGCTTCTTCTATTCTTATAGCAAATTTCTATAACTGCAGACTCTGAATAAATATGCTAAAATAGAGTCAGCACTCTTAAGTTCTCGGTTTTTCTAAAGCTGTCCATCACTCTTAGGCATGCAGCTAAAACACTATTGATAAGTAGTTAAGTTAAATATACTAACACTTTAAAAACACTTCTTTAGCAAATATAGTGACTTCTGGTTATTTTTAAAGAAAAAACAGTGAACTGAAAGCTATTGAACTAAATTTTACAAGTGAGAAGTGATAACATAATAAATGGACCATTAGAGAGTTTTGTTAGTTTCCCCCCAAATGACCACCCAGAGTAGTGACATATCATGATCATGTATCAATGTTTGCATTAATCAACAGCATCTTATGCTCAAAATCAAATAGGTAAGAATTTAATAAAGCATTACTGAGTAAGGAACAAGGATATTTAAGAACAAATTTGAGATGCAGTCAATTGACATGACCCTTCTAGCCATAATTCCTGTGTACAATTATAATCATACACAATTATATAAGTATAATGATAATTCTGGCCTCTGTGCATGTGGCTATAATCCTATTTGGGAGGGTGTTCTCTGCTTTGCTGATGGACAAGAGAAAATTGGGATGAAGTCTGGATCTCAGTAGAGGGTGTCGTACCCTGTGTTCCCTAGGGGGTATGGTCACAAACGGACACAGAAAACACCACCATTGCACAGTTCTCTCTCTAGAGCTGTATCAACAATCCCAGCACCAACAGAAGAAGAACACAGTTGAGATGTCTGAAGTGTCGGAGGCAAAGACCAGAGACACCTGAGACTGTGGTCCAGCGTCAAGGAGCCCCGCTGAGACCAGAGGCTGAGGCAAGGAAACCATGGGACAGGACAGAAGGTGTGGGCAGGTGAGGCAGTGACAGGCAGGATTCCGGGTCCTCAGAAGCAATGAACAAGGCTGCAAGACTGAGGAGTGGAAGAGGCGTGGCTGCTGTCTGAGGGCTGGTGTTGCTGGGGACTAGGGACTGTGTCCTTGCTCTCATTGATCCTGATTGTGGTAACCTACTCACTTCCCAAATAAACCCCGTTGCTCGGAGTTTTCTCTGTGAAGTTGGAGAGGGTGGGGCAATGCTCAGGATAGAAGTGCAGCGCTGTGCCTGGGTCAGCAGGGGAGGACGTCAGATGGAGGATGGAAGGACATGTGAGGAGGCATGCTTGCCCTCTACCGCATGGCAAGAGGGAAGCCACAGGAGACCAGCTATTTCTCTCCCCCATTATTTCTGGAAAATTTAACTTGCAGCTGTGACAGCAGGGATGGGAAAGGAAAAGTGGAGCACCCAAAATTAGGCTTATTCTTTGTGAAAAGATGAGTAAATCTACATTGTGTATATCAAAAACAAACAAACAAAAACAAAGTAAAGACCATCAAGTCAATTCGGACTGACAGCGACCCTTTAGGACAGGGTAGAGCTAGCCTATGTGTTTCAGAGGCTCTAACAACGCTTTGTGAGAGTGGAAAGCCTTACGGGTGATTTTGAACTGCGGACCTTCTGGTTAGCAGCCCAAGGCAAACTCACTGAGACATCAAGGTCCACATGCGAGAGTCTCAACTTGGTGCAGAAATAATCATTTGCAGAAGCAGCTCTCCTATGTGCTTGTGCAGAAGTCTCTTAACCAGAAGGAACAGGTGCTTGATCCTGTTGGGGATGGCATGTCTTCAAAAAATTGAGTACTGACTAAAGTAAAAAGTTATCATGATGCCAATTCTACCTTACAAACCTGGCTAGATCAGAGGATGTACACTGGTACAGATAGGAACTGGAAACACAGGGAATCCAAGACGGATGATCCCTTCAGGACCAGTGGTGACAGTGGTGATACTGGGAGGGTGGAGGGAGGGTGGGGTGGAAAGGGGGAACCAATTACAAGGATCTGCATATAACCTCTTCCCTGGGGCATGGACAACAGAAAAGTGGGTGAAGGGAGATGTCGGACAGTGCAAGACATGATAAAATAACAATTTATAAATTATAAGGGTTCATAAGTGGGGAAGGAGGGGAAAATGAGGAGCTGATGCCAGGGGCTTAAATGGAGAGCAAACGTTTTGAGAATGATGAGGGCAATGAATGTACAAATGTGCTTTACACAATTGATGTATGTATGGATTGTGATAAGAGTTGTATGAGCCCCTAATAAAATGATTTAAAAAAAAGAAATATCCATAGAACTTTTTAAAAAAAAGTTATTCTCTAAAGAAAGTGAATTTGTAAGTATATGCATAGCTGCATTTAATGGAATAATAACAACAACCACAAACAGGAAAATAGACAAATGAGTTTTGTGTGGTTATTATGTGAAATCCTCAATTGCCTACTCTATTTGCTCCTTAAATTTTAATTTTTTTATATGGTGTCTTACCATCATTATAGAATAGTTCACCTTATTTTTTTGAATCTTCATAAGGAACTCTGGTAGTATAGTGGTTATGAGTTGGCCTCTAACTCACGGTCAGTAGTTCTAAAGCACCGCCCACTCCACAGGAGAAAAGGGAGCTCTCAACTCTTGTAAAGAACCGCAGTCTCAGACCCCACAGGGCAGCTCTCCCTGCCTACAGCATCACTATGAGTAGGCGTTGACTCGATGGCAATGAGTTTCCTTCATTTTCTAGCTTCAGAATATTTTATTTTGTCAATGTGCATAGCTAAGATTCTCCTTTTAGAAAGATGTATACCCCTTCTTCAGTTAACTATTAATTTAAATAACTATACTTTAGTGTTGAACTCTTCACTGCTTCTTCCCTTTCTGCATGATGTTATCAAATATATAATAAGTGCAAGTAGAACAGACTGTCAACCCCAGAAGGCAATGATTGAATATTCCAAAATACCTTTCATAGAACTTGAATATTTCATAGCTCTATCTCATTGGTGATCTTTTCACTTGAAATCAGTCATGTTGCTATTGAGCTCAATAGCAATGTCTGCTATATTGTACTCTCTTCCTTTATATTCTGTGAAAAAATTACTTTGAAATTTAAAATTTGATACAAGTGTTAAGGTCAAAGTGCTCACACTAATAAATGACTAACTTAGTAACTGTTGACTAACTTACTAGTGTTTTTTTCCTCTGAAGATTTATGTAGATCTAAAGGATCTCTTCTATTTTATGTAGTTTAACATAAGACGTGGCTAAATCTGTGTAGGGAGAGGCTATGAGAAGTTGCTTAGGACCTCAAGATAAGAGCGAATGTACTCAATATTTGCAAATTTTAAAGGCAAACTTTACCTATTCTGTTTTCTATACCAAAACAATAACACTTTTTGTCATGTAGATTGCCATAAAAATGAAAGGTGCCCTCTTTCCCTATCCCTAAATCTACTTAGAAGTATGGCAAATTGAATGAAGAATACTTCAAAATCATGTCTTCTTTATTGCTAAAGGATCAATGAAAGGTGTACTTAGTATGTTTTCAAAATGAACGGACCTTGAAAGGATAATAAACATTACAGAGTCGAATGAGAAAGGTTGGAACCTCAAACAAGAAGTGATAGATAGATCAGAAACTCTGAAATTCACATTATCAATTGCAGATTTAATTTAAATTCTATGCAGAAGAGCCTTCATCTTAAGGAGCCAATTTTTAAGAGCACAACTGAAGTTGAAATACGAATTGGCAGAGTATCGGTGTGCTCTTATTTCTGAAGGATAAACTTGGTGAACGATCAGAAAGACAGGCTCTGGTAGCAATTAATCTGACATTTATCTCTAAGAATTTGTTAGAATACTTTAAACAAATTTATATTGTTCTTAAAGATGTTTCCTTGGGTCCTAAGTTCTACTAATCTCCTTGAATATGGCATTATTCAACGCTGGATATGCTCCAGGACGATGAAAAAATAGTTTTATCTTATAATTCTCAGGATATTTGACAACATTTGAAATTCCAAAAATTAGTTCAATTATATAGATGTCTAGATTACCAATTATAAATCATTTCCAAGGCATTTTATAACAAAGGGAAGATAATGTGCGGTGGCATTTGTATGTGTTCACATTTAATCCTTAAACTCCTTTGGGGAAGATTCAAGAGACAAAGAGCAACTCCTTTGTACAGATGGTCTTGGAAAAGTCTAGGAGCTTAAGAGTGGAAGAACTTTTGAAATGCACTCCTTGCTATATACTCACCATGTAAATCTCTCTTAATACTGGTTCTGAGACTGCAGCAGTGGGCTGGGCTGCAGTGCTCTGCTTACTGTGGTGGTCTACTTTCTCCAATGAGGGATTGATTCACCCCAGCCCTCTTTGACCCATTCTAACAGGAATACGGTCATTTGTTTGTTTTTAGCTCTTTTGAACTTAGATGATTTACAATTTGTGAGTATACATAGGTGGTAAATATATGGCTTGATAAATTGAACTTAAGGTATATGTGTAGTAAATGAGAATTTTCAGGAATTATCTGTTTTTTTGCGCCCCCCCCCCCCTTTTCCTTCATCTTTCTTAAGTATCAGTGCTCACCGCCATCAAGTCACTGCTGACTCACAGCGACCCCCTGTGGGATTCCAAGACTGTAACTGTCCAGGGTAGTAGAAAGCCCAGTCCCTCTTGCGGACTTGCCGGTGGTTTAAAACTGCTGATCATGCAGCTGGCAGCCCCTCTTGTAACCGCTACAAGACTGAGGCTCCGTTTCTTTCCTGAGCAGCTATGCTAGTGAACGCTAGATTGAAAAGACCCTGCAAACCCATGTAATATGTTTTTCTTGGTTACTGCAACAAGAAAAATGTGCGTGAACATTTGATCAGTATAACACCATTAGAGCAATACATTTTTTAAGGCTGCTAGAGAAACATTTTGGAAAAAAACACAAGTTAAGTTAAAGTCAACGTGCTTAAATGAGACTCTAGTTATTTCAGAATAAACAACAATTTGGAAATCCTCTGGCATATGAGTTTACTTGGGAGAGATTTTCTAAAGATTATTAAATCTTACTCTGACAGTTCCTAAAGGACTGCCCGATCTAACAAGGCCTTGTGCTTATCGTTCTTAACACCTCTTGCAGAGGATAAAACAAAGTGCCATAGATGTCCTTGATTATTTTAAATAATTTCTTAAATGTTCATTATTTTTTGCTTTATTTTATTGGAAGTAACTCAGTGTTATCAGTTTGGATAATTCGTTTCTTTAAAAACATGTAAAATATAAAATATTCAGATTTATAAAAAGTAACTGAGTTTTAGATTTCTTTTTGGATTCCAGGTACTTATAGGACCTGTTTGCACCCTGCGTAGAAGAAATGTCTGTCAAAAAATAGAGGATTATGAAAAGAGTTTTAAATAACCATCAGATTTTTGCTTTTCGACTTGCGGCTTAAACCAGTTGACAATGTTTTAGTTTCTTTCTGCCTTGTAGACAATATAAGTGGCTATGGGTTGATGAATGTTAGGAGTAAGTTGATGTAGAAACTTCCCGAAGAAAACAGGAGGTGACCATCATTGTTGGAGATGGCTTGACCATAGGCTAAGCAGCCCCTTTAGTTTAGATTAAGAACAAAGTGTTGTGTCTGGGTGAACTAATTAGCCAACATTGGGATGAGTCAAGTGGGAGAAGATAATTACTTAAATAATTTAAAAATATTTCTAAAATGGTGTGGGACAATATACCAAGCAATATGCATTGAGGTTGTAGGAAGGTCCCCATAAGCAGCTGCTTATAATACTTGGACTTTGAGGACTTCTCTGCTCTAACACTGACCACACTCTTTGTTTTACCATTTTAGCTACATAGTGGAAGCTACTCATTGCCAAGCCTTTCGATTGGATGATTCAAAGGCATAATCTCATTGGACTGAGAATGTGAACCCTAGCCTTTGTACCAAACACATCTAAGCATCACTAGCAGTTTGATATAGAAAAGCCTGTAATATAAAAAGAAACGAATTTAGAAATTCTCTTGTGGCAGAGAAACAAAAAGCTACCAACCCTTCAAATGGTACTTAAATTCAAATCGAGAAATAACATTATCTTTTAAACTACATTCAATTGGAATTTTCATATAAAAATCTTCTTTGTAAAATATATTTCCAAGCTGAAATGACTACTGAGGGCTAGTTAGTCAAGGGATTTCTTTCATAGCATATGTTCCTTATAAATATTAAAACTGTGTGCATGTCTTCAAAGTCTACGATCTTTATTTTCAAAGTTACGAGAATCTATTTTTACGCCGATGATGTGTGAAAGGAAACTTGAAAACAATTTCCTCTCTCCCTGCCTTCTTGTTCCTTCTGGTTTTTGCCCCTTTCCTATTTCTTGACTCTTCTGTGCTTCCCACACGTTTCCAGCCCTTGTCTATACACTTATCTTTGGGTATTCATTAAGCTCAAACAGATATCGAAGACTTCTCGTTCAGCATCTTAATAACCTACTCCATCCCCAAATGGAAACCTTTCTAAGTTTGACTTACCTGAATGGTCAGTTATAGAAATAAAATATTGTTAGGCATACATTAGATGTATATTTTGCTATTTACTTTTTCTTACAAAATAACAATACATGGGCTTAAAATAGTTCAAAACAGAGAAGTATCTCGGACAATGAACTTTTAATTGAGAACGTTTTCCCCTGTTACAAATAAATAAATAGCATGTTAGTTCAAGGAAGCCTGGTGGTATAATAGGTCAGCAATTAGAATCTACCAGCTGCTCCTCAGGAACAAGAAGAGACTCCCTCCATTCATAAGGGTTTACATTATTTGAAACCAAGAGTGGGCAGTTCTACTAGGTCCTATAGGGTTACTATTAGTAGTAATTGATTTGATGGCAATGTATTTGGTTTCACTGAGCACATTAATTCAGATAATAATTTGAGAACAAGATGTTACAATGAAGAATATAAAACATTTAAAGAAAGCTTTTGCATGCAGAGATAGAATTAAGCTATGCTTGTTATCTTTCTGTGAGCTCTATTTTCTTGCTTTAAGCTACTCTGAATAGTTGAGTCTTCACTATAATTTGAGTTTACTTAATTCTAAAATTTTTATTTTACAAAGATAAAAGACATAAAATGAGGAAAGTAATTGTGATACTTTTACTGTAAATGAAGTTATATCAGAAATATAAATCATATACACTGATCATCTGAATTTAACCCTGAATTCTTATGGAAGAGTCATTCTTTCAAGAGGTCTTGAAGCATGCTGAACAGCTGCTTCAAGTCCATCTATAATTGGTTCACTATTTCTGTTTTAGAAAAGTGATCCTGCATCAACACCAAGTGTATACAATAGTCTGCAATATGTGTTTGTGAAATGAATATATGTCCTAATTCTCCCTTCTTCCCTGAAGCTTTCTTTTTCAATCCAACTATCCTAAGCCATCTGTTCACATTAAAAATAAAAACAATCCCATTGCTTTGGTATAGGGTGAAAAATAAGTTATCATGTATGATTTATTTCGGGGGGGCTCTTAATAAAAAGAGGGCCCTCACCGAATAGAAATCTAGATTCTGTAAAACTTCTTTAATGTCACCAAACTTCCACCTTGTCTATAAATAGATAAGGTTCTCTGAGTGACATTCATGTCACTCTTTGCAAAAGCAGTTACTTTATAAATAAATAAAAGCAGATTGTTTCTATCTGGATTGGGGTTAGGTTCCAAAAGCCATTGCTCATTTACATCCAAAGGAGAAGCCAGAGTAAGCAAAGGCAAGAATAGATGTCTAGCATTTCCATTTGCAAGCATAAATGGTATCTTTTTCACTGAGAAATGTATGTAAGAAGTCGAAAGCTTCATTTCTCCATTCGTGAATCAAGGAACATCTGGCATGGTAGTCAGACAAGAGTTCTGAAAAGCCTTGCAGAGAGAAAGTAGTTTTGTAGTATGGCCAGGCAGGAAAAAGGAAGCTGCATTGGCAAATTTTGGACTGCATTTCCATCCTTATTTAGAATAAAAAGGCACTGATTGATTTTGGATATGGTTAAAGGAAGTTTAGGTATAAACACTAACTTGAAAATTAGAACCTAGTTTGCTAACCTGGAATTTAACATAAGTGACTACATTTAGGGCCTAGTGTAGTCACGTTAATGTGCACATAGCAAGTTCATTTATTTTTAATAAAAAAACATAGAGTTAACTGCAGACCATTATCAAAAGTAACCAAAAAGCCATATAGCTAAAAATTCTTGAGATAAACTAATTCATGTATTATTTAACTAAATATTTTAATAATATTTTCCAAGAAATCTAAATATCTGATCCTACATATGTGGGTTCTTTGCACAACCAACAACTTTAACAGCTGTCCTATAAGAAGTTGTTGGCATTGATAAAGGCTCTTTATGTGAAATAGTGATATGTACGTGTATCCAGGAGCTCAACAAAAAAGTTTTCTAACTCATTGCCCTTTACGGTTGCTGTTTCTTTCATATAAGAATATATATCATTGCATTCCAGAGATATGTTTGATTCTCAGGGTAAATAAGTATATTTTGTTCTTTGATGCTTGATACCTGATCCCTTCGACAGCTCGTGGTCACGCATGCTGCTGTGCTTCTTCCATGTGGGTTTTGTTGCTTCTGAGGTAGTTGGCTGCTTGTTTATCTTCAAGGCTTTAAGACCCCAGATGCTATCTCTTTTGATAGCCGGGCACCATTAGCTCTCTTCACCACATTTGCTTATGCACACATTTGTCTTCAGTGATTGTGTCAGTAAAGCGGGCACCCACTGATCTAATTTTCAGTTCTTTGATGTCTGATAACTGATCCCTTCTACACTTCATGGTCAGACAGGCTGGTGTGCTTCTTCCATGTGCGCTTTGATGCTTCCTAGCTAGATGGCCGCTTGTTTACCTTCAAGCCTTTAAGACCCCAGACGTTATATCTTTTGGCTACCCGGGCACCATCAGCTTTCTTCACGTGATCTTTGCTTTTGCTCACATTTTTCTTCAGCAGTCATGTTGGGAAGGTGTGCATCCTGGAATGCCAATTTAATAGAACAACGTGTTCTTGAAATGAGTAAGTGTTTGAGTGGAGGCCCAATGCCCATCTGCTGCCTTAATACTAAACCTATAAATATATGCACGTAGATCTGTTTCCCCACACTCTTATATAAATATATTTACATATGTACATTCCAGTCTTAAAACCTCTGTACATACCCTTTGTCCCCTAGTTCTTTCCTCTATTTCCCTTTACTTTCCTCTTGCCCCACTATCATGCTCAGCCTTCATTTGGGTTTCAGTGATTTCTCTTGGTTACATTGCCCTTGCTGAATCCCTAACCAGGCTTCTCACACCCTCCGAAGCAAGTCTTTTTCATTGATTGACAACTCCTGTTAATCTGAGCTATGTGCAAAGTAACCCAGGAATTTAAAATTCCTGACCAGATAAATTATAGTTCATGCATGCTGTTTTTAGATTTGATTGATTTTATACTACATGGGCAATGACATTTATTGCTAGATGTATGGAAGCTCACATGCTTTATTATTTCTCTTAAATAAATATATTGTCTCTTAAATTAGAAAAATATATTTTCAATTTATGGACAAAATTCCTTGAGAGCAAATTTTGAAAGTAAAATATCATTAGCATAGACACACTTCTACATGTACAGAAAATGACAACACGGTTTTAAAGCAGCAATATTCTTTTTTCAGTTGACTAAAATTAATCCAAATATAATATTAATAATACGGTAAAATTTACTTTTAAAGTTTTGACACTGAGTATGAACTATTTTTTAAAGAATCATTATTTTATATATACATATAAATATATTTATTTATTTTTTTTACAGAGAGGGGTAGTTAAATTTTCCTGATTGGGCTAATGGAAGCTCCATTAAAGATGGCCCCTGGCTCCTTTCAGTATTGTCCTTCAGAAATCTTGCATATTTTACACCATTGGCAAAATGCTTTTCCAGGCCCATCCCTTCTGCACAGTTCTTGAAAGTTTTAGGCTACAAATAATGGAAAGAGTTATTGTTGTTCCCCCTCCCAAAGAAGCTTGCTTAGTTATGTTGGAGGGTAGTGTTCGAGATTCAAATCTTGGTTAGATTGTTTTTCATAACTCCATGTTTGGGTAATTCTCCATCACTGACAGAGATTTTTTAAAAAGCATATCTAAGACATAGGAGTCCACACTAAGGATGTTAATTTAGGGCTCTCATTTTCCATAACATGTTTAGATGTTTTAACCTGTTATCAGTACTATACGATGTTCTTTTATATTTCTGATTAACTGTTCACTGAGACACATTTTGCATGGTTCAAATACACATTTTGCATGGTAAGTATTCCACTGAAGCCAAAATTTACCTCCACCCAGAGCCCCTCAGGAGAGGCCTGGCCGTCTGCTTCTGAAAGTTCGCAGACAAAATAATACAGTAACATACTTCTACTATGCACAGATGAGCATAGCAGAACCTAACAGCTATGACACAAAACAAACACACTCACTAAATTAACAACTGTCTCTGTTCAATCTAATAAAGCAAAGTAGATTTGAATGATTACTGTAATAATCATACCAACAAGGCCAGCCTCTAAGAACAGCCCACTGTCCAAGTGCTGCCCTCTCCCTTTGTGTTACTGCTGTGTGCCATTTACTCTCTTGTCAATTGGTTTAAGTTGATTTTAATTAGAAGACAGTGTCTTAACAGGCAATTCTTCATGACTGTGTGTAGTGTTTCTTTGTTGATAGCAACACTTAGTTACTAATGACATTTGAGTTCTCCCTTTTGTCAGCAGAGAAAAAGGAAATTCAATTTCAAACTCATAAACTTTTTTTTTATTCAGGTATAATCTGACCAGAAAGCAAGAACTCAATGTATGCTTATATGTACAAGATGCGTAGTATCTTGGCAAATCCATTTTTTTTCTTCCATTTACGACTAACATTTTAGAGCAGTGGTTCTCAACCTTCCTAATGCCACGGCCCTTTAATACAGTTCCTCATGTTCTGGTGACCCCCAACCATGAAATTATTTTATCGCTACTTCATCACTGTAATTTTGCTACTGTTATGAATTGGGTGGCCCCTGTGAAAGGGTCGTTCAACCTGCAAAAGGGGTGAGACCCCCAGGTTGAGAACCGCTGTTTTAGAGAGATAATTTGAAGCAACAACTATTTAAGGTAAACAATTTATAGACCAGTATTGATTCAGGACAAACTATCAGTTGGCTTTCATACAGATTCCTGAGAAGTGATCAGTTTGATTATGTCCTGAGAGTTCACACATTTATGACAATCCAGTGGGACTGGTTTACCTAGTCCTTCAACCAAACAGTTACTCACCGAATGTGAAAATTAATTTTCATGCATTTCTAGTCTGACTCAAACTGTTAAAAACAAATAGTCTCTTACTATTGTTGTGAATAGACAAGCTCGTAATAAGCAGGGAAAGCACTGTAGGAATCAAGGATTTCATGTGACCTTGATTCACAATAAATACTCTTGGAAGCGGTAGTAACATAAAATGATGCATGGTCTTGCACAAACCTGCCGCAAAACACCCTTTTTAAAGCTTTAAGTAGCAAAGGTATCCCTGTGAGGACAGTTGTGTGCTGTACTCAACCCATGTGATTTTCATTCACCTCACATGCAGGTGAAAGCTAGACAATACCTAGGCAAAGGCGCCAGGATTTGGTCCATTTGAATTATGGTGCTGGTGAAGAACAGTAGCACAACTAACGACAAAAAGAGCAAGTATATGTGTCTTAGTGGCAGGACAGCAAGAATACTCCTTTAGAAGCAAGGAAGGTGCCACTTCGTCTCATGGACTTTGGGCGTGTTAGCAGAAGAGAACACTCCCTAGATGAGGACCGCATGCTTGAAAAAGGAAAAGGTCCACAGAAACGGGCAGACCCTCGGAGAGAGGACTCGATCTATGACTGCGAGGAAGGCAGTCTTCGTCTACCACACTGGGCAGATGTTTCCGGGAAAAACTAGTCCACAGGCAAGAACATCAAGTTTTGTGTGCCAAGAAATTTGGAAGATAGCTACCTGGCCAACCAGCTAGAAGGACCCATTTTGTACCCATTCTAACCAAAGGTGACCCAGCAGATTGTGGAAATGATTGAAAAATATCACAAATATCCCTTAGAAGTAAAATATACTTGAATATAAGTCAAACACAATTCTTTCAGTATCAACAAAGAGCTGCCAGAATTCAAGTTGGATTCAGAAAAGGACGTGGCATAAGGGATATTGTTAATGACATCAGATGGATCTCAGCCGAAAACAAAATATCAAAAAGGTGTTTGCTCATAGACTATACAAAGCATTCGACTGCGTGAATCATAACAGACATCGATGATGTAGAGATGAATGGAAATTCAAGAACTCTTCAACCGATAGTCTTTCAAAAAGAATAAGAGATTATGGTTATGAAAATGTTGGTGTGTTTGGATCTTTTCCCATACTTATTCAATCTGTATATTTCAACATAATTTACATTATCAGAAAGATAACAATGTCCTTTAGATGGTCGCCTCATGGAAATTAGATATCTCCTAAAAACATATTTATAAATATATTTATAAAAACAATACTCATAAAAACAATGTGGACAATTTTTTGTTTTATTAAAAAAGAGAGACAAAAACTTCTGCCCCTAATTCTAGTTTCAGGCTAGGTGTATTACGGTAATGGTAAGTGGCCATCAGCCTCAAACCAAGTTACATTACTCATTACATGGGTTGTTCCGTCTCTTTTGTGATGCAGTGTTCCTTTGTGGAAACAGAGAGCAATACTGTGTAACTCATGGGATTGTTATAGGATGTAAATGACTCAATGCATGGTGAATTATAATATGACTATTAGTCACATAAGAAATGCTTTATTGACTTTAGTTATTCTTAATCCAAATAAATAAAATGCAGTTATGGTAATATTAAGAATTATTTGAACTTGTATGTTTTAAGATTACATTTTTGTATGTCTAAATGCATATTTACCACATGTCTGCTTAGTAAAAAAACAGCTAATATTGGAGAAGGGATCGTGGATATCTGTTAAAAGTTTTTTGCAAACCATGACTATTTTTACACAGCCTCAATGAAATCTCTAAGAAATACTTATTTACTCATCTCAAAAATGCACATTAAAGGAAATTGAAAACATTACTCATTATTACTGTTTTTTACAAGTTTGAGTGTGTATATGGATTAAGGTAACTATATATTTTGATTTTTTTATTCTAATGTAATGACAGGTAAATCAGAGAGTTAAATTTCACAACTCCATTGTAATTCAACCTAATGGCCTGATATATTTAGAAATATTGCTTTAAACATTTTATCTTATGCATTTTTATCTCTTCTTAGAGTCTATTTCCAGTTGGTAATTGCATGAAATTTTCATTACTTTGTCTTCATTACCTGGGAGACGATGTCTCCTGCTTGTTTTCACTTACCCCAAATTGGCGAGAAAACATCAACTTTGAATTAAAAAAAAAAATTAAGTGGATATTTTTTCTTGAATAACTTCATTAATAACAGCAAGTGTATAAAAGGCATGTGGTCATTTGAATATTTTTGTTTCTCATTACTGTTTTATTTAAAGTGAGAAAAATGAGATGTTATTTAATTTTGGCCAGCCAGCTACACATTTGAGATCTTAGATGAGTTTTGGTTTTATATTTTTTTCTTAAGCAACGGTTAAATCTGAGGCAAATTAAATCATATAACATATTTCCTAAAACTTGAGTTAAACTGTCTCAAAACCTGTCTCAAATTCAAACTATTCAAAAACTATCATTCTGGAAATGATGAACTCATGAATCACATTAAACAAAAATAGTTCTAGGAGCTCAAGAGAGCTGCCCCAAAGAGAAAGGAAGTGGACAGAGAACAAAAAGTGAACAACAGCAACAAAAGTCTTTCACAGAATTATTTTAATGCCTAAAAGCCTGGAAAGGAGAATGAGGCAGGCGTGAATTTCCTTTTATGTGTTCTTTAAATACCGAACTCAAAAGTGTTTATGAGGTTCATAATTGAAGGAACTTAATTTTTTTAGGAGAGTAGAATGGAGGAAAATTAAAACAAAATTAATCATCTAGCTTTTTTCTAACTATGTTAAAATTAAATAGTATTTTCTGTTCTTCATATTTCTGACTGCAAGTCAACTGAGAATTTGCACATTTTCTTTAAGGATTTTAATGTAATCTTTTCCTTTATTTCAAAGGCAGTAGAAATTGTATATACACATGCCTTGTTATTTACCTAGATTGACACTGGCATTTTAATTTCATTACTTGAGAATTTATAGCATTATATTTATGTGCACACCAAAATTATGCAGGAGTTCCCTGAGGGCCGTGTTCCTCCCATTTACCTGATATTGTCACACCAAGCTTACCCTTCTCAAGGCAAAAACTTTTCACACTGAGGGCACATTACAAGTAGCCAGCTCTGGGGACTTTGTAATTTTTCCCAAACTAATGTCTCCAAATGGCTTTCTCACCCATTTCAAATTAGCAAATACATTTATTAAGCCATTCAGGACTATATCATGTTTTATGAAAGTTTTAATGAAGTATCGCTTTGGTAAAAAACAAAATCGACTCTTTTTGAACTTAGAGCGTATGAGCCATGGGTGGTCTATTTTACAGTTAGCCCCTAACCTGACTCTGACTGAAGATATTGAGCTTCGCCGTTGTCTGTTACAGCAGATGTAGTCCGTTTAATTTCACCATCTGGTGAGATCCAAGTCTGTACTCGTCTTTTATGATGACGATCGAAGGTCATTTATAGAGATTCAGGAAGTGGTCTGGTTAAATTCTGCTATCAGATTTCCAGGGTTGTTTCCATTACCGAGGGCATGTTCTCTCAACTACGGACGTTTGTCTTTGTAACTTTCACATTTAATTCCAGTAATTATCAATGGCTCTGGAATGCATGTTTGAATAAATTTAGACTGCAGAAGTTGATAGAAATCTTCACTATTTTCATGATTGATTTTAGTGGTTGGTAGGAAAATTTGGCTAGTAGTCATGTCAAGTAATTGTAGGCTTACATAGGGTTATTATCCCAGCACAGACAACAGTGTACTTAAGGATAAAACTAAAGTGTTCTTTTTAACAATGATGTGACACCATCCATTATTAATTTGTCTGTGTCCTCATAGTACACCTTATGATTGTTTGATTTAAAATAGATACTACAAGTCTATTTTAGTTAGCTAATATTTAGCATAGCGCTGTGTTAGCACTTTCAGGGAAATGTTGGACAGCTAAATATAAGCTCAGCATTTAAACGACCAGCTTCTCTAGTGGAGAGAGGTGAGACCACCTTTTCCAGAAGCTTTCCTCACCCTCCAGGTCTGCAACTCACCCTTGTGGCACAATGTTCAGCAAAACAGCAGACGACCTATCAGGTAAATAATGGTGCTCCTTTGTATGCACACTTCACCATTGGCAACCATATGGGATGAAATGGGCAAACTCACCCAGGAACAAAATTCAGAAGGATGAAGAAAGAAGGAAGAATATAAAGAGGAGACACAGGAGGGCGAAGGAGACTTGATGTTACATTGAGGGGATTGCAGTGAATGAATGAAATAAAATGTGTGTTTGCCTTGTTGGATGTAAAACTGATGATCTGCCCTGTAAATCTTCAACTCTTTCACAGGAAAATGTTTAAGATAATAAAAAAGATAATGAAATATATCTCCCTGGTGGCCCAATAGTTAATTTTAATTACTTGACTGCTAGCCAGAGACCAGTGGTTTGACATGTATACATTTGTTTATAGATGTATATGCACACATATATCCATATACACACATACATAGATATAGTCAAGTAAGTCTGACTCACGTAGACCTATGTGCAACAGAAGGAAACACTGCCAGGCTCTGTGCCATCCTCATACTTTTTCTTCAGCTTGAGCTCATTGTTGCAGCCACTACATCAATCTATCTGGTCCAGGTCCTTCCTCGTTCCCCTGCCCCTCTGCTTTACTGAGCCTGATATCCTTCTCCAGGGGCTGGTCTCTTCTGACAACTTGGCCAAATCACCTGAGCCTAAGTCCCACCAACCTTGCCTCTAAGGAGCATTCTGGCTGTACTTCTTCCAAGAGAGATTTGTTTGTTCTTTTGACAGTCAGTGGTCCTTTTAAATTCTCCATCAGCAGCATAATTTAAGTGCATCCGCTCTTCTTGCTTATTCATTGTTCAACTTGCGCATGTATATGAGGCAATGGACAATACCTTGCCTTGGGTCTGGGGCACCTTAGTCAACAAAGTAACATCCTTGCTTTTCAACACTTTAAAGAGGCCTGATGCAAATGGTTTACCCAATACCGAGCACTGTTCAGTCTACTGTTGATACTATAAGCATTGATTGTAGATCCAAGAAAGAGGAGATCCTTGACAACTTCAATCTTTTCTCTGGTTAGCATGATGCTACCTATTCATCAGTTGGGAGGATTTTGGCTTTCTGTAAATGGAGTTGTAATCCCTTCTGAAGGCTGCATTCCTGATCATCAGCAAATGCTCACCTCACTTGCCTGTCAGGTTGTCATACTGCATTGCCTTGTGTTTTGTTCTGATGCTGGAAGCTATGCCACTGGTATTTTAAGTACTAACACGTTTTTTCCAAACTGAACAGATTTCAGCAGAGGTTTCAGATTAAGAACAGACTGAAGAATGAATAGGCTGCCCACTTCTCAGGAATAGCTCCTGAAAATCTCACAGATAGTATCCAAATGCATAAAGTGGTACACACCAATATATATGCCATTTGGGTTTTTTTGGTAATTACTTCGTGATGAAACTTCATTGAAAATAAATTTGCTCTGCATAGCATAGTTTAGGTCAATAAAAAAAAACAAATTATGGTGATTGTATAGGTTGGCCATTGGGCTGCTAACCACAAGGTAATGGTTAAAATCCAGCAGTAGATTTGAGGGGTAAAGATGAGGCTGTTTGCTCCAGAAAGACTAACAGTCTTGGAAACCCCATATTATATTGATTAGAGGGCAGTTATTGTGGTTTGATTTTGGACAAAGGAGTGTTTAAAGACAATCCAAAGTCTCTGAAGGGTCCAATGTACCACTAAAATAAAGTCCACTGTTTTTAACTTGTTAATTCAAAGACCTTCACCCTGTCTTCTTGTTTCCTTACCACTCACCCCAGCCTCCTTTTTTCCTTTCTTTTTTTACTTCATCCTATGGTTTCTGCTTCATTTTTCTTTTACTTCATAGCAGAGTTCAAATATCTTCTTACATTTATTTTTGATTCTCACCCTATCTTTGTGAAATTAAGTATATTGCATCTAAGATTTTTTAGAATACTATTAATGATGATCTCATGTTTTTATTCTGGCTTTTTAGGTGTTTATCAAAGCACACATAATTTTATATGACATGCATATCCAACTGTCATCCAGTCAGTGACAACTCTGAGCAACCCTCTGTATAACTTGTACTATACTATGTGTGATTTTACCGGTCATTCTAGCTGATAGAATTTCAAGTCATTGAAAGTCATCTGAGAGCCTTATTTCCAAATGCCCATTGAAGACTCATCAAAAAGAGTCCTAGTAGAGACGTGGTTATCTGCTCAGTAACTAATTAAAGATAGAGGAGCCCTGGTGGCATAGTGGTTCCACATTGTGCTGCTAACTGCAAGGTCAGCAGTTTGAAACCACCTGCCACTTTGTGAGAGAAAGGGAAGATTTCTATGCCCGTAAACAGGTACAGACTTGGAATCTCAAAAGGGGGTAGTTCAACCCCATGAGTCAGAATTAACTTGATTCCCATGAGTTTTTTTGGGTTTTGGTGGTTTGAACCCGCATATACTCTGTGGGATAATGATGTGACAGTCTACTTACATCAAGACACAGTGGATGGATGGGTGTATTGAGATGAGTTGTATAAGCCACCCCCCTACCCCCCAAAAAGAGTGATAGGCTTGGTAACCCTATTCTACTCAGTTGGGTGACTCTGAGCCAGATTTGACTTGATAATTTGGGTTTGACTTATAGTTGAAGATGAAGAATAAACACAACCCACATGAAGAGGGAAGGTGAATTGAAGAAGGCAGGAGATACAGAAATAAAGAAAGGAATGGGGAGTGTAGGGCACTGGCAGCTTTTGTGTGGAAGATCTTAGTATATAGGAGAATGTTATTACAGTTACCCTTAAATATCTAGCATTATTACTTATCATCAGTATAAGTGATATAATGGTTGGATTTTTTGTTCAACAAGATATAATACTAGCTTATAACTAGGAATCATGTTTCAGTTGATATTCACTTTGATTTTCATTTTGATATATGATTTGTAATGAACATTCTAATGTGCAAAGACTAGGTCATTGTTTATCATTCAATCTATAATAAAAGGCTTACAAAATTAAAACAAATCTATATGAAGGCAAAACTGAGTGCAATTACATTTTGTGCAAATTTGTACAATCTTGGTGAAAGGAATCATCTCTAGATATCTAATAGAAAGGTTAGGTGGAAATAATGAAGTAGAGAGTATTTTCATACTTTACAATGTTTTCCTCTTTCTTTCCCTTTTATATTCTAGGCACAATATATTTAATTAAAGCAATCTGTGTAAATTTGTTCAGGAGAGAAAGCAGAAAATGCTAAATGACTTCTGGAATTCTTTCTATTGTCTGTGTTGACTTAATGAAAAATGTGAATCAGACATTTCACATAATGTAATGAAACCCCCTTCATTAGTAGTAAATGACATTTGTATTCTATATTAAACCAGTCTCCTGTGACTGCAAAGTAACCCTCTTAATGTGCTTGAAATTAGTAGCAATTTATTAAGCTTTATTGGGTGGTTGCTTATTGCTATGCTGTTGGCATTTCTCTCTCTCTTTCTCTCTCTCTCTCTCACACACACACACACACACACACACACACACGTAGTATTTCAATTGTTGCAAAGACTAAGTTTAAACAACTGCCTTAACAAGCATGGTGTCTTTTAAAATCTCTCTTAACACTTGCCGCTTTTGCAACCCTGCAGCTGACCAAACAGGAATGTTGTTCATAGGAGATGCAGTTATGCAGGTTAGTATTTTAATACTTGTTTGTTGGTATTTTTATCTTAAACTTACATTCTTTGATTTTTCCCTTCAAAATTCTTAATTTGTCATTTCTTTAGGTTAACGGCATTAATGTAGAAAATGCAACCCATGAAGAAGTGGTAAGTGTGCTATATTTTATGCTTTTGTTGTATTTACTCCAAATGCTTTTATACTCAAAGTGCTGTGTTCTCTAAATGCATATGCCACTGAATACATTAATATATATATAGAATTAGATTGGGAAAGAAGAGTTTAAATTATTTAGTAAATTTTAACTGATCTTTCTTAAATACCGATGATGCGCCATGCAATATGCTTGACACTTTATACACATGGTAATGAATTATCCAAAATAGTCAAGAGCTAAACTTATTATGCTTATTATAATATGAGGCATTTGGCATTCATCATGTGTTTAATAATTTTACATAGATTTCTTGGATGACTGTGGTCAGAACTAAGAACAGAATCTGTCACAGGTTTTCTATACAAGCACCTAATACCATCTAGAACCTCAATGATGTTAAGGCCTTAGCTATATTATATATTCGCTTTTTCTAGTACATTTTGAGTTGGTGGGTAAGTCACAAAATATTTCTGTAAAAGCACAGAAACATTTTTTGATATATCCTTCATGTAGGACTCTCCTTATGAGGCACTGTTTGCATCCCTCTAACCCTTCCCCAGTGAGTTCTTTACTCTTCCATTTATGCTACATCAAAGTGGCAGATTTAGCATCTGCAGGAGACACAAATCACATTACTTTTCAAGGTTATTTGAGTCTGGGAACAAAAAGAAGTCTGAAGGAGGAGAGATGAGAGCTGTAAAGTGGATGTGGTAAGGTTTCCTAACCAAATAACTTAGTCCTTTCTTATCCTGGAAAAATCAGCAGGTCCATTGTGGTGGTGGGAAATGTCCCTCAGTTCAACTTCCTGCCCTTGTCTCACCAATGTACTTCCCACTGCCTTAAACCCTCTTCTTCACAAAGTTGTATGACTGCCCTGTATCTTTTGGGAAAATTTACCAAGATTATTTCTTTGTAATAATAATAATTAAAAAGTTTCCATAATTTTCCTAGCTGACTTCCTTGCTGCCTTTAGTGAAACGGGTTCAGTAGATGCCCTCAGAGCCTCCCTTTAGATTGGCCCATACTTTCAGCACCCAAATTAGAATAAAGGGAGAACGATGAGCCTTTATACTCCTGTAAAAATTTACAGTCTCAGAAATCTACAAGGGCTGGTCTACTCTGTTCTATAGGGGCCCATTGAGTTTGGATCCATTTGGTGGCAGTGAGTTTGAGTTTTTAATGATACTAAAACAAGTATATTACCAAAGAAACATGTCTGCCTTCCACTGATCCCAGACACACGTTTGAACGTGTTGTTTGGAATAAGCGTGTGCACATGCAAGAACTGGAACTTAGTAGTAACATGTTTGTACTGACTCTCACATAAGATATACCCCTTAGGGCAGTGCTTCCCAGAGTCAGAGATACCGCCCCCTGGGGTGCACTGGAAGGATACAGGAGCGCTGCAAAAACAGATCCCTTTATCCTGTATTATCACCTTTAGTACTGAAGTGTCTAATTGCCTGGGGAATATTAAGTAACTGTTTCTGAGAAGGAGCAGCAGGCCAAGCAAATTTGGTAACCTCTGCCTTAGAGAATGTGGCATGATATAGATAGATAAATGTATAGATAAGTAGATAGATAGATAGATAGATAGAGATAGATATATCATTATTACATAAGATGATATGTCAGAATTTTAGTTAAAAATGTTTTACCCCATTTCTTCCATGATGATGTACTTTTTCAAGTGTCTTGTTTGGTTTAGGTTCTGGTGATGGCAATAAAGGCAAACAATCTAGCCTTGAATTGCACATCTACTATTATGTCGTCACTTGATACCATGTAGATATGTGAGCAAAGGACAGTGGAAACAGAAAGAGTAGATTGGAGGCAAAGGGGCAAAGCTAGAGAAGACAGACTGAATCCTAAAGAATGAGATGTGCTAAGAAATAAAGAAATGGCTTGTACACTGGCACAGATAAGAACTTGCAACACAGGGAATCCAGGATAGATAAACACCTCAGAAACAATAATGAGAGCAGCGATACCATACTGGGAGGAGAAGGGGAAGGTGGGGGGAGAAAGGGCGAACCGATCACAATGGTCAACATATAACTGCTTCCCAGGGGGATGAACAACAGAAAAGTGGGTGAAGGGAGACAGTGGTCGGTGTAAGCCATGAAAAAAAAAATTATAAATTATCATGGGTTCATGAGGGAGAGAGGGTGGGGAAGGGGCGGAAATAAGCTGATACCAAGGGCTGAAGTAGAAAGAAAATGATGATGGCAACAAATGTACAAATAGGCTTGATACAATGTATGTATGTGTGGATTGTGATAAGAGCTGTAAGAGCCCCCAATCGAATTATTTAGAAAAGAAAGAAATATCAGGGAAAACAATAATTTCTACCCAAGGTTGCTTTCTTAATGTTGCAAAACCATATCATAATTGAAAGAAAGGGAATGCACCCCCAGATCACTTCTGAAGTTCTCACCCAATGTAACTTCATCAAGGAAACATGTGTCTTGAGTAAAGGCTGTGTGAACTCATGAAGTGCACCTGTTCCAATATTTGATTGATGCACATATCCTTCCATCCAACCTATCAAATTATATGTCCTCCTCCTTAGGCAAATATACAGATAAGTAGTTGGGGAATTTTGAATGAGATGTGTACGCTCAATTTTTCAGATTTATAAAATTCACAAATAATGCTACATTTGTAAAAACACCGCATAAATCACATGGTTTTCCTTTTATTACTTTAGAGTAAAATCTAGCTTCAATTAATTCTAAAAGAAATATGTCAGCTCTACTCAAATTAATTTTAAGACTCATATCAAAAAAATCAATCTTAACCACCCTTATGCTGTCTCCAATTTCAGGGAAGTTTTGCTATATTAATGTAACAATAGTGAAACATTGTTTCTGTATACCTTTATCTGTTTACCTTTATCTAAAAGTAATAGTAGTTCAACTATGAAATAGAGTAAACTGTCCTCAAATTTACTGGGCTAATTCTGATATAAATATGTCACTACTGAGAAAAAGGAGAATTATTCCTATCATCTAATTTGATTTTTAAAAAAAAAACAAAATCAGAGATAGCTGAGTTGCATCTTCTGAGGAAGCTGCCGACTCCACATAGAAAATGCTTGTCTTGGTGTGAGAGACACTTATGAGAAATCACTTATGAGAAATATAAGAAAGAAAAAGATATCTTAAATGTTAAACTTAGACATTGCAATAAAATGTTGCATCTAGTCTGATTTTTTGGGTCTAGTTTCTTCCAAATGTAGTGGAGGAGCTCTGGTGGCATAATGGCTGTGCATTGGATTGCAATTCCCATGGTGAGCAGTTCAAAATCACCAGACTCTGCAGAAGAAAGACTGGGCTTTCTACTCCAATAAAATATTAGTTTTAGAAACCTGCAGAGGCAGTCATTATAATCAGCATTGACTCGGGGCCATTGAGTTTGGTTTTGGTTTTGTAGTTCCTTCCAACATAGTCCCAGCCCAGTCCAATTCAAGTCCATAAGTCCGATATTATCCAATATGTCTGATCCCGATCTATAAAGTCCTCTTCAGACTCAGGAAACACATGCAATGACGCAGAATGCAGGAAGATCACAGGCTAGTGGGTGGAAAGTCTTGTGGATCCAGTGGCATTGTAAGCATCTCAACGCTGGCAGGGGTCTCCACATGGCTCCTTCTGCTCAGGGCACAAGCAAAGTTCCATGTGTCTTGTCAGCTGCACTGTCTGCCAGGGAGTGAGTCTGTATCCCACCTCCTATGAGCTATTTATCTCCTTAGCGCCTCCAAATGAGGCCATCAAGCTGTCATCTGTTTACAGGCTAAACCCCACCCTTTTACACTTAAGCCTCAAATTTGACAACAGATTATGTAACTACCACAGACTACCCCTTGTCAATTTGACACTTTCACCTAACTCTTTAGCCATACGTAATTTTCAAACAACCTAATAAAGTCATATCTGTACCTAACAGGATTAAAACAAAAATGCATATAATTAAGAAATGTACCAAAGCCCCATTTAAACATAATATTCTATAAGTGAGCAACACAGCTACATTCTATGCCAACCTGTTGCAGTTAAAAAACACCTACACCTTAATCCTATAATCCTATATTCCCCCATCTTGAAAGTTTGTAAGCCAGCCACTTCATTCCTGTATCCATCCTATTTTGGGTATCAAATTTCTACACTGCCCATTTACATCAACCCAGTGCTCTGAGGAGACAATCATATTATTTGATGTGAAGAATCTTCATTCCAGTTGGAACCTTGTGAAATCGGCATCTATAAGCAAAGTCAAATAAGGATGGGCTATCCATAAAGTCTGCAGCAACATGCACCACTTCACAAGCCCAAAAAACATTTCTCTTCTTCTGGTCGGCTTCTGGTCAATTCAATGTGGGCTGCGTCACTTAGCCACACCAGGGTGCCCATTGGTCACCTTTCCTTTAGACCATGGCCCCATCACAGAGTCACAACAACCCCATCCCCCTTGGGCGAGGTCATGGACTTCAGACCAGTCAACATGCTCTCATCTTCTCCTCAGCTTGTCATCTGCTCTTGTTGTCATCCAACGAATATGACAGATTTTACCTTCAGATACAATTATTTCAAATGTAATCATGAATTTTCTAGAAGTGATGTTGATTACCATGTTTGTGTTTTGTATTTTAAAGGTTTAGCCTCTCAGAGCATAAACAGATGTTACAGATTATTACTGTGATCAGCAACACATTTCCATAATCTCCACATACAGGAAATCACTCAGACACTTCGCTCTGATACCACAAATCCACTTGCTCCACGTACAGCAAATACATTTCTAAACAGGATTTTTTGATATTGAGTAGAATCCAGAATTCCTGTTACTCCATGGTTATTCATTTAATTAATGTTTATAAAGTGTCTATTAAGTTAAAAAATAAGACAGTATTCTTTACCACATATAAGTGTGGTTTCTATCTTCAAGAAAGGGTATGGTCTAATTGGGAAACAGTTAATTCTATCAAACAATATTAAATAAAATTGGAATATATGAAATCTTTAAGTCAGGTACAAATGAGTCAGGAGAGGTTGAAAGTGGGAGTCAGTCCTTCAGACTTACTGTGACACTGCTCTCTGAATCATAGATAATTATTGAATTCCTCTGCCTCCTGAGAGTATCTCATGTATGAGTATTTCAATGTATATCTTCTCTCCTTCCTCCTTGTCAAAGTTAATTTTGTCAAACCCATATGAGAAACTGTCCAGAAACTTGGTCATAAAAAACTAAAAGGAGATTATACATTGGTGTAATATTAAGCAGCAAACTAGAATCAATTTTCAAATAAGAAACTGGAGGTAATTTATTATACATAGCTGATGGGTTTTTTACAGAAGTCAGTATACATCTCAGTAGATGTATCTATACTATAATCCTGGGCAAACAACACCTTCCTCTTCCCCCACAGTTATCAACAACCAACTTTGGTTCAACATCAAATCTCATTCATTCCCAGACCTTTAAATAAATGAAGTTCAAGATTGTGGAAATAATAAATAAATAGTAATCATAAGTCAGGGTTGCAGAAGAAGTGTTTCTGGAGTAGTAGTAGGCACCATGAGAATGGAAGCTGTATTCCCACGCACAGTTTTTCTATTGATCCAGTCAAACCCAATCTCCAGGATATGACTTGAATTTGATGATAAACCTACTCACACCTGACTTTTATTGCTTTGTGGATTTTTATTGCTTTGTGGAATAGAGAAGACTCAGATCTTGATTAACAGTTATGTTGCAGTGTAACTTGATGACTCATTGTCAAGTGTTCCCATTATCAAGGTTAAGTAACAAGTTATGAGCTTCTTATGAGTAAGAATATTTATCAGTAGAGGTTGACGTGGCTTTGTTCTAAAACTTTAAAATTTAGTAGGCTATTATCCTATGAACTTCCTCCAGAAGCTTCTTCAAGCTCCTATTTGCCACTGATATTTTCAGAACAGTTGGATCTTGAAATCGAATCTGAAAATTGCCAAATTGATAGCAGCTTTTAAGATGGAAGGGTGGATATAATTTAGTGCCTTCTTCAAAGTGGTAACATTATTGACTGATACATGGGAGTGGGGGGAGAGTAGCATGACCACTTAAAATAGATGTTCCACCAGGGGCCAAAGAGATCATCAAGAGTATTGATACATTCTTAGTTGTAGCAGTAGGAGTTTCAACATGCAGCAGTGTGTTCCTTAATTTGGACATGATATCTTGACATAAGCCAGATCTCAAGATGCATTCTTTTTTTTTTTTCACTATTCAGACTTATATATACTTGTAGAAGTCATGTCTCACTCTGAGCTGTTTTTTTATTGCGTGTGCCTTACCAAATTGTGTAAGGAATTGCCTTTCTTTCTATCCTAGTTTATTCCACCTAAGATCATCAGTGCAGTAAGTCAACATAATGGCCTATACAAATGTGAGTGGAGTCATTTTCCTGTACACTAGAGGAAAAAAAGAATGATGGAAAATTGACACGTTCCTGATGTAAGATAGTAAAGATCAACTACTGTTCTTAACAAGGCATACTGTTTATTGTGGTGGCTGACAGTTATAGCAGAAAAGTGAAATATTTTCTATATCAAGAATTGTATATCAGAAGTCATTTTGATTTCCTACAGGAAAGAAAATGCATCTGGGATTGCAGTTGTAATGGAAACCATATATTTATTTGTATGATAATTCAGTAATTATGAATAATTCATTTTCTTTCTACATGATCCAGATAATTATGTTGAATAGGAATGTAGCAAAATTGCCATTTCTACACCTTTAATAGTACCATTGACTTTCAAATTAATCCAAAGTATATGTTTCAGGTTTGTTGGTTTGGAAGATGGAAAACATATTAAGTGTTTACACTTTACTTTTCTATGTATAATAGTTCTTTCTCTGTGGGTCAGGAAATGATAATACATAGTCCAATAGTGAATATATTTTTCACCTCTCTGTTCCTAAAGGGAAATAATAACCATAGATTATTAAGGGCTTTGGAGCTTACTGGAAGATGGAATCATGCTAGAAGGCAATTTCACTTGATCTACACAAATATAGTCCTTTGACTGGTGAGCCATAGCCTGATGTTATATCCCCAGGGAGTAGCGTCACTTCATTGGCTAATCACAATGTGAAATTCTTCAATGAGACAGATTGACACAATAGCCACACCAAAGGATATGGTTCAGGGCTAAGCAGTTTTGCTCTTGCCAGAGAGATTTGTTATCACAATGAGCAGTCATAATCCTAGAAAATTGAGTTAGAGAATAATTTTTAGTCAAGGAGCTAACTACAGTCTCGGATTAATTGCCCTAGAGATGTTCATTTATACACTCCTTTCTATTTCAGTCCAAGAAGAATTAAAAATGTTAGCCCTTGCACATTTACTTTGGTGACTGCTCTAGCCCAGTTTCACATTAGAGGAAACAAGGTGCCTTGAAATCCCATCATCTCCTTCAGATTCAGGAAACTCATTCAGTTTTACCCAAGCCATTATTTTACCGAGTTAGCAGAAATCTGACACCAGAATCTCTCAAGGATGCTGGCTCTTTTCCCATTTAGATGTTTTTCTCGATTTTTGGCAAACGAGCTCTCCTCTGGATGCTCCCTAGAGTTGGCTGATGGAAACATTCTATAGCTACAGCTTTTGAATTCCCTCTATTATAGAATTCAAGGGAAGTCCGACCACATAAGCTTTACTTTATTTGGCTCTGGTAAGTAAATATTTAACCCAACTGTGTTAGTCTGGGTAGACTAGAGAAATAAATCCAGAGAAGTTCATGTATATGCAAGAGATAATTTCATATCAAGCTGTAATTATGCATCAATAAGACATCGCAGCTGAGTCCAGATCAAGCCCATAAGTTTGATATTAGCCCATGAGTCGATGTTAGCCATGAATTCCTCTTCAGACTCATGAAGCACATGATGCCGAATGCAAGAAAATCACAAGCCAGTGGGTGGAAAGTCATGTGGATCCAATGGCAGTATGGCATCTCCAGGGTTATGGCTGTCATTAGCATAGCTCCATGAAGCTTATCAACAGAAAGTAGAAAGAAAGAGAGAGAGAGAGACCGCCTCTTCTGATGGCAGAATCTAGAGAGAAGTGCCCAGAATCCTCGTGAGAAGTTCTCACCCGCAAGGAGGCATTGATCAGACTGTGACCTGATTGACAGGCTAGATTTCACCCCTTCATTCTTTTACCTAGTTAACATGAAATTGTGTAACTATCACACCAATCAATTAAGGAAACTGTTGTTTTGAATTTTTCATACTAACAAGTTGAATTCAGATTCTCTTGTCAGGGAACCCATACCAATAAATTTGGCCCAGCCCAAAAGAAAGAAGATGGAGTGCCCTCAGCATGCCTTTCCATGTATAGGCTAAGTTTCTCCAACTACGACTGTCAACAAAATAATCCCAGCTCTTATGATAAGTATAACTATGTACTATTGAGTCAAGGTCTACTCACAGTGACCCTACAGGGCATAATAAAAATACCCTTCAGAACTGCAAACGGGAGTAGAAAACCCCATTTTTCCTCCTCAGAGTGGCCGGTGGTTTCAAATGGCTGATCTTGAGAACTGCAGCCCATTGCGTAACCACTACATTATCTGGCCTCCTTTGATCAGTGCAGGATACATTTTCAGAAGTTTAGAGACTAGTTATGGGCCTCCAAATTATGAGATGCTGTACAGTTCATTCTTGAGGAAAATCAGCCATTTCTTGTAAGGTTTTTAACTGCAATATTTAGGCAGGAACCAACTCTATTTGACATGTAGGGGAAGAAGGAAAAAAAGAATTCAGGAAGATGTGGAAATGCATGGTCATTGACACGTTTGTGCTTGTCTAAACATTTCCCTTCAAATACTATGCCGCCACTTTCCCAATCCATACCCTACCTGTAGCCTGAGAATTTTTAGCTCCAGCGGATTTGATTATTCAGCTTCTGCCGATATAAAATGCTTTTATTTTTTAGAACATCTATTCTGTACTTGAATGAACTAAAGGATTTGTTCAAGGGACATATTATGCTAATTATTCACTCCACGACTTAAGCTGTAAATGTAATTCCCTGACCGATGCCGTGTTCCCATTTCAAGGGTTCCAGTATCTTCATAACTAGCCATCCTAACCTATCCCTACATGAAAACTCGATTTTAATGAGAAATAAAAACAACCTATCCATTAAAAATATTAAATATTTGATGATTACAATACAGGATCTCACGGCACTTTGAAGCTGCTGCAGTTAGGGGTAAGGGAGTTTGTTACTAATGGCCTCAAACTGAAAACTGAAGTTGCCAATTTTTAAGAACAAGCCAGAGAGCTGCTGAAATTTTCAAGAAATTTGTCTATGAAAGAGACAGTGCTCAGAAGGATACGGAGAAATCATTGTAAATCCATGTTTACCCAAGGGCTTATTAATTTGACTTCAGAGAATAATGCCCTCTCCTTCCTTTCAATGTCTGAATCCATGAACTCTAACCCTGAGCACATGAGAAATGAGGAGATGGTGTGAAACCCTTTTCTGACCTCCTCTGCTTAGACAAGGGGAAAGGAAAATCCAATTGGTCACCAGCCCAAGGTTGACGAGGCAGACGCCAGACATGGCTCGAACTTCCATTTCATGTATCATATTCTGGTACCAACCTCCCCTCCCACAACTTTCCGCTTCTCTACTTGGCTCCATACAAAACTCAGAGACAATACTCATGATTAAGGGGGTTTAACAAGTTGCTACAACTCAGGATCAGAAAGCATTGTTAGGATACAGTCCTTTGGTGTGCAAGACTTTTTTCAACCATGTTGCCAGGCACTTGTCTCTCAGGTCTAAGGGTTCTCAGCCACATAGTCCCTTGGCTTTTGCTTTGCTCATGCAAGTAATAGAAAGCTTCTTTTGCACTGTGGAATGACCAGGAAAGCCATGTTCAGAAAGCCGGCTTTTGCCTGACAGCACTAAACGGTAGGTACTCTTTGTGAACCAGGAAGCCACTGCTCAGATCCGTGGTGCCTGTACTGTAGCTTCTTATGCCACTGCTGATGTCAGTTCTTCTCCACAGGTGGATCTTGGACAGGCTTCATTTCTGGATCATTTTCCTGCAGCCATTTATTTCAATCTCTTCCTGGTTCTGAAATGGTTCACTTTTTACCCAACAGAATAGTAAAACTAACTAATCCCCTCATGTTAGTCGCATGCATCCTGTACACACCACTCTCTCCTAGTCATTTGATGGATAAATGAGCCATACCAAGTAGTTCTAATTTACTGCAGAGAGGGATTGAGATAAATCTATTTTCTGGCTTCTCTTTTGTATTAGAGAGGAGCTTTGAGAAGGTGTTGAAATGCTGCCAACCATAACCCAGTGCAAGCATAAAAGTTCAATTTTGCAGGATTCAGAAGATGTGGGCATTAAATCTGCATTGAGAATCATAACTTACTAAGGATATTTAATTAAATGAACACTAAATGTATGCACATTCTAGCACGTACATACATGTGTGTGTGTGTGTGTGTATGTATGTATGTGTAAGTGTTTTCAAAGGAGACAGGCAGACCTTGAAGCCCATGATGTCCTAATTTAGGTAATTTGGTAATTTGGTAATATAAGGAAATGTAAGTATATTAATAAAGTGAAAATTACAGAGTACTCAACTAAACAACTAGATGAACTGTCATGAGTCGGTACTACTCATAGTGGTCCCCCTGTGGGGTTCTGTGACTTCTGTGGGTTTCTAGTTGTTTATTGGAGTAGAAAGCCCAGTCTTTCCTCGGTGGAGCAGCAAGTGACTTTAAACTGCCAGCCGATGTGGCTCACAGCACAATCTGCAACCACTGTACCACTAAGGCCCTCGTGACAAGACGATCAGCAAATCAGCAGAGCCTGGTGAAAGGTGACATCGATTACCTCCCAAATCTCACTGTCACTCTTTTCTACTCATTTCTGTCTAAACAGGACTGTGCGCCCAGATATTATGATTGCTACACATATCGCTAATACTCTATTAGCTTACAGCGGACTTTTCAGTGAGTCATTGATTTTATTATCCTGTTATTTAGATTTCATTCAAATATCAAAAAACAAAATCATCAAGAATGTTAAGAAGCTGTAAAACTGTGATGGCCTCAAGACTCAAGTTTACATATGATATGTCAAAAACATTTCTTATGTTCCCACTAAGTCATTCTGTCCTGTTAACCTAACACAAAAGTATTTACGTGTTCTGTTTCATTTTTTTTCCAACCTACTTTATTTCCTTGAATTTCAATTCATTCAATTAATTTGCATTTCTTCTTAAGATGAGCCATATCAAGAAGGAGTAAATTAAGATCACCATCTTTATAATTTAGAAAATGTATTTGAGCAGATTTTGCTATGTTGATACACAACGCTCTTTTCATTATGATAAGATTTTATGTATAAAGCATTTGTGAACAGTAATATCAAGGATAGTATTTAGCAAAGACATTTTTAGATAATCTAATCTAAAGAATAGAAGAAAACATGCACATAAAAATGCTTTTAGGTACAATCACATAGTATAAAACTCTGTATAGCCCAAATACAAGAACATCATGTGAAAGTAATTATTGTCTTTAAAAGCATTATTACATAAAAGTCCCTGATAATTATTATTCATGATATTTTAAGAATATGAAATTATCAGAGGCAATTGAAGACAATACAGGCTTGATTGTGATCTTGAGGGGAAAAGGTCCAATAATTGAAAAATGTGTATATTTTAACTCCACATTAAAAGGAACTAAAATAGTAACATTGTTACAAATGAAGAGAAGATATTAAAGTGAAAAGCTGGTTGTATGCATTTTCTTCGACTCTTTCATCTACTTTATTATAGAATGGATAATATTAGCTAGTTGAAAATTCAGAAACAAGAACTATTTCAAGTGTGACCTATATGATAATCACATCAGGAGAGCAGAGAAAATTGTGGTGTCATGTACTTTGGAATTGAAGACAGCTTTTTAAAATGAAAAATATATAGATTTTTAGTGATTATCTGGTCAGTTTAACCCCTCATTTCACACCTGAGGGTTTGGAGACAAAGCAAAGTCAGGAACTTTTCATATTTATACAAAGTGCAACAGAGCTGAACCAGAAGTCATGTTGCCTTGGTCCTACTTGATTGCAGTTCTTCACACATTTCAAGTTTCAAATCAAGAAAGGGCAGCTAGATACTGTGCTGTTTTTAGTGTTAAGCTAAGAATAATGCTAAAATGAAAAGTAGCGGGAATGACATGTTGATAAAATATTCAAACTTAGTAAATACTTACCTTTTTAAAATATAACTACTGTTTGATAGGTACATATAAGAGTATTAACTTACCACAGTTCTACCCATGGTAGGGCCAAGAGTAACTCAAGATAATTTTTAAAAAACAAATTAAAGCTGAAAGTGTCGGGGTGAAATTATAGTAAATATAATGAAGGACCAGCTTTTTTTAATTCATCTGAAATTCTTCATAGTTTTAGAAATAGTTGGAATAGTGAAGGAAAAAAATTAAAAGTAGGTAAAGGAGTGAATTAGAGAGAGGAGAAAGGAAGAGGAAGAAATGAGAAAATGCTCTGATGTAGCTCTGTCTGTGAAATAAACTCCTTAATTTATACTCATCTTTTGAAAGGTGTATCAATGAAGTCATGGACATCTTTCTGAGTTATTCAAATTTAGAACCTGGCTTCTTTCTCTAGAATGCTGAGACCATTGTTATTAGGGTGCAGATGAATATATCCCAATATTAGTCTCCCCCCATGGAAATTCATAAAGTATTATTTAAAGTTTTATGATCACATACTATGAAACACAAAATAAATAAACACAAAAAAAATACATTAGGAATTGCTAGAACAGTCAACCCACCACTTGTCTTAGTTTGTCATACTGTTGTGACTTGGATGCTGCTATGACACTGGAAGCGATGCCACTGGTATTTCAAATGCCAGCAGAGTCACCCAAAGTGACCAGCAGATAGGCTAAACTAAGAACAGGTTATGAAGATGGAATAGGCTGTCAGATGTTGAGGAATGAGCAAATGAATACCTCGCAGACAGAATCAGATTGTCAGATACTGAAAACCACAAGAGAAGAATCAGAATATTGTTGGAGACAGTACTAGAAGATGAGTCTCTCAGGTCAGAAGACACTCAAAATATGACTGAGGAGGAACCATTTTCTCATTGTGACATCAGTCATTAGGACTAGCTGGAGTAAAGCCTGCAGTGGTAACTTTATTTACTGCTGGGACACCACTTAAAATGAGAAGAAACAGCTTCAAACAGCAATAAATAATCACACCTCGAAACCATGAATCTCAGAAAACTGGAAAGTGTGAAAAATGAAATGGAATGCACACAAATTGACATTCTAGGCATTAGTGAGCTGAAATGGACATATATTGCACATTTTAAATCAGAATATCACATAGTTTACTATCCTGGAATGACACAAACAGGAATGACATTGCATTCATAATCAAAAAGGACATTTCAAGATCCATCTGGAAGTACAATACTTACTATGGTAGGATATATAATCCTATCCTCATTCAAAGCCACCCAATTTATATGCAACTATTACTCAAGTGTATGCACCATCCACCAAGGCTAGTGATGAAGAAAGTGAAGAATTTCACCGATGTCTTCAGTCTGGAATTTATCAGATTTCAACAAGCATTCATTGATAATAATTGGCAATTGGAATGCAAAAGTGAGAAACAAGAGGATGGAACAGTAGTTGGGGAATCTCCCCTTGGCAATGGAAACAAAGATGGGGATGCTGTGATGGACTTTTGAAAGGCCAAGGGTTTCGTTATCTCTAATACCTAATTCCAACAACACACAAGACAACCACATACTCGGACTCCTCCAGATGGAATGTGCAGAGATCAAGTGACTACAGCAGTGTGAAGAAACCAAGGAGAAGCTCAACACCAGAGCTAAACCAGGCCCAGGCTGAAGTTAGAAAAGACCATAAATTGGTAAGACGTAAATTCAGGCTGAAGCTAACAAAAATTTTTAAAAGTTCACAAGAGCTGAAAGAACTTGGATGTATCTGAATTTCAAAGAACATCTCAAGATCAGATTTGACTAGAGTTGTTGAAGTAAATCAGGAATATCACACATGTAGGGAAGCAAAAGATCCTTAAAAGACAGGAAAGATCTGTATAAATGCCCTTAGCCTCCTAGTACTTTCCTCTGTTTCCTTTAACTTTCCTCTTGTCCCACTATCATGTTCAGCCTTCATTTGGGTTTCAAGAATTCCTCTTGGTTGCATTGCCCTTGATCAAGCCCAGACAGACCTCTTCCACCCTCTTCGCCATAGATCCTCAGGTCACTTGTTGTTCCCTTGTCCCCAGGTCTGTTAACACTCACTTCCTTTCCCCGTCTCCCCATCTCTCATGTCCCCCCGAAACTGTCATCCCACTGTTCTCTCTTCCGGCTTGTTTATCCCACCTATCCCATCGAGATACACACAAAGTGACAACAATATGCACAAACACAAGACTGAGCACAACAAAGCAACAATAGAAAATAAAACAATAGCTACAACAACAACAAATAGGCAATGACCAAAAAAAAAGAAAAGTCTATAGTTATTTCAAGGTCTATTTGTTATCCTTTACAAGTGTTTTCCAGTCCAGTCTGATGGGGCCCCATGCCCTGGACCCACAGTTTATTTTGGTGTTCCCTGGGGACTTCATTACTCTGCTCCCCTTGCTGCTCTATCGCACTCCCCCAGTGTCTCACCTCAGTGTGGTGGGCTCAGGGCAGGCACAATTCCTGCCATGTGTCTCCAGTGCTGTCTCCTGTGGTGCTATGGGTCAGTGAGGAACATCGGGTATCATGGTGGGGCCAGCCCTCTTGTCCTCTCTGAGCATTGATTGCTCTGAAAAGAAATATTGTCTTCAGGACTTGGTGGGCCAGGATGTGCTTTACTCTTTTTTCCTGCCCCCTCGTTTGCTCCTATGTGCTCTTATTAGACACATCCCTTTCCCTGAGCTTTAACTTCATGCTGTCCTCTGAAATGAATTCTTTGTTGGGGGTGGGGGGCCGGGGGGGACTGTCCACTTATTTGGTAATGGGGCCGACCCCTCAGGCCTCTCTATTGGTTTCCTGCTTCATGCCAGTGAGTTGAGTTCTTGTCTTGGAGCACCGGGTTGAAGTCTTGTCCCTCTTTCCCTGTGGAGATATAAACAACACCCTCCCCTTGGATAGGTTAGTTCCCTGTTCCCCCAGCTACTCATGTCTTTACCCCCCCTCCTTTTTAGTTGGTTACCATATCTAAACACAGGCATGTACATATGTAAATATACTTATATATGATGGTGGGGAGGTAGATCTATGTATATTTATCTATAGGTTTAGTATTAAGGAAACAGATGGACATTGGGCTTCTACTCAAGTACTCCCTCACCCCAAGAACACTTTGTTCTAGTAATTCAGCACTCTGAGATGCTCACTTTTCCAACACGATCGCTGAAGACAAAGCGGCTGCATAAGCAAATTTGGTGAAGAAACTTGATGGTGCCTAGCTATCAAAAGATATAGCATCTAGGGTCGTAAATGCTTGAAGATAAACAAGCAGCCATCTACCTGAGAAGCAACAAAGCCCACATGGAAGAAGCACCCCAGCCTGTGTGATCACGAGGTGTTGATGAGATCAGGTATCAGGCATCAAAGACACAGTGCAAAAACTCATAATGTGAATGAGGGAGTGGGATGTGGAGTAGAGGCTGAAAGCCAATCTGTAAGCAATTGGACATCCCCTTACAGAAGAGTTGTGGGGAGAAGACAGGCTAGTAAGTGTGCAGTGTAGCACCGATGAAACATACAGCTTTCCTCTGGTTGAATCCCCCCCCCCCCAGTATCATGACCCTAATTCTACCTTACAAATCTGGCTAGACCAAAGCATGTACATGGGTACAGATAAGAGCTGGAAACACGGGGAATATGGGACAGATAAACTCCTTGGGACCAATATTGAGAGTAGCCATACCAGGAGGGTAAGCGCAAGATGGGGGGAGAAAGTGGGAACCAATCATAAAGACCTACTATAAGCCCTTCCCAGGGGGATGGACAACAGACAAGGGGGTTGGGGGAGACATTGGACAGTGCAAGACATGAAAAAAATAATAATTTGTAAAATTTTTGTAAATTATTTTGAGGGAGGTAAGGAGGGGAAAAATGAGCTGATACCAAGGGCTCAAGTGGAGAGAAAATGCGTTTAAAACAATGATGGCAACATATGTACAAGCATACTTGAGACGATGTATGTATTGATTGTGATAAGAGTTGTATGAGCCCCCAACCAAATGATTAAAAAAAGACAGGAAAGAAAGAAAATATCAGCTTGAATGTCATAAACTTGCTCTTAATCAGAGAGTAGCTAAAGCATATGAAAGAAATCATGATGTCATATAACTGAACAGAAAAGTTCTCCAGAAGACAATGTAAAATATTATATTAAAATGTATAAAGATATAGAATTAGAAAACCAAAAAGGAAGAGCACACTCAGAATATATCCAACTGAAAGAGCTCAAAAAAAATTCAAGTCTGCAGTTGCACTATGGAAATACTCTATACACAAAATGTTGAATGACACAACAAGTCTCCAAAGAAGATGGATCATATACACAGAAGCACTGTACCATAGAAATAGTCCACATTCACACATTTAAGATTGCATATGAACAAGAATTAATGGTACTTTAAGGAGTAATTCAAGCTGTGCTGACATCATTAGTCAAAACAAGGTCCTAGAAGTTGACAGAATACCAATCAAAATGTTTCGATAAAGCAATGTAAATTACTCACTCTCTTTGTCAAGAAATTTGGAAGATAGCTGCTTCTCCATCCAATTGGAAGAGACCCATATTTGTACCCATTCTAATGAAAGAATGTTCAAAATATAGAAAAATATCATCAACATCACATATAAATAAAACTTGGCTGAAGCTCATCCAACAATAGTTACAGCAGTTCATGATAGAGACCGCCAGAGGTTCAGACTCAATTCAAAGAGAACGTGGAGTGAGGGATATCATTGCCAATGTCAGCTAGCTCTTGTCTAAAAGGAGAGAATAACGGAAGGATATTTATTGTGCTTTATTGACTATACAAAGCCTTGAGAAGATGGGAATCCCCAAAGACTAGTACTTTGTTCTGCTGAACGATACATGGATCAAGAGGCAGAACCCTGAACAGAAAAAGATAACACTGCATACTTTAAAATCGGGAACAGTGTGCTTTAGGATTGCATTCTCCCATCATGCTATTCAGTCTGTAGACTGAGCAAATTGTCAGAGAAGCTGAATACTATGAAGAAGAATGTGGCATCAGGTTGTGGGGAAGGATTATGAACAACAGCGATATGCAGAAAGCAAGAAGGACTTAAATCACTTGCTGATGAAGAGCAAAGATCGTACCCTTCAGTATGGATTGCAACTCAATGTGAAGAAAGCAAAACTCCTCACAACTGTACCAATCGCTAACATCATGCTAAGGAGAAGGTTGAAATTATGTTGTGAAATTCAGGGAATTGCCACGCACCTGAGCAGGTGCCTTTTGTTGTTGTAGTTTCCTCTTTAATGTTTGCATTTAAAAAGTTATAAGATTACTGAAAATGTGTTTTAATCGTATTATAAATCAGGATATTTAATAAAAATTAGGCTAAATAAACATTTTAAAAGAAAGCTTCCAGCAATATCTGAAGATCTAAAATTCTATTCAGAGCTTTGTTACTTTAAAAAAAATAACAAAATTATATAATTGTTCAGAACTTTGTTTACTAATCTGTAAAGGTAAATAGTTGTGGTAGGCAGTAGATCATTATAATGTTCTTTTATCTATTAAAAAAAAGACTGTAGTTTGAGGATTCTGAGTGCCAGACATTGAAAAAAAAATCTACTCATCTTCTTAAGGTGTTTAGGTTGCAAAATTATTCATTCCAGAAACAATCTGCTAGATAGTATTTACTCTATAGACTTCCTACCTGACTTTCCTCTATTAATAATATTTTTATCCACTGATGTAGTGATGTTCTTTTGGAAAATACTTCATCAACCCAATTTTTAATAAATATTAAATCACTTTTAACCCAAAATGTTTGAAAGCTTAGATATCTATGTTGAGATCATCTTTTAAAGCTACTGCTAATTAAGGAAAAGAAAATGAGGTCAGAATAATATTCATTTTAGTATGTCTCTCCTCTTAAATAGTTATCTCTGTGTGCCGGTAACTGACCTGTATCGAATATGAATAAGCTTTGTACCGCATCGCACCTGCAGGCTGTTTTTTATCTGTTGTGGTTCTAGAAGGCTGTGGCTGCACGAGTGAGTTTAGTGTATAAACACAAACAAACAACAGTCTGTAGTCCAAGTCAACTGCCTTTTCTTGCCAAAGCTTCATTCAATGCAACTGAAAATATATCAGGTATACCATTTAAATTACTTTCCAGAAATGTACTTTAATGTAATATACAGTACAGTTATTATTCCTTTTGAGCTTGATCTTCTATACCATTTAAATTACTTTCCAGAAATGTACTTTAATGTAATATACAATACAGTTATCATTCCTTTTGAGCTTGATCTTCTAGGGAGCGAATCCAATGATCGTGTCTGTTGGGAGTAGTGTTGACTACACTTGGAGCACTGTCCAGATAGACTTTATGAAGAATAATTTTTCTTTTGTCTTGTCTGAGAGAAGAATGTGTCTTCAGTTACTCATTACAATATTAAATTGACACATATCGAAGAGCATAACCTGTGATCAACCTATCATCTCTCTTTGTATCTCACCATCATCTATTGATAGAGTTTTGTCTTGATATAGATTTTTAGCATATTATCTGTTGCTAGCTGCTGTCAAGTCCTAACATGTGCTAATCCCACAGACCCCACAATTAGACCTTTGTGATCCACAGGGTGGTCATTGGTGGATTTTCAAAAGTAGGTTTCCAGACCTTGCTTGTGAGCTCTGATCAAACTAGTTCAGCATTATAGCAAAATGCAAGCCTCCCCTAGCAGATAGGTGATGGCTGTGCTGAGGTACATTTGCCAAGAATTGTCATCTTTTCTCCCCAAATCATTTTATTTGTATATAATTTAGACATCATACCATTCAATAATTCAGTCATATAAAGTAGTGTTGTATAATCACTACCACAATCATTTTCAATGCATTTTATTCCTTTTGCACTTCTTGATATAAGCTCCCATGACCCCTTCCCTCCTCCACTATGCCCCCCAGGAAGCATATTCCAGTTATTGTCTCTGTGGATTCGCTGAACCTGGGCTTCATGTACTGAGAAGCATAGAAAAATAAAGAAGAGAGAGTCAAGAACACTACCAACAATACAGCATAAGTTAGGCCTTATCTGGAAACAAACAAATGAAAACCAGAAAATATTAAAAACCAAATCAAGCATATCTAAAGGGAGATCAAATGACCAGCTTTTAACTCTTCAAGTCAGATTTATCATTTAAATCTACTATGATTGTCTCTTAATTGTCTATGCCTGATAACTCACCTATCTCCATCTCTCTTTAATGGTCAGAAGGGAATCATTAGAGGCTGTTCCATGTGTAGATCCTGTGAATATTTTGGGGGCTTCCACTGTCGTTTTTAGCCTTCTGCAAACCAGAATTTCATGATTTAAGTTCTGAAGCCAAACCCTCCTTCGGATTTGGATTCTATCTTTTCCACTCCTTGGATCACAGGTGTTGGTGTGCTTCTTTCATGAAATCTTAGTTGACATCTCTCACTTAGATGACTGCTTAGCTGAAAACAAGCCTTTATTACCCAATCAGTATTCTTTTTGATAGCCTCGATTCCTTTTCTAAATATCTGTTTTCTAGCTGTCTCTGATTCACCTTACAGAAATCCCTGTTATTTTATGGGAACTTATTGACCATCTCCCTGGAGCATAAGTTCTTTCTGTTTATAATGTCCTTTATTTAACCAATGATAATGCATTTAAAATTGAGAAAGGGAGATTACAGGATTAGAAAGCTCTCTGCGTGGGATGTGGTGTGTACTGCTGATCTTTTAAGTGGCAGTCCACCAATTTTATCATTGAACCACTACTGCCCTATACAATCTTGATGTCAAACCTAAAGATTACATAAAAATATAACATATTAAAAAGGTTTAAATATATATGTATGGAACAATCAGCAATTTTCTACTTGTGAAATCAAAATAGTAGAAGAAAAGCGTGAATGATTCTGATCACTGCATGGTATGGTGTTATAAAATGTAAGCCAAGTTTGATTCTTTCCTCTACTGATACATACTGTGATATCAAGCTGGTTTCTGTATTGCCAGACCATTGGCAATGCTTATGTCCAGGACCTGCAGAGACCTCCTGAAATCTCCTTCCGATACTGTCATTGGTCATTTTGTAATTATTCAGAGGTGACTTAAGTTTTCTGGGTCTGCCTTTTTGGAAAACTAGGGAGTGGTTTAATGGAAACTTTTAAATTATTTTGAGTTAAAATTTATGGAATTTTTTTATGAAATGCAACAGGAAATATATTCCCTAGTACATGACTTTGGAAGAACCCAGTTTCTCATAGTATAGCTAACGTTTTTCATGCTCATAGAAACCAAAAAGAGCTCTACATGAAACTCAAACGTAAAGAGTGCTCAAAGTTGACAGCTGCCTTAGATCCCATCTGAGGTAGTTAGTTTATGGTGCCAACCTGGTCGATAAACACATGTGGGATTAATTGAAGGGCGGAGAGAGAAATGGCTTGGCGAGTCTCGCCTTTCTTGTCTCTTGCTCTTTGATCATCGGACCAGGGTGCTACTGCCTTGCTTGCTCTGTGCCTCCATTTGCAAGCTACACTACCGGTGGGACACCTAACCCGTGGACTGTGTCAATGTAATTTGAGGTTCCTTCAAGACCTGCTTTACCACACCATTGGAATTTACATATCTTGAGCTGGGGACTGTCGGCCCCTGTCAGCTGGCTGACTATTGGTGACCTGCCTTGCTGTTTGCTGCCTGTGCCCGGATAGCCTGAATTGCTCTACAGAGGACTACCCGGAGGCCCTCAAGACTTGAAGGACTGCCAGTGTCTCACAGCTGTCTCATAGGAGTGAGTTGCACTGAGCCATTTGTACTGCTTTATAATTTAATTAAATGATCACAGAGATGCTTCTGCAAGACGTTCCAATGTCTCTTTAGATCAAAGGTTTATTGTCTAATCTATTAACCAAACATTTCTGAGGTCTCATTTTCCCCATGCTACCCTCCAAATAACAACAACACACCACGATCTTTTTCTGATGTTTTCCAAAACTCAATAATACCCCTCCATAGTAATCCAAATGCTTTTTTCCCTCAAGTGGTCAGTGTTTTACTTTGGAAATACTCACTACCCAGTTTTCCTTCCTCTTAATCTTTTACAAACTGTTCCCACTTTTGAATGTCCACAATTTTCTTTCTGTCAAATTTCAATGAATTTATTTATTTTTTAATTCTTCAAAATCCCTTGCTTACAAAATTACCTGCTTGTCCCTTGCTCATCCAGTTAATATTTTACATTATAGTCTTAATGCAAAAAGGATTGCATTTTCTTATAATCTCATTGGTATTTTCACCTAAGTAGTAATTATGCATCGTGTAGAATGGTTATTTCTACTTTGTCTATGGGTGTTTTTCTGGAGAGTAAGCAATTTAAGGGTAGAGGAAAGAGTAATATATCTTTTCAAGTTACATCATGCCTATCCGTAGGATTTCAATGATTATTTGAATGATATCAGTCAGAATTTTACCAGGTTAAGATAACAAGGAGATTGTATTTATTTATTGGGCTGGGTGATTGGCTGTAAATTTTCTTGGAGGAACTGAGACTACAGCCCACATACGGAATAAATTTGAATCTTAAGGCCTCTCAATTAATGGATGAGGTTCATCCAGGTTATTGAGAATAAAGTCTTTACTTACAGTGAACTGATTAGAGATTTTAAAGACATATACGAAATGTTTACTTAGCAACACCCAGTTTAGCTTCGAACGATGGTGACTGAATACCTGGGTGCTGTGACAAGCCAAGGTAGTAATAAAACTAGCCATCTTCATCAATAATATATCACAATATGTTCTTATTACTGGTGGCCATTTTAAAATATACAAAGGTAAAGTTTTGTGTTAAATAAATTGTTTATTGTTGAAATTAGACAGGAAAGTATATTCTTTATTGTATTATAGAGAAAATATAATATTATTCTGAATATCAATATAAAAATGAGAAGTTTAAGAGTATCAATGCAGCTATCCAAGGCCTAAGAATGATGGAAATACAAAAGGATAAAATTGTGTGAAAGTATGCTAATTTTTCTGGCTATATAACGTTAATAAAATTGTATGATGCAAAATTAGAACAAACAGAAGAGGGTTGCTTATGAACCATTGAAAATCTGCATTTGTAAATCACTGGGGTTCTAAATTGTATGATAGAAGTGATTTGTTCATACTTAGGCATAATCTGTGCAAGCACACGTGGACAATTACGAATTGTGTAGAACAGAAAAACACAAGATATTTAAAGTAGTAGAACATGATTGATGCTATAAATCAGAGTTGCATCCCAATGCAAATTTTTGAAGACTCACTCATTTGCTTAGTTTCAAATAAAAATCACAATAAATCAAGCTGAGTAAAATACATCTGAAAATAATATGAAGTTGATTGAAATTTTAAAAGAAACTTAGCTACATCAAGTACAGGCATTATTTCTGAGTAAAAGGTAAGTATTTAAAATTAAACACAAAGGACTTTTAGGAAATAGCTATAGAATATAACAACAAGAGGTATCTGCTCCAAAGGGTACTTAGCCAAAATAATTAAACTGAAAGAGTAACTTTATGGACACTGAAACCAGGAACAAATACAAATTTCAGAATATTGGCCAGATGTAACATACCTTGAACCAATGAAAATAAGCTGTGGAAATTAACGGGAGGTTTTCCAGATGGGAGTTTGTGAAGAATGGAAAAGGAGGTGGATCAAGAGATGAGTATTTCTAGGAGGAGTGGAGTAAGCGCAGTCTTCCCTTCATATTCTTCACTTTTTTAAAGGAAGTTGGAGATGACACCAAAGCTCATAAGTTCTTCTGAAGATAATGGACGAGAAAAATAAGATTAGACATATACCTTAAAGTTTAAAAAGCTGATTTATAAGATATGAAATTGTGTGCATGCAGAGTTGAAAATATAGTTAGGAAAATTGGACAAATAGAATGGCACAAAGGCAATACAGATTTTATCAAATAAAGGGACAAGGCAAACAGAAACCATGATATTGCTTATCTTATCTCCAGTACTAGCAGTGAATAGGGTATCAAAGAAGCAAGGGTCTCATAACATGATCTGGTTTGTATTAATTTGTTTAAAAAATAAGTTCCACATATAGGATATCAAATATTTAAAAAATACAGTATCAGTTACACAACCTGATGTCAATTTGAGGATTAAGAGCGAAGGAGTATTGTTTAGCCTGTCAATGATTGTATAGCCAGTGAGACCTCTGTGTGGGTATGGCCTTCTCCTGAGAATTCTGGGAACTCCTGTATTTCCAACTTGGAGGCGGGAGATGCTCTTTCTCTCTGCTCACTCCCTGAGAGACGCTATACTGACAAAACATATGCCACTATGCTGATAGACCCTGTGCCTGGGAGCTGGAGGAGCCATGTGGAGACTCCTGTCACCACTGAGATGCTTCTATCACCACTGGGTCCACAAGACTTTGTACCCACTGGCCTGTGATCTTCCTGCATTTGGCATCATTGCATGTGTTTTGTAAGTCTGAGGAGCACTTTATAGATCGGTATCAGACATATGGGCTAATATTGGATTTATGGACTTGATCTAGACTGGGCTGGGATGTTTTCTCAATATTTAATTGCTCTTGTGTGTAAAGCTTTTTCTTATACACACATGAATGTCTATGAGTTTGTTTCTCTAGTTTACCTGGACTAACACACTCATGTAGGAAGAGTTTGAGAGATTTGATAGGAGAGAATGAGGTTGTTTAATTGGGGGTGTAGGAGGTAGTCTGGGAGTTTTGCACATACTTTGGATGCATTCAGAAGAATATAAGACATAAAGAATAACTCTGGTAATCTTAACAGAGAATATGCACAATTTGTTTGAATTTTGTTCTTTAGGTCGGGACAAATTTCATATATATATTATATGAATATATATATTATATGAGATAATATAATATATATATTATCTCAGCACCACTAAGACTATGCAGGAGGCACTCTATACCAGGGTCAGGGTGAGAGCCAGGATAAGAACTCAGAGGGTTTTTAACAAACATTGTTTCATGCCACCCCTTGTATGTCTATTAGTTTGTCATACTGTGGCGGCTTGAGTGTTGCTGTGAGACTGGAAGCTATTTCAAATGCCAGTAGAGTCACCCAAAATGAACAGGGTTGGTGGAACGTTTGGACTTAGAAGAGACTACAGAGAAGGAATTGGCTGCCCACACTGGAGGAAATTGCCAAGGAAACCTTATACGTCGAATAGAAACTATATTCAATACCAAAGGCCTAATAAATGGAAGCAAAGCATTGGTAGAATAAGGGCCCCAGATGGCAGGTTCAGGTCTGAAAGTACTTGGAATGTGACCGAAGAGGAACTGCTTTCTCAGAGTCCTCTTGGTGACTGCGGTGCAATAAAGCCTGTTGGAGTGGAGCCTTCTGGATCTACATTTGCTGACAGGCACAACTCAAGGGGAGAAGAAACAGCTGCAAAAATTCCACTGATAATAGGAACTCGGAATGTACAAAGTATGAATCTTTGTAAGTGCTTAAAATTGAACTCATAAAAATCTGTATCCCAGGCATTAGTGAGCTGAAATGGACTAGTATTCGCCATTTGGAATCAGAACTCATATGGTTTTCTGTGCCGGAAACACCATCAAGAGAAGTGTGTTTACATTAATCATCAAAGAGAACATTTTAAGATCTACCTTGAATTACAGTGCTGTCTGTGATGGGTGTATTTATGCGCCTTCAAGGAAATCTAATCATATATGTATTAACTCCCAACTAGTAATAATAATAATAATAAAAAGGTCAGGAAAGGAAGAAAAGAAAGAAAACATCAAAGTGGATGTCAAAAGAGACTGAAAATGCTCGTAGTCATAGAGTAGCTAAAACAAATGGGGGAAAAAAGGATGAAGTCAAAAAACAGAACAGACAATTTCACAGGACAGCTTGAGCAGCCCACCGAGAGTGCAGTCTCCCCAGGGACCAGGAGTTAGAAAACGTAAAAGGAAGCACACTCACATATCACCACCTTTATATGTGTGTATCATAAACTAGATCTTAATTACGTGCAGGAGAGCCAACAGTCCTGTGTTGAACTCGCGCTTAGCACTTATCAGTCACTGAATATATTGGCAGAGAGTGAGGCAATGAATGTATAAGTGAATTCTTAGTGCTGATGGGGCTAGATAAGAACAAATTGGAGCTCATCTACTTTTGTGAATAATGACACGTGTGGAATAATTACATTTGAAGAGTAAACAGATATAGGAATGCGGGGATACTGGAGTGGATGGACTTGAATGAAAACTGGTAGGTGGAAGGAACAATTTTAGTGCCAATATTCTGTGTAGACTTTAAACAGTTAAATTTTAATTGGTACTAAAGGAAGACGTTTGATTTATAGTGTGCCTTTATAGAGCGGAAATATTTGGATTACACATTGGCTCATTTATGGTTAGCCCATCCCTTAAATTCAGAACATGTGTTAATTAAGCTACCAGCTACAAGAGAGGGAACTTTGTGAAGATAGAAAATAAATCTTTTGAAGGAAAAAGATCTCTGATGGCATACCTACCATCTCTTATAATAAGGAGTTTGAGTTGTTTTCAGGTGTGCACTTATTTAAAGAGCATTTCCAATAGGGAAAATGTAATAAAAATGAAGTGTTTAATATGTCAGGTAAATTTTTTTATTTAGTATATTTAAGTTGAATTAAATAATGTTCTTTAGAGAAATTCAATGCAGTTTTGTCTCCTGGTAACAATGTTTTTTTGTTTTGTTTTGTTTTCAAAGTCTTCTATTAAGCGTTCAAAATAGGTAACATACGAATGACCCCTACTCCAACCTGTTCCACAGGGCAATATGGTCCTGATTTTGCAGTGTTGTGGGGTTCTTTTTTGTTTTTTCCCCCCAATGTTTCTAAACTTACAGTTCCAGGGATTGACACTGCATCCTTCATTTGATAAAGGAGAAGGCAGTTTTGCCATAAGCAGTTTTCTTTAAATCTCCTGTTGTTCTGTGTACAAAAGTTAGTGCATCAAAGTTTCCTTGCCTAGCCAGCATATTTTGGTAACTTGTCCATCAAACAGACATGCTTAACTGCACAAATTCAGGTGGGAGCCCGGGGTAATGAATACATTTGAAACTAAGCTCAATGTTGTATAAACTGCTATTTTTGTTTCGTTTTATTTTAGAATTCTTTGCTGCTGACAGATGCATTAACTAGATATACTGTTATCATTTTCAATAGATAGCTTCTTTGTTCAAGATATCCTGGTTTTAATATTGAATTAAGGGAACATTCACACATGAAACTTTATTTATTTATTTATTTTCATTTTGTTGGGGGCTGTTACAACTCTTGTTACAAACCATACATCAATTGTATCCAATATATTCCATCGTTCTTTTCTAGATGTTTACTTTCCATTGAGCCCTTGGGATCAGCTCCTCCTTTTTCCCTCCCTTCCACCCCCAACCCTTGTTGCTTCCTGATAGATTGTAGATTGTTAATTATTTTCAGATCTCACTCTGACCACCATCTCCCTGACCCTCTGGTTCCTGCGGGTCTTCCCCTGATTGGGGAGGTGTGATTATGTGCCCTTCATTGCGATCGGTGCCCCCTTCCCTCCCCTCATCTCCCCGGCTACCTCTTACTCCTGTGGGTATTCCCATTCCTGTTCCCGGGTGCGGTGTGTTCTGAGTTTTATCTCTTGGCTATACGTACATGCTCCCGTCTAGTCTAGATTGGGAGGTGGCACTGAGGTCGTGAAAGCAGGGGGTGAGGAGGCCTCCAGGACATAGAAGCATATTGCGTGACCCATTAGTACTCTCCTGTACCCTGATGGACTCAAACCCTTTCTGTGATCCCTCTGTGGGGGGGATGCTCCATTGTCCATAGATGGGCTTTGGTTCTCTGCTCCAACCCCTTCCATTCTCACCAATGCATTTTTTTGTATACTGTTCGTTGTGAATCTTCTGATGCCCATTGCCCAGTCTGGGCACCTCACAATCGTACCCGCTGGTGTGCTTCTTCCATGTGGGCTTGTTGCTTCACTGTTGGATATCCGTTTGTTTAACTTTAAGCCTGTAAGACCCCAGACACTATATCTTTTAATAGCCGGGCACCATCCTCTATCTTCTACACATTTGCTCAAATAAAAATTTATTTGATTTCATCTACTTCAATTCATAAGAAAAAAGCACTTAAATAAATGACATAGAGGTAAAGTACTATTTTTAATGTTTAATTATATTTCAGTTGGCTATAGTAATTAGTTACAAAAATATAACTTATTTGTAGGATAGTTATGAGATACACTAGCTATTCTGTATGTGCTCCTAATAGTAGTAAAGATATCAGAATGCGCTTCATATGTATTTAGCATTATACCCAACACACAGTATTGAAATCGTGTGTGGTCATTCTGAGGTCATATGTACTTTTCTTTTTGGGGGGAGAGAAGACAAGTATGATTAATGAACACTATGAACTTATTGTTACTTTTATATGTACAGTTATTATAAAATATAAAAAACAAAATTTACCCATTCAACATTTTTCCTAATATTCATCCAGTGAAGCCAAATAGATCCATCTAGTCATGTAACCACCAATATCTGTTGCCATTCTTATATCATACTATCATATTTCCATGAGTGTGATAACCATGGAATTTTAAAAATAGAAATTTTGGGAATTGTTAAAAATATATACATCTTTCAGCTTTTACAATATGCAATTTTGCAATTCTGTAACAGTGAGTTTGGAATATTTCCTGTGGTAAAAGGCCTCCTTTCTTTTTAATTTCACTTAATAAAGCATTTAATTCTGTATTTTAATGGTTAGAGGCATTCGTCTCCCCCCTCCCATTTTTTCAGGTATTGTCTAAGCAGTTTTTACACAGAGATTTTCTAGAGTAGCAGAAAGTCATTTTGAGATATCACAGTTAATGTAGTCTATTTGCCTCCTAATGAAGAAAATTGATATTAATTATTCTTTAGATACCATGAAAGACAACTACGTTGAAGAATACATTTTTAATTATGTGGATACTTGTCATACAAAAAAAGGAATATCTTAGCTACTTAGATAAAACAAATATGAGCAGGACTGTGGTATAGAAAAGAGGTGCAAGTATATTTGTATTTTTCTTCTTCAGAATAATAAACTTCGATATAAATAAAGCCATTGAAAATAGAAACATGTGTCTTATTAAGTTATGCAGAACTACAAAAAGGATAAAAATGGAGTGTAAAAAATTCACAATAAAAAGTATGAAAGGTGAGGGACCATAGAATAATCAGCCACTTAATATCAAAATGGTAGTATTTAACCAATGGCAAAATTCAGAGGGCTAAGAAATAAAGAGGAATGGAAACAAATGAGCAGAAACAAAATATACATGGCTTCTTAAATGTAAAATTAATGATCTGTTTTTGTAATCTTTACTCAATTCAAAATAAATGAATTAAATTAAAAGTGTAAAGAAAAAGCAAAGAATCCTTGAGTGGCCATTGAGAGGCACAGTTATACCAGGGAGTTGACATGATTGGTATAAGACTCACCAGCATGCATTTGGTGCCTCAACACTGGTTTTATTTAAAATAAAGCTTATGTTGTACTAAATATAGGTTGTTATTTTGCACATGATGTCCTTTGATCCAAAGATACAGTGGAACAATGACAATAACATGAGCTTGGAATTTTCCCCACGTTTCAGTTCACATTATTCAGAACTGAATGGCAAGCAGTAACAACGTGTTATCTTAAAAGGGCACCATAGTTAAGAGTCATTGTGCAATAAATAAGGAACCCTTCTGGTTTAGTGGATGCTGTGCTTGAGTGCTAACTACAAGGCTACCAGTTACTCAAATCCTCCCATTGCTCTGCAAGAAAAGATAAGACGTTCGAATCCCGTTAAGATTCACAGCCTCAAAGACCCACGGTAGACTGTCCACTCTGTCCTTTAGGGTCACTATGAGTCCCAATAATTGTCCAGCCTTCAAACTCTTTATTAAAATTAAAACAGTCCACTGTGTCATAAGAAATTTTAAAAGAAATTTTAGAATTTTTCGTATAATGAAGTCTGACTTAACCTCATTTCTGAAACATTTAACATGAATCATACATTGACTTCTATATATAAAAATATGTTTTGAAATGACTACTGCATTTTTTATACAGTACATGAATTGTATGTCACTCCAAATTTATTTCAGTTTTATTTTCCCTCCTTTTTTAAAAAACGCCATACAGATCAATAATTCGGTCTGAGGGTTTAAGGAATCTAAAGTTTTGTTTGTTTGTTTGTTTAAGAAGCACACTGCATGGAGTTACACAGCCCTTCTCAGCAAATTAAACCACCAACAATATCCTTTTAGACCTTCCATATGTGTGGTTCTCTCACCCGGCTCCCATCCTTCTTTCCTCAATATCCTATTTCCCTTTCTCCCTGCTCCCATCCCTGTCCTCAGCCCTGGACGGTTCGTATTCATCAAAGTCTTGTGTTTGGGTATGTAAATCACACTGCTCCTTCTTTTTGGGGGGTAATAATGGTATTATTAAATATTTGTCTTTGTAAGATTGACTAAGCTGGCTAAGCATCATATTATGTAGTTTTGTAGATGTCTTGCTCTGTTGAATAGAGTTGTCACTGTTTTTAGATAGATAATACATACATACAAACATACATACATAGTATTGCATTGTGTGAATGTACCAGAGTTTGTTTATCCATTCCTTTGTAATAGGGGGGTTTGGGTTGTTTACATTATTTTGCTATTATGGAAATTTCTGCAATAAACATAGGTGTACAGATGTCTCTTTGTGTTGTATTCTTTCTTTCTTAAGGATATATACTCAGTGGAGGGATTGATGTATCAGAAGGTACATATATTTGCGTTTTTAAGGAAGCATCATACTGATTTCCATAGTGACTCCACCATTCTACAGTCCGCCAGCAATGTAAAACAATTCCGATTTCTTCTCATCTTCTTCAGTAATTTATTATTCCCTGTTTAATTAAATGTTGCTAAAAAGTGTCAGTTCAAGGTAGTGTCTCATTTTTGTTTTAATTTGCATTTCTCTCATTTCTAATGAATGTTAACATTTCTTCATATTCTTTATATTGACTCTCTGGATGTAGTGTTTGGTAAATTGTTTATTCTTGTCTTGTGCACATTTTTTCCCCAAAACTATGTATTTAACTTTTTTTAACAAAACAACCTTATTGCCATTACAAATTACATTTGTCAAATCTGTAATTCCATTCTTGGAAACATGTTTCAAACTCATCTGTTTGGATGGCTGACAGCACCTCCCTCCTTTTTTTCTTCACCTCTTCTACATTCAAATCACTGTACTTTCATGTCCCTCTTCATTTGTGGAAATAAAAATAAGCACATTTTAATGGTTTATTTATGTTTTCTTGTTAACATGTGATTTTTGTATTGATTTTGGAGACTAGCCCTTTGTCGATGTATTATTACTGACTTTTACCCCCAACCTGTGGGTTCTCTTAATCCTTTGAATGAAGTCATTTGGTGTGCATAAGGGGCGTATTTTTACCAGGTCCCTTTATTTTGTCTTTTATAGTGTGGATAATTTTTATTTTGTTTGGTAGTGTTTGTAGCCATTGTCTTAGAGTCTTCATATTTTTGTCATTTGTTCATTGATGGTCTTCATGGTTGTGTGGTTTATACTTAAGTCTTTGATTCACCTAGAGTTCATTTTGTAGATTGTCTCAGGTATGGGTTCTGTTACATTCTTTTGCAGGTAAAGATCCAGTTTTTCTAGCACCATTTGTTGGAAAAAGCTATCTGTTCCCCCATTTAATATGTTTAGTTCCATCAAAGATGAGGTGTCTATAGATTCTTGGTTGTATCTCTGGGTTCTGAAGTGGAATCCATTACTTGTCATTTAATCAATGGCAGTGATTTGGATTTGGGGGTTGGACTTCTAATCCACTGATTCTCATATCTATGATTGTACCAGTAAAAGGCTTTTTTTATTTTGTGGCTATATGATAGATTTGAAATCCTCTGAGTAAAAGGTCTCTTACTTTTTTTTCATTTCTTAATAGTGTTTTACTTATTCTAGGTCATATTAATCTCATCCTTTCCATAAAAAGCTAGTGGCTAGTTTTTTAAATGGCTTTGAAGAATTTTAGTGGGAATTGGATCAGAATTCTACTGTATTTGTAAAGTTGGTTTTTTGTGGGGTTTTTTTGTAATGTGCATATTTCTAGAATGTTTAGTCTGCCTATCCAGGAACATGGTAACTTGTCCCGTTTGTTTAAATTTCTTTCTTTTTTGGCTTTTTAATAATTTTACTGGGGCTCTTACAGCTCTTACCACAATCCATACATCCATCCATTGTGTCAAGCACATTTGTACATATGTTGCCATATGCCATAATTTTCAAAACATTTTCTTTTTACTTGAGCCCTTAGTATCAGCTCATTCCCATCCTCACCCACCCTTTCTCCCTCACGAACCCTTGACAATTTATAAATTATTATGATTTTCATATCTTATACTGACCACTGTCTCCCTTCACCCAATTTTCTGTTGTCATCCCCCAGGGACTTTTTGTTCCTTCTAAGAGTGTTCTACAGTTTTCCTTGTGTAAATTTTCTGTTTCTCTGGTAAAATTTATTCCTAAATATTTTATCATTTTCTAGTTATTACAAATGGCATTGTCCTTTCAGTACCTTTTTTGGTATCACCAACTTTCATATACACGAATCCAACTGATTTGTGTATGTTGATGTTATACCTGCTATGTTGCCAATTTTTGCAATTAGTTGCAGCAATTTTTAAATGGAATATTTAAAATTTTCTCTATATAGGAGTATATGTGAATAAAGAGAGTTTTATTGTTTTCTGTGACTATATTGATACTTTTAATATCTTTTTGATGTCTTTACTTCTAACTAAAACTTCCAGAAGTATATTAAATATAATTGGTGGTAAAGAGCAACCCAATCTAGTTACCATTAGAAAAGGGTATGGTTTCAATTTCTCTCCATTAAGTAAGATACAGGCCATTGGTTTGCATATATGGCTCTTATTAGGTTGACAAATGTTCCTTCTATTCCTCTTTTATTGAGTGTTTTTATCAACAATGGATGTTGAATTTTATCCAAATGCCTTTTCTCAATAGATTAATATAATCATGTGATTCCTCTCCTTTATTTTGTTTATGTGGTGAATTACATTGATTTTTTTCTAATATTAAACTATCCTTGCATAGTTGACTTGAATCCCATTTGTTAGTGGTGTGTTATAATTTTGATGTTTTGTTGAATTCTGTTGGCTAGGGTTTTATTGAAAATCTTTGTGTCTATATTCATTAGAGTTATCGGTCTGTTATTTTCAATCCTGATGCTGTATTTGCCTGTCTTAGATGTCAGTGTTATGGTTGCATCATAACATTATTTTGGTAGTATATTGTACATTGTGGAATAGTTTATGGAAATTAACTCTTCGCTAAAAGTTGGCTAGAATTCCCCAGTGAAACCATCTCCTCTTGCACTCTTGTGGTTGGGATTTCTGTATGACTAGATCTAAATGGGGTTTTTGTTTATTTCATAATTTTGGATAATATGCCATCGCCTGAATGGTTTAAGAGGAAAAATCTGCACATATCCTAATTGGTTGACTTTTATATGTGATTCTTGTTTTTTTCCATGCTGCCATAAGAATTGTTTCCTTTTAGTATTGGAAAGTTTTATTATCATATGTCAAAGTTATATACTTTTGGCATCAATTCTGTTTGCAATTATCTGAGTTTATCAAATCATTATTTTCTTTCATGATATTAGGGAAATTCTCCCTTGATATTTTATCGAATATTTTCTCAGTGGTTATCATTTCTTCTTTCTATTCTAAGACGTTTATCAGGCTGTGGTAGTTACATAATCTTGTGTCAATTTGGGACTTGTTAGGATTAAGAGTGAAGGGGTGGAGTCTAGTCTGTCAACCGGATCATAGTCAATGAAGCCTCTATGTGGGCATGGCCTCTCCTGAGAATTTTGGGAACTCCTGGATTTCTTCCTTGGAGGTGGGAGATAGGCTTTCTCTCTCTCTCCATACTCCCTTGGAGACTAACTGACAAGTTTCAAGACTCATCCCCTGGGGAACATTGCAGCTGACAAGACACATTGAACTACATTGGTGCCCTGAGCTGGAGAAGCCACATGGAGACCCCTGCCAGCACTAAGATGCTTACAACACCACTGGATCCACAAGACTTCCCACCTACTTGCCTGTGATCTTCCTGCATCCGGCATCATAGCATTGTTTTGTGAGTCTGAAAAGAACTTTATAGATTGGTATTGGACATATGGGCTAATATCGTACTTATGAACTTGATCTGGACCAGGCTGGGATGTTTTCTCAATATTCAGTTGTTCTTGTATATAAAGCTCACTCATATACACATATGAGTGTCTCTGGATTTGTTTCTCTAGTCTACCAGGACTAACACATTATGGTACCAGGAGTGGGGGTACTAGAGAAACAAATCATAAGGATGGAGAGAAGATGTTTGTTTGACCTCTCCCTCATGGTAGATTTTCTTCCTTGGCTAGCCAGAGGTCAGATAATGTCTCGCTGTTTACTTGGTTGTTTTCTGGAAAGAACATGGGAAGGTAAAGTTATTATTATTTTGTTTCGTTGTAGTCTTTGGTTATTCCTGTGTGAAATGGCAAAAAACTGAATGGTGTTAATGTATTTTTTGAGCTCAGGCATAGAAATCACCCCTTGAATTACTCAGAGACCATGCTGGTTAGAGAAAATGGCTGACTGAGGTCAAAATGGCTGACAGAAGGTCCAGCCCTGACTTCAGGAAATGCTCTCAGAGGCCTAATCCCATATTCTTGTATAAATAAAATAGTTTAGATACACTAAATAAGGATTGAACTTGAATGTTTTAAGAATCAAGTTTAGTAATTTATTCTACTTTGTTTATATTCATTTCTTCTGCTTATGATTGATAGAAATGTCATTTGGGAATTATGAAAATAAAGAGCTTGTAAGCCCATTTGTCTTCAGCCCCTAAAATTGGATCCTTAAATGGGTTTAGGACATGCCTTCAAAGAAGGCTCTGAAAACCTGAGTCCTGGTGTACTCAGGACATTTGCATTCCAAGACACTCCCTGGGTGCTGTTGACAGTCTGAAGAAAAAGGAACTTTTTGGCCTTTAGACATTTGAACTCTAGTGGTTTTTGTCAGAAGCTGGAAAAAATCTGGAACCATGAAGAAAACTCCTCTCTAGGACTGAACATTAAAGGAAGCCTGTGAACAGGCTGAAATGCTTGCTAGGTGACCACTTGGATCCACGTGTTGAGTGGAAGTGGCAGAAATGCAGCAATAAAGAGACGGATTGAGTCTGCTCACTAATATCAGTGGACCTGGTTTAGAGGAACTGGGGGAGAAGATGAAAGGGGGTTGACTGGTCAGAAGTTCATGACATAGCACAAGGTGGCTAGGCTTGTTGACAATTTTTGATGAGGCCATGGTCGAAAGGTGAGTAAACCAGTGGACACCCTGGTGAGGCTAAGTGAGGCAATGCACATTAAGTTGACCAGAACCCAAGAAGATGACGAGAATAGTTTTGAGTCTGTGAACTGGTGTATATTACTGCAGATTTTATGGATGGCCTGGCCTGATTTGAATTTGCTTATGGATATGGATTTGAGAAGGTTTCAACTGGAATGAAGATTCTTCACATCAAAGGATATAATTGTCTCCTCAAAACAATGGGTTGATGTTAAGTGGGCAGAATAAAAATTTGATACCCAAAATTGGGGGATAAAGGCATGAAGTGGTTGGCTTACAAACTTTCATAGGTGGGGGAAATATATAAATTCATAGGATTATAGGATTAAGGTGTGTTACTTAACTGCAGTTGTTAGGCATAGTACATTTTTGTTTTGTTCACTTATACAATGCTATGTTTAATTGAGGGTGGCACATATTGAATTATATGCATTTTAGTTTTATCCTGTTAGGTGCAGATATGATTTTATTTGTTTGAAAATTATATATGGCTAAAGAGTTGTGTGAAAGTGTCAAATTGGGACTTGAAAGGATTAAGAGTGAAGGGGTGGAGTCTAGTCAGTTAATCGGATTATAGTTGATGAGACCTCTGTGTGGGCATCGCCTTCTCCTGAGTATTCTGGGAATTCCTGGATTTCTAATTTGGAGGCAGGAGACAGATTCACTCTCTCTCTCTCCCCGCACTTCCTTGGAGACTCTACCGACAAGACTCAAGGCTCACTCACTCCCTGGGAGACATTACAGCTGATAAGACACATGGGACTACACTGGTGCCCTGAGCTGGAGAAGTCACATAGAGACCCCTGCCAGCACAGAGAGGCTTACAATGCTTCTGGATCCACAAAATTTACCATCCACAGGCCTGTGATCCTCCTGCATTTGCCGTCATTGCATGTGTTTCGTGAGTCTGAAGAGGACTTTATAGATTGGTATGAGACATATGGGCTAAAATCAGACTTATGGACTTGATCTGGGCTGGGCTGGGATGTTTTCTCAATATTCAATTGCTCTTGTAAATAAACCTCTTTTTTTTTTTTCAATTTTATGTGCACAAGAGTTGAAAATTTGAGCCACCTTAAAGAGAAATTGATTCTAAAATTTATAAAACCTATAAATAATCAGAGGCCAAACCACTATATTAAAACAGATTCTCTAGCAAGTAAAAATCTTGCAGTTTAAACATACACTTGTATCCACTATAGATACAAGACAAAACTCACTCTTTAAAGTGGCTCCACCTTGGCAGATACACGTATTTTTAATGAACGCACACCCGCTATGTGCTGTGTATCAGTGAAAAAACCCCAGCTGACTCAGAAAGCTCTGATGGCATCTGTCTTACCTTCATCACAGTAAATACACGCCCCCACCCCCCTTATCGGCTAACTAAATTAGTTTAGGTTTTCTTTCCCTTAACATTAATGCACTGGGAAATTAAACCCAGTAAACAATTGCAAAAAAAAATTATTCTGTTTAAGAATTTTCAAATCTGTACTCTTCCATTAATTAAATGCGTCAGACAATTTTACCAAAAGCAATGACTTTACATAGTAAGACCAGATATTGCAGAATCGTTTAAGATCACTGCAAATCAGGTTTATATTAAATAATTGCAGATTATTCCTCTACATAGATCCTTGTCTGAATGTTTTAATATATGAGTATGTTTTTTAAAGGATCTGAATTAACATTTCCAAGACTCAAAAAATGAAGTTTATGACACCTCTAAATAGTCGCTGGTTTGTTGCCAACCACATTATCAAAAGCACTGGTTACTAAGTAAATAAAGAGTTTAAGACTAAATTACAGTAAACATGAAAGCTCCACAGTTTAAACCTAGTATAAATCAACCATATCCAATTATCAATTTAAAACAAAAAGATTAACTCCTGAAAGCTGAAAGCAAGATTTTTTTTTTTTTAAACATTTATACCTGTTTCTCTCCTTTTATAGTTAGGGACTCTTGCTTTCACCTTAAACAGAAGTTCAAGTCCATAACAGGTCGCAGCTTGGGTAAGATACCATGCACGGCATTTGATTACTTCAAAACAGCAGGAACACACAGGCTGGAGTGGTCAAATAGGGCTTGCTGTTCTCAAAAATTAGGTATAATGGTGAAAGCATTATCATCCATGTCTAAAGTTCTTCCTCCAACCCTGGCTTCTGAGGCAGATAATAAACACATCAATTACTGGTGGATGAAGTCGAAGTTTTTGTTTTGTTTTTTAACTTATCTGTTTAGTCAATAACCAAGTTTGTTTTTTTTAAGTTACTTATTTTGTCAGTTCCACCGATGAAAAGCATTTGGCTTGTACTTTAAAACCTATTCTTCCACATAAAGAATATGAAAATATGTTTGTGGAGGACAATGATGTAGGCTCAGATCACATTGCACCTCTTTTAAAGTCTTCCAGCGTGTATATGCATCATACCAAAGTTTCTGGATCCACAACGCACCATTTTCCAAAGGACTATCGGTGGGCAGCTGACATGCCACCATTATAGAATGTTCCTCACTGTAGACTGTAGCTGTCAGCGGGTGGCACCAGGGGCACAGGGAAAAGACAGGAATTGAGATTGTTAAGGAGAATTCTAAAACCATTTAGGAAATCATGCATCTGCATTGACAGTCCATGTGGGAGTGACTTTCGACGACTGCAGTGACTGAGACACGGTTGCTTTAGAAGCATCAGGATGAAGAGGCGTGTGTTTCCGAGCCTTTGCTGTTACTCTCGTGTGGTTGCCATCTGGTGGTGCTTCATATTGAACGTGGGGACAAAGGTGCCGCAATCAGCAGAACTTAAAATTAAATTCTTTTGTCTGAAGGTTGGCTGTTGGGTCAAAATTGTAAGTACCTCCTTGTGTTGCTTCTGGAATGAGGCTTGGGTCTTCATCAATATCATCACCAGAGAAATACTGATCTCTGATTTCAAAGACTAATTTATAAATGTCTTCATTTTCGTGTTGCTGCAAAACTTCAATTTTTTCCAAACCTCCGCATCCTTCTATTATTTCAGCTATTGTGCTTGCTTCATCACCAGCCATTATCAGGATGTTTTTTAGGCCATCTAGGACCACCTGAACAACTTGAGAATCTTTTACAGACAGTAAGTTACAGAATGGTGGTATCACATTCTGCTGTACAAGGTATTCAACCTGATCTTTTTCTGCCACTTATTGTTAAGTTGCTAATTGCCCAAGCAGCTTCTTTTTGGGTTCCAAAGTCCCCCTTAGCAAGCTGATGAATAATCATAGGGATTAATCCAGCATCTATTACTGCTTGAACCTGTTGCTGATTGCCTGCTGTTATATTGGAAAGGAACCAAACTGCTTCCTTGTTTATCTTCTCTTTGGGGTGTGATAAGAGATTTGGGAAGTGTGACAGGACGTCACAGTTGAGAACCACTTGGGTCTGCTCATCAGTGCCGGTCACTATGTTGCCCACTGCTCTGAGTGCTGCAGTCTAGGATGGGGACACAATGTTTTCTGTAAGTTCATTGTTTTTTGTAAGATGAAATGGGTTCTCTATTTTTCATTATCTAGAGAAAATGCAAAAATGTAAAGGGTGGATAAGCAGCATTCATTTTCTCCTTATACAAAGCATTAAGGAAAACTTGGCTCAATTCTGAATTTTAAATAAGTTACTTGTGAAAGATATTTTAAAAACCATATAAGCAACTGATAGTAACAAAAGGGCCCCCCAAAAAGTGGGTGAAAAAAAAATAAAACAAAAAAAATGTAAAGGCTCATTTTCAACAGGTATTTCAATCAATTACTACAATTGTATCTCCTCAAAAAAACATTTCATCTTATCAGTGTTTTATCTGGCTTTAGAATGCTGGCTGATAATAAGTTAATTCAAACCTTTCTTGTATAAATATAAATGTCTTTGAATTTGTTTCTTTTGTCTATGTGGACTAACAGCCATGTTTTATTATTTTGATAGCCTCGGATATTCTTTAGTTTTCTTCAGTATTTGTGGTCATTTTTATAACTTGATCATCTTGTATTTTGTTCTTGAGATATTTATCTTTAAGCTCACTAATTCTTGTTTTCATTATTTTAACCCAGCTGTTTTGTTTACACAATATTATCCAGTTTTCATATTTTGGCACTTGCTATTTATATTTCTACTTGAGTTTGTTGAATTATTTATGGAATTGCACTCATTTTTTCACAATGGACATTTAAAGCACTTCTGAGTTCTGGAATGGTGGCAGTGTTGATTATTTCTATCGGTAATCCGCCTGAGGGCGGTATTCGTGGTCCTCTCCTCCACTAGGAGCATCTGTGTGTGTTGGGATTCATTCCATTTCTTTCTCCTCTTCCTGCAAGCATTCAGATATCAACTCTTGCTTCCTAGACATAGTGTTATGTTTTTGTTAATTTTTTTTTATGGTTGACTCTGACGACAGTGTAATCCCCCACATATGCTGCAGATTCTGGGTAATTAAGGGTAACTAGGCAATTTGGCACCAACATATCCTTAGCAGGAGCCAAAGGCAGCACAAATTTAAATGTGGCTTCCATCAAAGTCCTGATTTCAAAGCTGTTTCCCAAGTCACTGTTAGTCTGGGTACATTAGAGAAACAAATCCACAGAAACTCATATGTATAAGAGAGAGTTTTATATAAAGGATAAGTGCACATCAAGAAAACATCCCAACCCAATGCCGCCAAAGCCCACAAATCCAACATTAGCCCATATGTCTGACACCAATCCACAGAGTTCTCCTTCATCTCACAAAACATGCAGTGATGCCGACTGCAGGAGGAAAGCCAAATCAGTGAACGTGTAAGCATCTCAGCGCTGGCAGGGGTCTGCACACAGCTGCTCCAGCACCCAGGGCTGCATCAGGGTAGGTCCATGTGGCTTCTCCTCAGGGATGCCATGCAGGAAGTGAGCTTTTCCAGCTGAAGCAGGGAACTGGCTAAAGCAGCTACACCCTGGCCTGACCATCACAGTGCCAGAGACCTGAGAATTCATAAGGCGAGGCTCACTGAGCCATTTATCTCTCCACCCTTCAATTAATCCCACATGCATTTATCTGCCAGGTTGGCACCATAAACTTTTATCAGTCACCAAAGGGCACCTGGCAATTATTGACCAAACGAGCATGATGGGGGAGAGAACAGAGTAATCATAACAGTGTTCACCAAAACTATCTCCTGCTGGGCCTGTATGTCAGTGTTGGGCCCAATTCCTATTAGGGCATAGGCCTGTGGGCTGACAGGTATTAGAACTTTGAGTCCTGGACCTTCAGAAAAATGCTTACTCACTAGTGAGCCAGCTGTCTTCCCAAATCCATGCCTTCTTGATTTTATACCCACTCAGACATGGTCGGATCTTGATGGTCTGAGGAAGCTCTGTCACAAAAACTTCTTCTCCAAGGTGTCCAGGCAAATGCTGGAGTCAGTCCACTGCAGGTCCCGCTCTCCCCAAGTTGGCGTGTTTGCAGGGAGCTTGTCAGAACGCTCTCTGTTCCAGGAGTCAGAAGCCTGCACATCTTCCTGGCAAATTCCCACTCACTCACTTCTCCCCACTCAGTGGTGGAAGAGAGGGGAGGTTCTACCAACTCAACACTATGGTCTGGAGTGAAGTGATGGATACTTTACATGTCCTGCTGGGGAAGACCCAGGGCTCCTTTCCTTCTACCCCTTCAACTGCCTGGGTTCTTTTTCTCTGGCTATGTCTCTTGCCCAGGCACTTTCAGCAAATTTTGCTTTTTCTCAGAGGGAGGTCTGGAACTGTAAACTTTCTGCAACTTCAAAAGTTTTACTTTGGAGAAGGATCAAGAATAGCTCTGACTTCCTGGCCTTGTTGTTTTTGCATGTTTGGAAAATTTAGGTATTAAAAATTTTTATGAAAATTGTTATGAAATCTTACATTTTCAATCCAGTAAATTGCCCTCACACCATCATCCATTTCTTTTCCTTTTCGATTTTCTTTTTTGATTTTGCATTCTTCTCACTCTGTTTACTGCCTTCACAGTATCCAGTTTTTAGTCCCATATCAAAAAGAAAAACCCACTGCCACCTAATTGATTATAACTCATATTGGCCCTATAGGACTGAGAAAAACTGCTCCTTTGAGGTTTCAAACCTTTTAAGGTCTGTAGACTGAATGATGGGTTTGAACCACTAACCTTATGATTGGTAGCTCATAAGGTAACAAACTAGCTACCATGGGTTCCTATACAGCTTTCCTTGGAAAACCCTTAATATCTAATGGTGTTTGAACTATTTCTCACATTTATCTTGCCCTATAATTTGTGGGTCTTCACTATATTCATATTTAAAACTTGGATAATAAATGTATAACTTAATATATCTTAATGGCTAATTATAAGAAGAATATAGCATCAAGATTGGAGGAAAGCATATTAAGCACCATTGATATGAGAGCAACATAGTACTTACTCGGTAGTGCCCCCAGGAGCCCTTTCAGGGAAGAGTTAGAGAATGGAAATATTTTCTGCAGAAGTTTGTAAACCTAATTCAAGGGTACATAGAGAAACAGTAGCTTCACAATTTAATTTTTATTTAATAAAGGTTTCCATGGTTTTCGGATAATGTTATTCGTTTTGTTTTTACTTAAACTAATGTTTAACCTCTTAGATATTCTTGGCTTTCTACTTTTGTAAAGCGTTATGGTCTTAGAAATCCACAGGCGAAGTTCTACCCCGTTCTATAGGGTCAATATAAGTTGGAATTGACTCCATGGCCAAGACTGAGATTGAGAGCTTCTTGGCACCATCACCTTTCTTCACCACACTTGCTCAGGCGATCAGGCACCCACTTGTCCTCAGCAATCAGATAAGCAAGGTGAGTGCACGATGATAGGATTTTTTGTTCTCAGATGCCTGATAACTGATCCCTTTGGCACTTCGTGATCACACAGGCTGGTGTGTTTCTTCCATGTGGGTTTGGTTGCTTCTGAGCTAGATGGCCGCTTGCATACTTTCAAGTCTTTAAGACCCTAGACACTGTATCTTTTGATACCCGGGCACTATCAGCTTTCTTCACCACATGTGCTTATGCACTTGCTTTGTCTTCAGCGGTTGTGTTGGGAAGGTGGGCATCATAGAATGCCAATTTAATAGAACAAAGTATTCTTGGAATGAGGGAGTGCTTGAGTGGAGGCCCAATGTCCATCTGCTACCTTAATACTAAACCTATAAATATATGCATGTAGATCTACATACCCATCCTCAGATATAAATATATTTACATATGTACATGCCTTTATTTAGAAATCTATAAATGCCCTTTACCTCCTAGCTCTTTCCTCTATTTCCTTTGATTTTCCTCTTGTCCCACTATCATGTTCAGCCTTCATTTGGGTTTCAGTAATTCCTCTTGGTTACATTACCCTTGATCACGCCCTACCAGGCCTCCTACACCCTCCTTACCACCAATTTGGATCACTTGTTGTTCCCTTCTCCCTGGCTTTGTTAACACCACTTCTTTTCCCCCCATCTCCCCCTCCCCTGTGTCCCCCAGGAACCGTCGGTCTTGTTTTCTCCTCCAAATTGTTCATCTAGCCTATCTTATTTAGAAAGACCTGTGGAGATAAAAACAAGACAGAGCAAAACAAAGCAATAAAAGAAAACAAAACAACAACAGCATAAAGCCAATGACAAAAAGAAAAAAAAAGCCCGTAGTTAGTTCAAGAACTGTTTATTGGCCTTTAGGAGTATTTTCCAGTCGAGTCTGATGGGGCTTGGCCCCAAAGTCTGTTTTTGGTAATCCCTAGGGACTTCGTTGCTCTATTCCCCTTACTGCTCTGTGCACGCCCTTAGTGTTTTGCCTCAGTGTGGTGGGATCAGATCGCTCTCAATTCCCACACTGATCACACAACTTTGTCTCCAGTGTTGTTCCCTGTAGGGTTATGGGTCAGTGAGGGATGTCATGTCTCATAGTGGAGTCAGGCATATGGTCTTCTCTTTGGATTGGCTGCTCTGTGCGGGAATATCATCATCAAGGCTTGGTGGGCAAGGATGTACTCCACTCTCTCTTCCTCCCCCTTCATTTGCTCCCCTGTGCTCTGATCAGACATGTCCCTCTCCTTGAGCTACAGCTTCAGTGCTGTTCTACGAAATAAATTCTTCTGGGGGGAGGGGCAAGTATCCACATAATTGGGATTGGGCCGGCGCCTCAGGCTTGAAAGTAAACAAGTGGCCATTTAGCTCAGAAGCAACACAGCCCACATGGAAGCACACCAGCCTGTGTGATCACGAGTTGTCGAAGGTATCAGGTATCAGGCATCAAAGTACAAAAATCAAATCATAATGAAGGAGGGGGAGTGCAGATTGGGGACCCAAGACCCATCTGTAGGCAACTGGACATCCCCTTACAGAAGAGTCACAGGGAGGAGACAAGCCAGTCAGGGTGCAGTGTAGCAATGATGAAATATACAACTTTCCTCTGGTTCTTAAATGCACCCTCCCCCACTCTCATGATCTCAATTCTACCTTTCAAATCTGGCTAGACCGGAGGATGTACACTGGTACAGATAGTAACTGGAAACACAGGGAATCCAGGATGGATTATCCCTTCAGGACCAGTGGTGTGAGTGGAGATACTGGGAAGGTGGAGAGAGGGTGGGGTGGAAAGGGGGAAGTGATTACAAGGATCTGCATATAACCTCCTCCCTGGGGGATGGAGAACAGAAAACTGGTTGAAGAGAGACATTGGACAGTGTGAGATATGACAAAATAATAATAATTTATAAATATCAAGGGTTCATCGAGGAGAGGGGAGTAGGGAGGAAGTGGAAAAAATGAATTGATACCAGGGGTTTGAACAGAAGGCAAATGTTTTGCAAATGATGATTGCGACAAATGTACAAATGTGCTTGACACAATGGATGGATGGATGGATTGTGGTAAGAGTTGTACAAGCCCCCAATAAAATGAAAAGTATGTTTGTGTGTGGTGTAAGTGCTCACAAGTCTAGTTACAGTGTGCAGAGTAGGCAATAGAAGGAAAGGTATAGGGATTAATGAGTATCAGATCTACTGTCAAAATGTTTTAAAAGAGGGAAAAATAGAATAGTAACTAGAGGAGGGATAAAAGTAAATATTTTTGTTTTAGATTGTGTCACTGTCTCTCCTTGAGAGAGATATCATAGCATAAGTTGATAGAATGACCTGGTAGAGAATGAGGGACATGATCGACAGGTAGGGAGGAAAATGATGGAGGAATATCCTTGAATAGGTGGAACAGGTGACTTCCGTTAGAGAAGGAAGGTGTGGTACTTAAGATAAATTCAAATATGAGTGTAGATGTAGTAATAGAGACTGTGAGAGGATCTCTTTTGATAGCTTTTGTTCCTTGATGGTCAGCAAAGAGAAGGAAAAGGTGATGTGTTAAAATTTTATTAGCAAATCCTAGAAATTATCAACAACAGAGGGAAAATGGAGTGAAGTCAAAACATTGTCATCATCATCAGGTTATTCGACATTTTAAAAGGATCAATCAGCATATTTGTATGATTTTTCCCCTACTGATATTTAGCTATATGCTTGTAGAAGTGGATTAGGTAGGCCAGTAAGACTTAGCCATGTTGAGATTTTGCTTAAGAGGTACGGAATGAATGCAGCGGAGAGATCGTTAAGGACACCTGAAGGTCAGAGTGTACAGTGATAGAATTTAAAATTTAACCCATGTAGAGAGGAAAGTGATGACACAGGTCACGAGCAAAGCAAGGTATTCTAAATAAGTAATATCTAAATAAGATCATGAGCGTGTTATTAAGGTATGTGGAGGATGAGATCATTGGAGGGAAGAAGGAACTGATGGATAATTCAGGGAGGGAGAGAGAGATGTCAAGCCCTGGCAGTACAGCAGTTGGTTATCAGATGCTGAACAAAAGGCTTCTGTGGAAACCCACCATCCACCTGAGTGAAGAAGGTGGTAGCAGTTTGTCTCTGTGCAGATGATCACCTTGGAACCCCTCTGAAAGAATTCCACTCTCTCATGCAAGGCACTATCACTAGAAATTAACTACACAAAAATGGGGGGGGGGGTATATGCCATATACATGTGTGTATATAGCTATGAAATGGGACAGGATAATTTATAGATTACCTAAATTGCACCGTTTTTGAGCTCAGACTAACAGAGGGATGTGTGACTTAGAACATATCCACTCACTACAAAATGGGCACTACTTTCAATGTCATATGGAAAATTCACGGCAATTGCCAAAGAAGGAAGGAAACTCACTGCTCTCAAGTCTGTTCTGACTCAGCGTGACCCGTGACCCTGTAGGACGGGGTAAACCTATCCCTCTGGATTTCTGAGACTAACTGTTTCTAAGGGTCGAAAACTTCATCTTTCTCCCACCAACTGGCTGGTGGTTTTGATCTGATGACCCTGTGATTAGAAGCCCAAAGATAACCCATTATGCAACCAGGCTCTTTGTGAAGAGATCAAGGAATAAGCAAAGTATTTCTTTCTTTTTTTTACTCATTGTATAGGCGCTCATACAACTCTTATCACAATCCATCCATCCATCCATTGTGTCAAGCACATTTGTACACATGTTGCCATCATCATTCTCAAAACATTTGCTTTCTACTTGAGCCCTTGGTTTCAGCTCCTCATTTTCCCCTCCCTCCCTGCCCCCCCCTCATAAACCCTCGTTAATTTATAAATTATTATTATTTTGTCATTTTTGAAGCAAAATGAAAATTGCTTTTAAAATCCTATGTGGCTGGGAACTTTATATATATATTCAGTACAAAGGAAACCTAAATGAAAAAAAAACTTAAAATGAACCTGATATCAGTATATATAAAACACAATTACTCCGCGCCGGCATGTTGTCTTCACACCTTGGAGCACTGGGTTGAAGTTTGGTCCCTTTTTTCCTGTGGAGATATAAACAATACCCTCCCCT
>NW_022107407.1:14407887-14411145 GCF_000313985.2 Echinops telfairi | reverse complement strand
GGATAACAGTTGTATGAGCCCCTAATAAAATGTTTAAAAAATAAAATTAAAAAAAAAATAAAATAAATAAAATAAAACACAATTAAGCAAAACAAATTAGATTCATCATATTAAAAATGTTTATTTAGGAAGCAAGAAAACAAACAAGCAGGTAATAATTTGAAAAAGAGCAACAGAACCACCAAAAATAAGTAGTAAGGCAAAATATTTTTAAAACAAAAATACATAGAGGACAAAAAAAAGGAATTTAGTAATGCTGAAAGTTGTTCTTATGATAATTTAAGGTATAAAGATTTCTTATAAGACTTATGAGGAAACATTAGCAGAGAGAAATATAAGATTAAGCATGGAAAGGAAGCATTATGAAACTTCCCAACAGAGAATATGAACATCCTGAATTACTTGATGTATATGTAGAATCTTTATGACATGCATAAAGATTGCCTTCACTAAAACAAGTAAGACAGATGTCTACAGGCTGATAAGGAATAGTCTACACATCGTATGTTTTGGGCAAAGAAAACAATATATCGCAATATGGAGTACTTTTTTTCATAGAAGTAAACATGGGACATATAAATGGGATAGTGTGTATAATGTACTAAAGTTTCATGTACATATCTCTTTATTGCCCTGTGCCAATGTTCATACAAACACAGCTCCAATTACAAAATCAGCAAGAACTGTACATTTTATATGTATGACCAAACTACCCACAAGGAGAACACATTATTATAAATAGATGTGATATTTCTGGAAGAATTAATAAATGGTGCTAATGATATTTGTCTATAACTTATAGAAATAATAATCTGTTATGGAAAATATTTCTTTTTGGTATTTCATTTTTTGTATATTGGTATTTTAAATCACCTAATAAATTATTTTACTTAATGCATTTAAAATACAAAGGGGTATCAAAAGCTCTTGGAAAACCTCATAATCTTTTCATTCCGTTTTTCCATGGACCCTATGAACAATAACTTTTGGGGATCATCTGCATATCTGCAGCATGTACCTCCACAACCCCCTGTAACAACTCCCTCATCAACTCTAGTGAGCAAGATCGCATGTTGGGTCCCTGATTATGTTACAAAGTACTTGTCTTGGTTGGATCTTGGTAATAGCTTATAGTTCAAATGGGTGGCTTGAGTGGAATTTTAACATTTGGGGGAAAGGACTTTCTTTAGCAGTTGTGACCTTTCTAGAAATATAAAAAGACTTTGAATATTTGTAAATAATTTGATGGCATGGATGTTGAATTAGAGGTTGGGAAAAAACATCATAAGTTTACTTTGCTAGAACAGAGCAGATGTTGAGGTGTGATTAGAAATGCAGGCATAAAGGTAGCAAGGAGCTTCTAGGAAAAGTGCCTTAATTACTGATTGTAATTGGTTGCGAAAAGCAATTATGTGCTGTTGTCTGATGGAGGAATGTTCGCATGGAAACTCAAGGAATGGGACCTGGCTCTCCCTGAGATTGCTCAGTTTTAGAATAATGATTTGGTGAGGACTAAATAGTTTAGATGCCATTTATGGAATTTAGTATTTTCGATATCCATATCCAAATAGATTTTAGTATACCTCATCCTATTGCCCTAGAGTGGATTCTAACTCACAGTCTCCCTGCAGAGTTTCCAAGGCAAAGCTATGAATTTTTACAGAAGCCAACTGCCATGTATTTCGCCTGATAAGGACAGAGGCGGCAGATTGAGAGCCTTGCGTCCCTGATGGGGCAGATCTTTTCTGTCACCAAGGGTGCTTGTGGGTTGGAATGGACTCCATAGGCATGGCTTTCTTATGCATTTATTTTGTGTCTTATGGGATGAGACGAGTGTGTTGACTAATATTAAAACAGTGTGCTTCAAACATTTCAAATCCTTCCTTGGTGATACTCTGTTGTTGTTGTTGTTGTTGTTGTTGTTGTTTTTTAATTAAATTGATCTCTCAAGGCAGCTAGGCTATTATAGCTGTAATTCACTTATCAGAATGTGGCAGACAGATGACAGTCTTTTATTGTCTTTCCCCTCCCACTCATCTACAGAGATAAAAAATTACTTAGGATGGGACGTTGCAATATTGTGGGACTCTTGGATACAGAAAGAGAGCATTCAGTTACTTGAGGCTTTTCTCAGGCTCTTACAGGTCATTAATCAAAGAGGAAACTTTAAGCACTGCTTCTTGGTTTTGCTTATTTCCTTTCTAGGACATCGTGCATGGATGGAGGAGAATCGCAGATAAATACTCTACATTTTTTAGCTTCTGTAACTTCCATGAGTCTGGCTGAGAAATGCTTTCATTTCATAGTCACTTTGTACGATTGGAGTCTCTGGGTTGTACAGATATGTAATACACATTAACTAGGAGCTTGGAAGTTCAAGTCATCCCTAAGGCATCGTGGGGGAAACACCTGGCATTTTTGTTCTAATAGATGTATATATATTAGACCCCTCTTGTGTCAGAATAGAACTCTGCATATAAGATAGATTGATGATGATGATAGGTAGATAGATAATAGAATATATGTATTCCTCATTTAAAGCTCTATGAAGCATTGTTATATTCTGACACAAGTGGGATCAGGGCACCATGAATCAGAACAAACTCAAAAGCTACGGCTTATGTTTTCACTACTTGGTATTTGAATAGAAGCCCCTACTAGATCCTTAATAACATGGTTTTCCACTAGAAATTTGGGAGAATGACTCTGACAATAAGGAAACGACCACTGGGTGATCCTGTTCTACTTTTCCCAGTGCCGAACTAAAGCAGCTGCTGAAACAAGAGAGTTCTGGAGGCAAGACTATCTGACAATGTGAACTAAATATGAAGCAATGTGATCAAGTTGATTTACATAAAAATACCCTGGAATCCCTGCTACACAGGAACATGTCAATACATGACAATTAATAATAATCGTGAGATGAGAAGTAAGAAGAAGAAAAATGTTTAAAATGCTGGATGCAATTGGGGGAGATGTTTTAGCAGTGGTCACCTGGTATTTTCTGGAATTTTCAGAAGTCTGTGTCAAGGCACAGGCCAAAGATAAGCTCTCAGGTTAAGGTGTAAATAAAGGCACAAAGTTATATAATGTAAAGTATGCTCTGTTGGTGATCTAAAATCAAGGGTCTGTTGAGGTGAGAAGAGAGAGTAGCTGGTGCAGCTAGAGAAGTGACTGATGGTAGAAGGGGAATGCCTTTGATTGCCATGGAAAGGCATTTAGGTTCCATTTCTAGGGCCTTGGGGAACTAGGGATATA
>NW_022107407.1:14369401-14407787 GCF_000313985.2 Echinops telfairi | reverse complement strand
TATATATATATTTATTTATTTATTTATTTATTTTTTATCTCACCTGTGATCCTTCAAATTCTAACCAGTGCTTTGAGAAAGCTGTTCACAGTTTCAACAGCCCAGGCATCCAATAATGAATTTGAGAAGTTACAGAAGAGCACAAGGATGGAAAGAATTTGAGTCTTCAAATTGTTGACAGGTTGTAATAGGGAGAAGGTCAAAGCTAAACATTACTCTTATCATTTAACTCAGTGTTGTCCCCAAAGGGGCAATAACATTCCTTGGGAGTGCTGGGATGATCCAGAGGGGCTGCAAGAGCAAGTGACTGCACTTTATCTGGATTGTGGGATTCAGTACAAAAGGGTTAAATTACCAGGGGGCTTTTAAGTAATTTTGTTCTCAAAAGGGCCAAACAATTTTGGTGAACTATGAAATTAAACATTGAGTATCGCAAAGAGTGAAATTGGAGTGAATTATAATTAATTGAAACATCATAATATATACATTTTGTAGTAGTTAAAACAAGTTTATTTAAAATGGTAAATATCCTTACCACAGTAAATTATTAGAGATTAGTAAGCCGTTAAACAGAAAGGGAGCATGCACACCTGGGGGAGACAAGTGCATTCCTGTTAGTGTAAAAAAAAAAAAAAAAGAAAAACAGGGAGGACCAAGTTCCTAGCAGGGAAAAATGACTAGTAATACTTTGATGGACCCTGGAAATATGTTCCGAATAAGCCACGTTAGTTCAAGTTTCTGTACCCTCCCTGGGGAACCAGGCCATGTGTCATAGAACACTGGATCCTTGTACCCCGATCCTTCAAGGCGCACAACATTCCCGAAAGGCCATACCAGAGGGATGTGATGGGGAAAACCACATTAGATGAACTAAGCTCTGGCTCAGACACACCTGTAACCTGAAGACTGAAACTGCATGATGTGTGAAGAAGCACAAAACACCTATACCAAGAGTATTGAACTGTTAGTCCATGGACTAACATTTACTTAATACGTCCCTGCCCTGTTGGCTGTATTATTCCCATAGACTGATATTGTCAGTGAATATTATTGTAAGTTTTGCCTGACCACCAACTCATATTGTTTGTGCTAGCAGCATCCAGTCACATAAGGATTTATTCTGCACAAGTGAATAATCTATGTTTTCTGATATGTAGTTAGCCTACACTTATACAATCTTCCTCACTCACTAGTATTTTAAAATTAATACCATGGGCTAATGACACTATAAACAGAAGGTCCTTATGCTTCAGGGAAATGTTCAATGATTCTCTATCACAAATGAACAAGGATGCCTCTAAGAGACTCGAGCTTTACTTTCACACGGTAATTATTGTAAACTTGATTGTAATGCATCGAACTGCAGTATAATACATTGCTTGGTCCCTCGACTAACCTAAATTTGCTCTACGCCAGTGGTGCTCAACCTTCCTAAGGCCTCAGCCCTTTAATATAGTTCCTCATACTGTGGTGACCCCAACCATAAAATTATTTTCATTGCTACTTCATAACTATAATTTTGCTACTGTTATGAATTGGAATGTAAATATCTGATATGCAGGATGTATTTTCATTGTTACAAATTGAACATGATTAAATATAATCAAAGCATAGTGATTAATCACAAAACAATATGTAATTTTATGTTGTGAAATATTTATGTGTTTTCTGATGGTCTTAGGCGACCCCTGTGAAAGGGTCATTTGACACCCAATGGGGTCGTTGAGGTTGAGAACCACAGCTCTTGGCTAAAATATTTCTCACTAATTCCATGGCATACATTTCTTCCCTGGCTTGTAAATTTTGTTTGTAGTCTTTTCTTTCTTACTCTTTATTTTAATTTTATATTATTATTATTTTCTTCTTTCTGCTTTGCTTTTGTTTTTTATTATTTCTGTTAAAGCTCTGTTAGTCTGAGTTGACTAGAGAAACAAATACAGAGACACTCATATGTATGTAAAAGAGAGCTTTATGTCAAAGAGTAATTGTATATTAAGAAAACATCCCAGCCCAATCCAGATCAAGTCCATAAGTTCAATATTAGCCCATATGTCCAATACCAGTCAATATATTTCTCTTCAGACTCACACAACACATACAATGATGTCAAATGTAGGAAGATCACAGGCAAGTGCGTGGAAAGTCTTGTGGATCCAGTGGTGGTGGAAGCTTCTCAGTGCTGGTGTGGATCTCCATGTGGCTCCTCTAGCTCCAGGGTTCTTACTCCATCAGCATAGCTCCATGTGGCTTGTCAACAGGATATAGTGGAGAGAGCATGTTTTCCGCCTCCTGGGAAGAAGATAGGAGTTCCCAGAATCTTCAGAAGAAGACCATGCCCACACAGAGACCTCATTGGCTGTGACCTGATTGACAGGCTAGACTCCACCCCTTCACTCAAATTGCCAGGAAATTATGTAAATTTCACAAGGGCAGAAGGAGTGGATACGTAGAGACAATAACTGATGCAATGGTTTATTGGGAACGGGGTGGGGAGGCTGAGAGGAGCTGTTAGGGATAAGGGGTCTGCAGCACTTGAACACGTTCTCGGGAGTAACTTTGTGACTGTGGAAAATATTCGAGACAGACAGACAGTGAGATAGTGAATGTTAAAAAAAACTGGAAAATATTCATACATACATACAGCGAAGTATGTTGAGGTAATCTCCATTAATTATTTGAGAATTGAAATGATATTTTACCTTTGTGTGTATTATATGTGGTCTGTTTGGTCACTGTTAGCAGGTGGCATGTTGTTTTCCAATAATAAACAAATACCTATTTGTTTATTAAAAATTGATTTATCACATGGTTTTATTTTCTGATGCGTTACATTCATACCATATGCAGACAACCTGGTCTTAACTTTAAGTGTATCGCAATTCTGATAGGGTATACAGATATTTATGTAGATTAAGTAAAGGTAGTCTATACTATTGAGAGTACATGGTCACACTGCTATTATTCAGTTTAAGATTACAAACTGCTCGGTATTTCAAAGGTAATCATGCAAACTATGCTCTTGAGAAACACTTGGGGTATTTAATGCTATTTCTTTTTAAGAGTGTGTCTGGTCTTTCATGATGGTGAAGAAGCATTATTTTGTCTCATTACCAGGTGCATCTTTTGAGGAACGCCGGCGATGAAGTTACCATCACTGTTCAGTATCTCAGGGACGCACCAACATTTCTCAAGCTGCCATTAGGTAAGAAGAACTGAGAGAGATTGAAATTTATCAGAATTTCCTTTCTTTGCACCTTTTTTGACAAATGACATGATACTGGCAAGACCATGCGATACAGATTGATACCTTAGAGCCACATATTCCTAAAGCTTTCTACCCTTAAGAGCCCTAGTAGTTACACATTGGGTTACTAACTGCAAATTCAGCAGTTACTTCTAAACAACAAGCTACTCTGCTGGAGAACGATTAGGTTTTCGGCTCCTGTAAAGACTTCCCGTCTCAGACACCCACAGGGGAAGTTCTAACCTGTCCAAAAGGATAAGTATGAGTGGGCAGTGCTCCATGGCAGCAAGAGGAAAGGCATTCTACACATCAGTATATAAACAGACTTTTTATGTGGAAGTAAAAGCAGGCTGACCCTTGTTGAACAGCTGATTATATTCTTACTCATTAAGGTGAATTATTTGTGATTTTTAAATGTACTTATATATACTGTTGCACATATACATAAAAACAAAGTTTTATTTATATCATCCAAGAGAAATTTTTTAAATTATACACCAAATGAACTCTTTACTACGAATTACCTCCCATATTTTATTTCAGAGTTTTGAAATTATTTTTTGTACTGGAGTAATGATCCAGTTTCAAAATTGTAAAGCAAATCCAATTCTATGAAATTTTTCTTTAAAAACTTTATTATGATTTTAAAAACTGCGTTGCCATTGTTCCAAGTCACAGTGACCCAATGCACAGCGTAAGAGGAAACACTGCCAAGTCCACTGCCATTCTCAAAATTCATGCCAGGTTTCAGCCTATTGTGGCAGCCTCTGTGTCGACCAATCTCCTGGAATCGCTTCCTCCTTTTACTCACTTTTCCATACCAGCCAAGATGTGCTTTTCCAAGGACTGGTCTCTCCCAAAAGCATGTCCATGTACATAAGAGGAACTCTGATAGCTGTACTTCTGCCAAGACAGACGGCTTCTTTCTTCTTCCATCACTAACAGTACTTGTATATTCAGTATTCTTCATCAACACCATGGTTCAAAGATATCTTTTTTGGTTGAATGCTTTTTGGGTTTTTCCCCAAAGATCATTTTATTGGAGACTCTTACAGCTCTTAGATCAATCCATACATCAATTGTATCAAGCATATTTGTACATATGTTCCATCATCATTTTCAAAACATTTACTTTCAATTTGAGCCCTTGGTATCAGCTGAGATTCTAGATATAGAACTCTTTCTTTTTTAAAAAAATCATTTTATTAGGGGCTCATACACCTCTTATCAAAATCCATACATACATCAATTTTGTAAATCACATTTGTACATTCATTGCCCTCATCATTCTCAAAACATTTGCTCTCCACTTAAGCCCCCCGCATCAGGTCCTCATTTCCCCCTCTCCCCCCTCCCTCATGAGCCCTTGATAATTTATAAATTGTTTATTTTGTCATGTCCTGCCCTGTCTGACATCTCCCTTTAATCACTTTTCTGTTGTCCGTTCCCCAGGGAGGAGGTCACATATAATTGGTTCCCTCGAATGTTTTGTTGTATATATTTTTGAAAAAAAATTACATGAAAACAATGAGTATGGAGGAAAAAAATGTTGTAAATAGATTGTGGTAAGGATTGTACAACTCTAGAAGGATATATCTGATCAGAGCACACGGGAGCAGATGAAGGGGGAGGAGAAGAGAGTGGAGCACATCCTGGCCCACCAGGCCTTGAGGACGATGTTCCTGCTCAGTGCATCCAGTCCACAGAGAGGACCACATGGCTGGCCCCACTATGAGGCATGATGTCCCTCACTGAGCCATAGCCCTACAGGGGACAACACTAGACACAGTGTGGGAATTGCGCCCGATCTGATCCCACCACACCGAGGCAAAACACTAAGGGGGTACAACAGAACAGCAAGGGATTGGAGTTGCAAGGGCCCCAGGGAATGACGAAGGTGGACTTTGGGGCCAGGGCTTGGTGCCCCTACAGACTAGACTGGAAAACACTCCTAAAGGCCAACAAACAATCCACAAACTAACTACAAGCTTTTCTTTTTTGTTATGTTTTTTTTGTTTTTTTGTCATTGTTTTGTTGTATATTGTTGGTTGGTTTTGCTTTGTTTTGCTTTTGTGCATGTTATTATATCTGAAGGTCTTTCTAAATAAAATAGGCTGGATGAACAATCTGGAGTAGAAAACAACGGGACCGACAGTTCCGGGGGACATGGGAGAGGGGGAGGTGAAGGGAAAGATAGTGGTGTTAACAAACCCAGGGACAAGGGAACAACAAGTGATCCAAATCGGTGGTGAGGAGGGTGTAGGAGGCCTGGTAGTGCGTGATCAAGGGTTATGTAACCAAGAGGAATTACTGAAACCCAAATGAAGGCTGAACATGGTAGTGGGACAAGAGGAAAGCCAAAGGAAATAGAGGAATGAGCTAGACGGCAAAGGGCATTTATATAGGTCTAAATAAAGGCATGTACATATGTAAATATATTTATATATGAGGATGGGTAAATAGATCTACGTGCATATATTAATAGGTTTAGTATTAAGGTAGCAGATGGAAATTGGGCCTCCACTCAAGTACTCCCTCATTCCAAGAATACTTTGTTCTATTGGCATTCTATGATGCTCACCTTCCCAACACAATCGCTGAAGACAAAGCAGGTGCATAAGCAAATGTGGTGAAGAAAGCTGATGGTGCCCGGCTATCAAAAGATATAGCGTCTGAGGTCTTTAAAGCTTGAAGGTAAACAAGTGGCCGTCTAGCACAGAAGCAACCAAGCCCACATGGAAGAAGTACACCAGCATGTGTGATCATGAAGTGTTGAAGGGATCAGGTATCAGGCATTATCAGAACAAAAAATCATATCATTGTGAATGAGATGGGGAGTGTGGAGTGGGGACCCAAAGCCCATTTGTAGGCCACTGGACATCCCTTTACAGATGGGTCTTGGGGAGGAGATGAGCCAGTCAGGGTGCAATGTAGCAACGATGAAAAATACAACTTTCCTCTAGTTCCTAAAAGCTTCCTCCCCACCCACTATCATGATCCCAATTCTACGTTACAAATCTGGCTAGACCAGAGGATGTACACTGGTAGAGATAGGAACTGGAAACACAGGGAAACCAGGGTGGATGACCCCTTCAGGAACGGTGGTGTGAGTGTCCATACTAGGAGGGTGGGAGGAGGGTGGGTTGGAAAGGGGGAACCAATTACAAGGATCTACTTATAGCCTCCTCCCTGGGGGACAGACAATAGAAAAGTGGGTGAAGGGAGACACTGGACTGTGCAAGATATGACAAAATAATAATTTGTAAATTATCACGGGTTCATGAGGGCGAGGGGTGTGGGGAGGGTGGGTAAATGAGGAGCTGATGCCAGGGGCTTGGGTAGAGAGCAGATGTTTTGAGAATGATGAGGGCAAAGAATGTACAAATGTGCTTTACACAATTGATGTATGTATGGATTTTGATGAGAGTTGTATGAGCCCCTAATGAAACAATTAATTAAAAAAATTAAAACTAAAAAAAGGATTGTATAACTCTTCTTGATATGTATGAATTATTGAATTGTATGATATGTGGATAAAGTTCTAATAAAACTGATTTAAAATTTATCCATTCTTTTTCATTCTTCCTTGTTCATTGTTCAACTTTCACATGTTTCTGAGGTAATTATAAATATTATGATTTGAGACAAATGCACCTTAGTCTTCAAAGTGATGTCGCTAACTCTTCAAGACATTAGACAGGTCTTTTGCAGCAAATTTGTTCAGGACAATACTTTTTCTGATCCATGACTACTAACTACTCTTACGATCAATGCCTGTGAACCCAGTCAGTAAAAATGAAATCATTGATAACATTGATGTTTTCTTCATCTGCCATACTATCTTTTGGTCTGGTTGTGAGGATTCTGGTAAAATTTACATTGACTTATAATTCATACTGAAGGCTGCAGTTCTTGATCTTCATCATCAATTGATTCCAGTTTACCTCACTTTTAGCAAGCAAGATTCTGGTACCTGAAAATTGCAGATTGTTAATTAGCCTTCTTCTAAGCCTCCTGCCAATGTCTTCTTCATATTGTCCAGCTTCTCAGAGTATTTGCTCATCAGACAGGTGACATGGGTATAATGAGAGGATACATCCATGTGTTAGTCGGGGTTGAGTAGAGAAACAAATCCAGAGAAACCCATGTGTAAAAAAAAAAAGCTTCATATAACGAGTAATTGTATATATATATATTTTTAATCAATTTATTGGGGCTCATACAATTAATCACAATACATAGATCAATTGTGTAAAGCACATCTGTACATTTGTTGCCTTCATCATTCCCAAAATTCACTTTCCTCTTGGGTTCCCAGAATCAGCTCATTTTCCTTTTTTCCCCTTCCCCTCCCTTCCCCCTCCCCCCTCTCCCATGAACCCTTGATAATTTATAAATTATTATTATTTTGTCATATCTTACACCATCTGATGTCTCCCTTCAATCACTCTTTGGCAGATAACTTCCTTTTTTTTTTTTTTTTTTTTAATCAATTTATTGGGGCTCATACAATTAATCACAATACATAGATCAATTGTGTAAAGCACATCTGTACATTTGTTGCCTTCATCATTCCCAAAATTCACTTTCCTCTTGGGTTCCCAGAATCAGCTCATTTTCCTTTTTTCCCCTTCCCCTCCCTTCCCCCTCCCCCCTCTCCCATGAACCCTTGATAATTTATAAATTATTATTATATCTTATATTACACTGCCAAGCATCTCCCTTCACCTACCCCTCTGCTGCCCATTTCCCCAGAGAGGAGGTTATATGTAGCTCCCTGTGATCAATTCCCCCTTTCTACACCCCCCTTCCCTCCTGGTATCGCCACTGTCACCCCTGGTCCTGAGAGGTTCATCTGTCCTAGATTCCCTAGATTTCCAATTCCCATCTCTACCGCTGTGCATCCTCTGGTCTAACCAGGTTTGCAAGGCAGACTTGGGGTCATGGTATTTGGGGGGAGGAAGCGTTTAAGAACTAGAGGAAAGTTGTGGGTTTCATTATTGCTATACTGAACCCTAAGTGACTCCTCTCCCCACTACCCCTCTGCAAGGTATGTCCAGTTGTCTAGAGATGGGCATTAGGTCCCCATCACGCGCCACCCTCATTGACAAGGATATGATTTCCCCCCTCGCCTTTGGTGTTTGAAGCCTGGTCCCTTCGGCCCTTCATGATCACACATGTTGGTGTGCTGCTTCCATGTGGGCTTTGTTGCTTCTGGGCTAGATGGCCGCTTGTTTACCTTCAAGCCTTTAAGACCCCAGACGCTATATATTTTGATAGCCGGGCACCATCAGCTTTCTTTTTTTTTTTTTCCAAAAAATAATTTATTGCGGGCTCTTACAGCTCTTATAACATTCCATACATCAATTGTATCAAGTGTATTTGTACATATATGGCCATCATCATATTCTATACATTCACTTTCTATTTGAGCCCACCATCAGCTTTCTTCACCACATTTGCTTATGCACATATCTGTCTTCAGCAATCATGTCAGGGGTAGATATCATGAAATGACCGTTTAGCTGAGCAAGGTGCTCTTGTATTAGGGGAGTGCGCATGATGAGGCCCAATGTCCACCTGCCACCATGGGAGTGTGGGAGGTAGGGGAAGGGAGGAGGATTGGCCAACCTAGGGACAAGAGAACAACAAATGGTCCAAAACCAATGGTAGGGAGGGGATGGGAGGACTGGTAGGGAGTGAACAAGGGCAAGGCAACTGCGAGGAACTACCGAAACCAAAATGAAGGCTGATCATGGTAATTGGACAGGAGGAAAGTGTAAAGAAATAGAGGAAAGAAGTAGGAGGCAAAGGGCATACATACACGCCTAAATACAGACATGTACATATGTAAATATATTTAAGATTAAGGGGGGAACGGACCTAGGTGCAAATAATTATAGGTTTGGAGTAATTGTATATTAAAAACATCCCAGCCCAGTCCAGATCAAATCCATAAGTCTGATATTATTCAACATGTCCGATACCAGTCTGTAAATTCTTCTTCAGACTCACATAACACATGCAATGACGCAGAATGGAGGAAGGCCAGTGTCTGGAAAGTCTTGTGGGGCCAGTGATGATGGAAGCATCTCAGAACTGGTGTGGAATGTCTCACAGGGAGTCAAAGCAGAGAGAGAGTGCATCTAGCATCCAGTGAGCTATTTATCTCCTTAGCGCCAAATGAGGTCATCAAGCTGCGACCTGATTAACAAGCTAAACTCCACCTCTTCACTCTTAATAGTCTCTAGTTGACACCAGATTATGTAACTACCACAATCCATGGCATTCTTCTTTCTTGAGTTTAGACTTCTCAGTATTTCTTCATTCTGTTCCTATGATTGACTCTTGCTCCACCTATTGGTTTAACATGAGCACAATGAAGTGTTCTGGAATTCCCATTCTTCATAATGTTATCCATAGTTTGTCATGATCCATGCAGTCAAATGCTTTGCATGGTCAATAAAATACAGGTACACATTTTTCTGGCTTTCAGCCAAGATCCATCTGAATATTAACAATGATATATATCCCTTATTCCTCATGTTCAGAATCAGGCTTGTATTTTTGGAATCTCTTTTTCAATGTACAGCACTACTACAACCATTTTAGAATGATTTAACATGCATTTAGTTTAATTGTATTATTTTATAATTTCTTCATTGTGATAGGTAGGTTTATTGTGCCAACCTGGCTAATAGGCACATGTGGAATTAACAAGTTCGCAGTTTGATTGGAGGGCAAAGAGGTAAATGGCTCGGCAAGGTGCACCCCTCTCGCTCTTGCTCCCTGGTGATAGCACCAGCATACAGCTGCTTTAGCCAGTTCTCTGCCTCAGTTGTGAGCTACACTACCTGTGGGACAGCCAACCCGTGGATCATGTCGGTAGAACTCGAGGTTCCTTTGAGACCTGCTTCTCCATGCTGCTGGTGTATACATCACTTGAGCTTGAGGCTGGTGGATCCTGTTGGCTCGCATTGCTTGAGTTTGATATCCCATTCAGGCCTGTTTTGCTAAGCTCCTGAGCTGTAGACTGTTGGTGACCTGCTGTATGCTGCTTGTGGCTAGACTGCCTGCATTGTCTAGGGAAGACTCAGTTGTGTGCTTCCTGACTTTGAGTCTAGCAGTCCTCGTGAGTTGAAGGGTTACCAGTATACGAATTGTTCCATGGAAGTGAGTTAACTGAGCCCTCTGTACTATGTGGACTAATTAGTTGTTATATTATTTTGTGCTATACATATATAACAAATTATATATGTAATTATATATAATAATAAATTATATATAATTTATCTATATAATTATATACAATAATATATATGTGTATTATGTTAGATCACCTATATTTGAAACAGATAACAATATGGATCTCTTCCAATCAGTTGACCCAGTGTATTAGTCTGGGTACTTTGGAGAAACAAATCCACGGCGACTCACGTATAAGAGAGAGTTTTATGTAAAGAAAAGGTGCATCACGAAAATATCCCAACCCAATGCTGCCCAAGCCCACAAGTCCAACATTAAACCATTAACCCAACACCAGTCCACAAAGTCCTCCACCTCACAAAACAGAGGCAATGATGCCGACTGCAGGAGGAAAGCTGAGTCAGTGAACGTGTAAACATCTCAGCACTGGCAAGGGTCTCCACACGGCTGCTCCAGCACCCAGGGCTGCATCGGGATAGATCCATGCGGCTTCTCCTTGGGGATGTCTTGTAGGAAGTCAATCTTGCAAGCTGAAGCAGGGAACTGCTGAGGCAGCTGCACCCGATACAACCATCACAAAACAAGAGACCCGAGAACTAGAAAGGCGAGGCTTCACCACCCATTTATCCCTCCGCCTTTCAACCAGCACCACATGTGATTATCGGCCAGGCTGGCACAATTAACTAACTCACCCAGTAAATGTCTTGGCTTAGAAAATTTCTTGGCTTTAAAAATGTGTGCTTCTAGTTCTTGGTCAGCTTGTTGAACATTTCATATGGCATTCTGTCAATTCCTGGAGCCTTGTAATTCATAACGCTTTAAGTTCAGCATGGACTTATTTCTTCAGTACCATTGGTTCTTGATCATATGCTAACTCTTGACTTTAACTTACATATGAGTCAGCTTTGGTCTAATTTTCGCTGCTGATATTGAACTTCATCATCTCTTCCCAAATATGTATTCTATTTTATTTCACTGTATTCTATCTGGCATGGTGCATGTTTACAATACACATTCATGTTGTTAACAAAAGGTACTTGAATGAAGAACTCATTAGTCTTGCAAAATTCTGTCATGTTATATCTAACTTAATTTCTGTCAAGAAGGCTACATTTTTGTGGTAGTTACATAATTTCACGTCAATTTGATAAGTATAGGGGTGGAGCCTAGCCTGTCAATCAGGTCACAGACTGATGATGCCTCCTTGTGGGCCTGGCCTTCTCATGATAATTCCAGGAACCTCCTTCCTCTCTCTCTGCTTCACCTTTCTGTTTACAAACCACTTCTAGCAGTGGTGATGGCAGCCAGAGCCATGGGGATTATTCATCCACTGCATTTGGATCTGTAAGAATTTCCAACCAATGGCCTGTGATCTTCCTGCATTGTGCATAATTTCATGTGGGTCTGTGAGTCTGAAGAGGGTTTTTTTGGGACTGGTATTGGACTTAGGGGCTAATATCTGACTTATGGACTTGTTCTGGACTGGAATGGGATGGTTTCTTAGTCTACAACCATTCTTTGATATAAAGCTCTTTGTTAAACATGTATGTTTCCCTGGATTTGTTTCTCTAGTCAATCCAGTCCAACAAATTTTCTACCTCCTGTTCCTTCATTTTTTCTTCTTCAACTTTTGCATTTAAATCATCAATAATTATCAGTGCATCTTGATTGCATTTTTGAACAATTTTTAACTGAAGGTATTAGTAGAATTCTTCAATTGCTTCATCACTAGCATTAGTGGTTGGTGTGTAAATTTGAATAATAGTTGTATTAAGTGGATTTCCTTGTAAGCATATAGATACCTTGTCACAGACAACACTGTACTTCAATATAAAACTTGAAATGTTATTTTTAATGAGGATCATGTCACTATTCCTCTGCAATTTGTTATTGTAAACCACAGTCAACCATAAAATATCTGATTCAAAATGCTAATACCAGTCAACTTCAGCTCACTAATGTCTAGGATATGAGTCTTTATCTTCTGTTTTGTTTTTGGCAACTTCCAATTTTCCTAAATTCACATTTTGTGCATTCTACATTCTCATTAGTAAAGGATGTCTTGTGTTTGAGGATGTTTGTGTCCCATCAGCAAAAGAAGCTCCTTAGATCTTTACTACATCTAGGTCATTATGGTCAACATTGAGAAAGACAACTTTTCCCTGGTGGTATTTCTAGTACCTTCCAATCTGATAGCCTAGTTTTATGGTATCATATCTGACAGTGTTCTGCTGCTACTCATAATTTTTCCAATTACTAATCTCTCAAAAATAGAAAACCTATTCCATCTTTGGGCAATATATCTAACAATGTTCCACTGATATTCTTAAGGTGTTCCATGACTAATCCTTCAGAAGTGGACAACTTGTTAGTTTGTTGTATTCTGTTATTAGTTTAGAAGCTATTCTTATATATGTTCACCTTGAATGACCCTGCTAATATTTGAGATACCAGTGATATAGCTTCCAGCATCACAGTAATATGCAAGCCATCATAGTTCAACGGATTCACAGACATGTGGTAGAATAATTGTATCAGCTGTTTCAAATATTGCTTTGTTACCATCATTCTTCTACTTCATGTACTGAAGACCTACTCTGTCAATTGGTATAGAGCTTTACAGCAAAGTCCAAGCTCCCAGGGAATGCATCTATCATTACTGAAACACTGTAGGACTTCATCTAGACACAAGAAACCTCCAGATTGATAGGATGGGTAAATGGTTATCTCAAAGACGTGACTACCTTCTTTCTCTTCTTCTTCATTATCTTATTATTTTCCTTTTATTGTTCTTCTGATGCTGCCTTTACCCCTCCCATTCTCTTCTTCCCCCTCCTCTGAATCCTCCTACTACTCTTGTTGTTGGATCCACAAGACTTTCCACGCAATTGCCTGTGATCTCCCTCCATTCAGTATCATTGCATGATTGCATGAGTCTGAAGAGGAAACTTTGGATTGGTATCATACATATAGGTTCATATCAGACTTACGGACTTGATCTGGACTGGGCTGGGATGTTTCCTACACATGCAATTGTTCTTTTATTTAAAGTTCTTTCTTACCCACATATGAGTGTCTCTGGATTTGTTTCTCTTGTCAACCCAGACTAACACATTATAGTACCTTGGGAGTGGGGTACTAGAGAAACAAATCGTGAAGATGGAGAGTGGATGCTTGTTTGACCTCTGCCTCATGGGAGTTTTTCTTCTTTGGCTAGCCAGAGGTCAGATAAGTTTAGTAGGTTTTTTACTGGAAAGAATATAGGTAGTTAAAGTTTTGAATATTTTGTTTGATTGTTGCTTTCAGTTATTCCTGTGTGAAATGGCTTAAATGAATATGATTAATGTATTTTTTAAGCTCAGAGGACAAACTTTCCCCTTAAGTTTCTCAGAGACAATACTGCTTAGAGAAAATAGCTGAGAGAAAGTCAAATTGTCTGACAGAAAGCCTTGTTCTGGCTTCCTGTCAAAGGCCTAAGGCCATATTTTGAATCAATTGAATAGTTTAGATAAGGATTAAGATAAATTAGCTAAGGATTGAATTTAACTGTTTTAAGAATTAAGCTTAGGATCTGATTCTACTTTGTTTATACTGATTACTTCTACTTATTATTTTTGATATAATGATTGATAGGAATGATTATTGGGAAGGATGAAAATAAAGAATCATATGCCTTGCCTTTGGCACTTAAAATTTTAATCTTTAAATGGGTAAGGACATCCCTGCAAAGAAAATGCTGAAAAGATAAACCCCACCCAGTGTCTTGAGTGCTCAGGATATTCAAAGGTGAAGACACTTGCCTAAGGGGCTGTTGACAGATTGAAGAAAAAAAGGAGCTCTTTGGAGTTTTGAATTTTGAACTAGTGTTTTTTGTCAGAAGCTGGAAAAATCTGGAACCATTAAGAAACTCCTCTGTAGGACTGAACATTAAAGAGAGCCTGTGGGCAGGCTGAAATGTTTGCTAAGTGACCACCTGGATCCACTTGTTGAGTGGAAGTGGGAGAAATACAGCAATAGAGAGACGGGTTGAGTCTGGTCATTGATACCCATGAACCAGGTTCACAGGGACTGGAGGAAAAGACAAGAGTGGGTTGACCGGTTTGAAGTTCATGACCAAGCCCAAGTGGGCTAGGGATGTTGAGAATTTGTGACAGGAAACATGGTATAAAGGCAAGACAACCAATGAGCACCCTGGTGAGGCTAAGTGAAAGAGCTCACATTGAATTGACCAAAACCCAACCGGATGAAAAGAAGATATTTGAGCCTGTGAACTGGTGGTGTATATTGCTGCAGACATTATGGATGGTCTGCCCTGATTTGACTTTACTTATGGATGCTGACTAACAAGGTTCCAAATGGAATAGAGATTCTTCACATCAAATAATATGATTGTCTCCTAAGAGCACTGGGTTGATGTAAGTGGGCAGTATAGAAATTGGATACCCTAAATTGGGAGGATAAAGGCATGAAGTACCTGGCTTACAAACTTTCGTGGGTGGGGGAATGTGTTGAAAGGATTAAAGGATTGTTAGGCATAGAACATTTTTGTTTTGTTCAATTGTACAATATTATGTTTAAATGAGGCTTTAGCACTTACTGAGTTGCACACATTTTAGTTTTCTCCTCGTAGGTACAGATATGATTTTATCATTTCTTTCCTTGAAAATTATATGTGGCTATAGCGATGTGTGAATATGTCAAGTTGACAAGAGTTGGTCTGTGGTAGCTCCGTAATCTGGTGTCAAATTATGAAGGGGTGGGTGGAGTCTAGACAGACAATCAGGTCGCAGTTTGATGACCTCATTTGGTGGTGCCATGGAGATAAATAGTTCAATGGAGGTTAGATACACACAGATTTTCTGCTTTGTCTTCCTGCTGACAAGACACATGTAGTTACTCTAGAGTCCTGGAACTGGTGGAGCCACGTGGAGATCCCTGCAAGAATTGAGATGCTTCCACTACCACTGGATCCACAAGACTTTCCACCCAATGGCCTGTGATCTTCCTGCATTTGGTGTCATTGCATGTGTTGCATGAGTCTAAAGAGGAATTTACAGATTGGTATCATACATATGGGCTATCATCAGACTTATGGATTTGATCTGGACTGGGAAGGGATGTTTTCTCAATAAGCAATTGTTCTTTTATATAAAGCTCTTTCTTACCCACATATGAATATCTATGGATTTGTTTCTCTACTCAACCCAGACTAATACAGTATCCATGTATTTGTTAGCATTTGAGGATTTAAATGGGTGGGAAGAGATTAGATATTTTGTATATTTTTCTCATATTAAAAAACAAATAATAGGTGCAAATGTTTTTGTTAGTTTCCATTGAATCAATTAAGACTCATGGTGGCTCATATTGAACTGTTCCATAGTGTTTACAGACAGTGATCTTCATAAACAGATTACCTGGCACGTCTTCTGAAGACCACGTGGGTGCAGTAAAACCTCTAATAGTGTAGCTAATCATGAAATAATTGTTTACTTAAGCAGAAATATCTACCACATATAAAACATAAGATGATGGTGAGTACACAGTCTATATTCTAAATATAATTTTAAATACCCCTCATAATGTTGCCCTCAATTATACTAAGTCATTTGAGACCAATGAATGGCACCACTGAACATATTTGAAACTGGACATTGATGGTAAGTAGGTTAAGGAAAGATTTTAAAATTTGGACTAAATAGAAAATTTAAGTTAAAGAAATATAAATGGAGAAAAAGTTTAATCATATTACTCATAACATTTTAACACATAAACAATGAAGAAGAGCTATACTATGTTGACTCTTACTTTTCTTTTAAATCTCAGAAAGAGCATCTTTTTAAAAATGATCTTAAGCAGTTATTTTTCTTCTTCCACACTTCTGTTATATGTGTCTTAAAATTTAAAAAAAAGTAAGTTTGACAATGTTTTACCAATGTTTCAAAGTCTTTATTTTAAGTAGAATTCCAAATGCATCAATCTGATGGCTGTTTGGAGTCCCTGAGTTTCACATGGCCAGCTCGTAGTCAAAAACAGAGAAGTTCAATTCCACTCAGAGGATCCTTGAAGAAAGGCCAGTTAGTCTGCTTCCAAATATCAGCCAGTGAAAACTGTGAATGACAGAAAGAATTTTCTTTTGTTTCCCGTGGGATTATCATGAATCAGGAGTCAGTTTTAGGAGAATTACAAACAATAACAGTCATAGTGTATGTCAATCTGATTTCACGTTATTTGGCAGTGTATTAATTGGAGGAGGCTTCAAGAAGTTCATAGAAAAATGCTTGTGGAGATCATGGAATTTCTCCAAAACTTTTGAAAGCCCAATCTTATGAGAGGCTAATATTTAGGATTTTACCACCAGATTCGAATCCTCTAAAAATCTTACCACTGGAGACACAGTGCAGGAATTGTGCCTGATCTGACCCTACCACACCGAGGCAAAACACTAAGGGCGTGCAACAGAACAGCAAGGGGAGCAGAGCAAGGAAGTCCCGAAGGAATACCAAAAATAGACTTTGGGGCCAGGGCGTGGCACCCCATAAGATTTGACCAGAAAGCACTACTAAAGGCCAACAAACAAACCTTGAACTATTTACAGGCTTTTCTTTTTTTCCGTCCTTGTTTTTTTTCCTGCTGTTATTGTTTTGTTTTATTTTGTTGCTTTGTTTTTCTCTGTCTTGTTTTTTGTGCATATTATTATCTCTGCAGGTCTATCTAGATAAAATAGGCAGGATAAATAATATGGAGAAGAAAACAATAGGACTGATGGTTGGGGGAGGGGCAGCGGACATGAGAGCCCAGGAGGGTGGGCAAAGGAAGTGAGTGTTAAACCCAGGGACAAGGGAACAACAAGTAATCCAAAATCGGTGGTGAGAAGGGTGTAGGAGGCCTCTTAGGGCTTCATAAAGGGCAATGTAACCTAGATGAATTACTAAAACCCAAATGAAGGCTGAGCATGATAATTTGACAAGATTTAAGTAAAAGGAAATAGAGGAAAGAACTAGGAGGCAAAGGTCATTTATAGAAGTGTAAATACAGGCATGTATATATATAAATATATTTATATATGATGATGGGAAAATAGATCTATATGCATATATTTATAGGTTTAGTATTAAGGTAGCAGATAGACATTGGGCCTCCACTCAAATACTCCCTCAGTGCAAGAATACTTTGTTCTTTTAACCTGGCATTCCATAATGCTCACCTTCCCAACACAATTGCTGAAGACACAGCGGATGCATAAGCAAATGTGGTGAAGAAAGCTGAGGGTGCCCAGCTATCAAAAGATATAACATCTGGGGTCTTAAAGGTAAACAAGCAGCCATCTAGCTGAGAAGCAAAGAAGCCCACATTAAAGAAGCACACCAGCCTGTGTGATCACGAGGCATCGATTAGATCAGGTATCGGGCATCAAAGAACAAAAAAATCATATCATTGTCAATGAGGGAGTGTGTGGAGTGGAGACCCAAAGCCCATCTGTAGGCAATTGGACATCCCATTACAGAGGGTCGTGGGGAGGAGATGGGCCAGTCAAGGTGAAATATAGCACCCATGAAACATACAACTTTCCTCTATTTCTTAAATGCTTCCTCCACCACACTATCATGATCCCAATTCTACCTTAAAAATCTGGCTAGACCAGAGGATGAGCACTGGTACAGCAAAGAACTTGAAACACAGAGAATCCAGGACAGATAAACACCTCAGGACCAATAATGAGAGTAGTGATACCAGGAGGGGAAGGGGAGGATGGGGTAGAAAGGGAGAATTGATCACAGGGATCTACATATAAACCCCTCCCTAGGGACGGACAACAGAAAAGTGGGTGAAGGGAGACATCAGTGTAAGACATGACAAAATAATAATAATTTATAAATTATCAAGGTTTCATGGGGGGCGGGCAGCTTGGGGAGGGAAGGGAACAATGAGGAGCTCATACCAAGGGCTCAAGTTGAAAGAAAATATTTTGAGAATAATGATGGCAACAGATGTACAAATGTGCTTGACACAATGGATGTATATATGAATTGCGACAAGAGTTGTATGAACCCCCAATAAAATGATATAAAAAAGAAGAATAAGATATGAGTGGAGTTTAGCCTGTCGATCCAGTCATAGCTTATGACCTCCTTTGGAGATGGGACTGAGACAAATGGCTCACTGAAGGCTGGCCCCTCTCTCTCTGCTTTCACCTTCCTGTTGACACCACATGAAGCCTTGCAGGAGTGCTGGAGATGCGTCCACCGTCATTGGATCCACAAGAATGTTCTCTCAATGGCCTGTGATATTGCTGCATTTTGTGTCATTGCATGTGACTACATGAGTCTGAAGAGGGACTTGTGGACTAGTATTAGACTTATAGACTCGATCTAGATTGGTCTGGAAATTTTGCTTGATATATCATTATTTCCTGATATAAAGCTCTCTCTTATACACAAACATTAGTAATAATAAAATACAAAATAAAAATCTATCCATCTATTTGTCTATCTTGTACAAATCTGTGTGCGCAGATAAAAATAGATGCGTTTAAGAACAGGCATATGCTGCAGAAAGTAGGAAATGCGCACACAGTACTACCGGCAACAGTTACATCAGAACGATTTCTAGCTGCTCTATGGCTAAGGTGCCTTTTGTTGGAGGGAGTTGGTAAGGTTACTAGATCAGCTTTAATTAATTTTACCGAGGCAGCAGAATTTAAAATGCACCTAGACATTTGAAAACCAGTTTCAAAAAGTGGAAATGGCCTACACTGAGCATTTTTAAAATGAGTCATTAGCTAAAGGTACTACAGGACTTGCGTTGTTATTTCCCCCTGACAATAGAACAACTCTTGAAATATTAGCGCCTCGGGCAAGTGGTACTGGTTGCTATTTTTGCTAAGGGATGCATCATATTTTTCTGTTCACGAGCTCCAGTTAAAATCTGTGCACTCGTTGGTCATATCTGTTGTCAGTGACCTAATAACTTCTATTCAGTTTATCGCTGATGTTCCTATGCAGGGTTTTGCTAACTGTCTCGAGCTGCATTGACAAGGTCAACTGAGCAAATTGGTCAACATTTCTTTAAAAGTATATGCAATAATAAAGGAAGAAGGAATTTAGCATTATATTTTCATTTATATCACATGAAACCTCTTACTCAGGCTTCAGGGATGTTTAGTTCCCTGATATTGAGTCAATTTTATTCTTTCTTTACTTGGTGCTTTAGGAACTAGCAATGTTAAAATATATTAGTATCCAGGAAATTATGGACATAGTGTCTTTACTCCCTTTGTAAATCTGGGCAAATTACATCTCTGGTGAATTCTCACCATCAAAAACAAACTGCTGTTGCCCAAGTGATCTGTGGTGAATAGGTAATCACAACATAGTAGGTATATTGAAGAGATCTGTGTTCATGCTCATTCCAAGGAAATGTGAACCAGCACAAAACTCAAACTGTAGAACAATATTATTGACATTGCATGCAAATAAACTTTTGCTGAAGTTCATCTGACAATGGTTGCAACAGTACATTTAAAGGGACCTGCCAGAGGATCAGATTGGATTCAGAAGAGGACATGGAACAAAGGATATCATGGCTGATGACAGATGAATCTTGCTCAAAGGATATGTGTTACTCCAGGTAGACTAGAGAAACAACTTCATAGACATATGTATATAAGAAAGAGCTTATATAAAGAGTAATTGTACCTTAAGAAAACATCCATTAAGTCTGATATTAGCCAATATGTCTGATACCAATCTATAAAGTCCTCTTCAGACTCACGAAACACATGTAATGACGTGGAATTCAGGAAGATCACAGACCAGTGGGTGGAATGTCTTGTGGATCCAGTGGTGCTGTAAGCATCTCAACGCTGGCAAGTTCCTTCAGCTCAGGGTAGAAGTGTAGTTCCATGTGTCTTGTCAGCTGCAATCCCTCCCTGGGAGTGAGCCGAGAGAGTGTCTCCCACCTCCAAAGAAGAATACAGGGGTTCCCAGAATCCTCAGGAGAAGGCCATGTCCACACAGAGGAGTCATTGGCCTGTTTGACAGGCTAGACTACACCCCTTCACTCTTAATCCTCTCAAACTGACAAATTATTATTTGAGAATACCAAAAACATGTTTATTTGTGTTTTATTAACTATGCCAAGGAATTCAACTATATGGATTAACTATGGATAACCTTGAGAAGAATGGGAATTCCAGAACACTTCATTGTGCTCATAAGTAACTTATATCTGGATCAAGGGGCAGTTGTGAGTACAGAACAAGGGAATAAATACTGTATGGTTTAAAATTGGGGAAAGTTAGTATCAGAGTTGTAGTCACTCACCATATTTGTTCAATCTGTATGCTAAGCGAATAACCAGAGAAGCCCTATTATATCAAGATGGTATCAGGATTGGAGGAAGGTTTATTAACAACCTGCAATATGCCGATGACACAACCTTACTTGCTGAAAGTGAGGAGGACTTGAAGCACTTGATGATGAAGATCAAGGATTGCAGTCTTCAGTATGGATTACAGGCCAATGTAGAAAACCCCAAACCCTCACAACTAGCCCAATAGTTAATATCATGGTAAATGAAGAATGGTTGAAGGTTTCAAAGATATTGTCTTACTTGTGTTCACAATCAGTGTTCATGGAAGTAGCAGTCAAGAGATAAAAAACATATTACATTAGGCAAATCTTGTACAGAAGGCCTCCTTAGAGTATTGAGGAGCAAGGATATTACATTGAGGACTAAAGTAAGCCTGATTTAAGCTATGGAACTTTGTATTGCCTCAAATGCATGTGAAAGTTGGATAGTGGATAAGGAAGACTGAAGAAGAATAGATGCATTTGAATTGTGATGGTGGAGAAGAATGTTGAAAGTACTGCTGACTGGTAAAAGGAGAAATCTGTCTTTCTTGGGAGGAGTAAATCCAGAAGCAAGGATGGCATACTTTGGACATATTGTCAGGAGAGACCAGTTTCTGGAGAAAGACATTATGTTTGATGCATTGAAATGCTGGTGATAAGGAGGAAGGACTCCATTTGATGGACGGACACAGCAGCTACAACAATGGGCTCAGGCACGGGGACAATTGTGAGGCTGGCACAAGACCAGGCAGTGCTTCGTTCTGTTGTGCATGGACTTACCATGTGTCAGATCTGACTCGATCACACCGAACAGCAACATTTCATCACCAGTTCTGCGTGTTATCATTTTTGTTATCATTGCCATGAACAATGCTGCTATCAATATATATATGAATATTTATATGAACATTTTTAAAATTGTCTTGAATAAGATTAATAGTGCTATAGTGAACATTGTGTACAAATATCTGTTTGCATCATTAATTATTTGAGACACATGGATTTCTCAGTCTTTCATCATATTAACTTGTATATAATTTGCTCAACCTTGTGTATCAACTAAGTGGAAGAGGAGGGATTTAAGGTAAGAAAACTGGCCTAAATTAAGATGCCCTTGTTTAAACATCATGCTCTCCTACATTCCCATTTGCATTGGAAGATGCTGATGGTAAAGATATGGCTTTGCATATGTGATGTCATTTGATCCTCATTGTAGTTATCATTGAAAATATTAAGAAAGGATAATATTGACAATAATGTAAGGTCCTATTCCTTGGGGAGGGGAGGGGGAGAAGCCACTGTGGAAAAAAAATCAAGGTTTCTGTCTATTTGTGATAATGTAGTGCTTTTTGTTACTGTTTTTCTGGAAGCTATGTACCTGGTATTTCAAATATCAAGAGAGCCACACAAAGTGAACAGCTTTCAGTGGAGCATACAGACTCAGAACAGACTATGAAGAAGGAATGGCCTATCCACTTCTGAGGAATTCGCCACTGAAAATCTTTTTTTTTTTTATGTTTCTTTTTTTATCGTTTTATTAGGGGCTCATACAACTCTTATCACAATCCATACATACATCAATTGTGTAAAACACATTTGTACATTCATTACCCTCATCATTCTCAAAACATCTGCTCTCCACCTGGCATCAGCTCCTCATTTTCCCCTCCCTCCCAGCTCCCCCCTCCCTACTGAACCCTTGATCATTTATAAATTATTATTTAGTCATATCTTGCACTGTCCGACATCTCCCCTCACCCACTCTTCTGTTGTCCGTCCCCCAGTGAGGAGGTCACATATAGATCCTCGTAATTAGTTCCCCCTTTCCAACCCACTCTCCCTCCACCCTCCCAGTATCTCCAATCACACCACTGGTCCTGAAGGGATCATCCACCCAGGATTCCCTGTATTTCCAGTTCTTATCTGTACCAGTGTACATCCTCTGATCTAGCCATATTTGTAAGGTAGAATTGGGATCATGATAGTAAGGAAGGAGGAAGCATTTATGAACCAGAGGAAAGCTGTATGTTTCATCGTTGCTACATCACACCCTGACTGGCTCATCTCCTCCCCAAGACCCATCTGTAAGGGGATGTCCAGTGGCCTACAAATGAGCTTTGGTTCCTCACTCCAAACTCCCCACCTCATTCACTATGATATGATTTTTTGTTCTGATGATGCCTGATCCCTGATCCCTTCCACACTTTGTGATCGCACAGGTTGGTGTGCTTCTTCCATGTGGGCTTTGTTGCTTCTGAGCCAGATGGCCACTTGTTTATCTTCAAGCTTTTAAGACCCCAGACGCTATATCTTTTGATAGCCGGGAACCATCAGCTTTCTTCGCCACATTTGCTTATGCACCCATTTGTCTTCAGAGATCATATCAAGGAGGTGGTCACACAATGATATGATTTTTTGTTCTTTTATGCCACTGAAAATCTTATAGATAGCATTGAAACATTGTCAGATACTGAGAGCCTAATGTAAAATTTGACAGCACGATGTTGTCAAAGATGGTACCAAAAGATCAGCTTCTCAGTCAGAAGACACTCCAAATATAGAAAGGGAAAGAGCTTGGTGGCATAGTCTTTATGAGTTAGTTATCACAAGGTCAACAGCCGAAACCACCAGACAACTGCACTAGAGAATGACTTGGCTTTCTGATCCTTTAGGATTAGCTCTACCCTTTCCTATAGTATCAGTATGAGTCAGAATTGACTAGATGGCAGTGTGTTAGGTTTGGTTTGTGTTTGGTTTGGTTTGGTGAGAAAAGACAAGAGAAAAACTCAATACCAGCAGTTAAAATGAGACCAGGGGCTAATTGTGGAACAGACCATCCATTTTTCATATGCATTTTTTACCTCAGGTTGAAGAAAAAATGTAAAAGTCCATGAGAGTGAAAATATGACCTGAGTGTACCTCACTTGAATTTTGAAAGTACCTCATGAATAGTTTCGATTCGTTAAACACAATGCATTACACACCTGATGAGCTGTGGCATGCCGTTAAGAACATCAAACATGAAGCAGGAAAAAAGTCATTAAAACTATGGGGAAGAAGAAAACATTGAAGTGGATGTCAGAAGTGGCTCTGACACCTGCTCTTCATTGTAAAGTATCTAAGGCAAAGGGAGGAAATGAAGCAAAGAGCTGAAGACAAAATCTTCAAAGAGAGTGCAAAAAGACAAAATAATATTATAATAAAATATGCCAAAAGGAAGAACATGATCAGTATATTTTAAATGGAAAGAACTAAAGGAAATTGTTTAAGCCTCAAGTTGCAATATGGAAAGATTATATAGGCAAAATTTTGAACGATGCAAGAAATATCAAAAGAAAATGGAAATACTCTGAGTTACCAACATTTCCAGAGGTAGCATATGATCAAGAACTAATATTACTGAAGGAAGATGTCCAAGCTGCACCGAAAGCATTAGCCAATTGCAGGGCTCCAGGAATAGATGGAATGCCAATTGAAATGTCACAAGATGCTGAAGCACTAAAGAAACTTACTCCTGCATGCCAAGAACACGGAAAGATACTTATTTGTCCAAATAAGGAATCCACATGTGTATCCATTCCAAAGAAAGTTGACTCAAAGGAACGCAAAAGTTACATTCCAGTAGCCTTGGGATAAAACATAAGTAAAATTTACTGAAGATCAAGCAGCCGACAATTGAAGCAGTGCATGGATAGCTCCTGGAGGGCTAGGCCAGATCCAGAGGGGGTCATGAAATAAGGGACAGCACTACCGACGTAACAGATTTTGGTTGAAAGCAGAGAAGACCCAGAAAAATATTTTATTGGCTATGCAAAGGCGTTCAACTGTGTGGATCTAACAAACAACAGCCAACCTTGAGAAGAATGACAGTCCCGAACATGCAATTATGCTCATGCAGAACATGAATATTGATTAAGAGAAAAAACAAAAGAATGGAATACTGTGTGGGTTAAAATCAAGAAACGGGTCCATCAGTGTTGTCTCCTCTCACCATACTTTACAAATTGTATTCTTAGAAAATCATCAGTGAAGCCATATTATATGAAAAAGAATTTGGCATTAGGATCAGAGGAAGCTTTCTTATCAACCTGCTTTATGAATAAGACCCAACCTAATTTGCTGAAAGTGAGCAGGACTTGAAATACTTGCAGATGGAGATCAAAGATTAAAACTTTCGGTAAGAATTACAACCCTGTGTAAAGGAAACTAAAATCCTTATATCCGGATTGATAGGTAATCTTGACTAAGGGAGAAAAAATTGATGTTACCAGGGATTTTATCTCGCTTGGATTCACAATCAATGCTCATGGAAGCAGAAGTCAGGAATTCAAAGGATTTATTGCATTGGGTTAATTTGCTGCACACAATGTCTGCAAAATGTTGAAAAGCAAGGATGTTACTTTGAGGAATAATGTGGGCCTGATTCATTCCACGGTACCGTGGTATTTTCATATTGCCTCATATGCATATGAAAGTTGGATTAGAAAGCCTGAAGACGAATCCATGCATTTGAATCATGATGTTGCCAAAGGACATTGAAAGTACCATTGGCTGACAAAAGAACAAACAAATATGTCTTGGAAAAAACACAGCCAGGAGGCTCCTTAGAGTCAAGACTTCCCCTCAAGTACTTTGAATGTGTAAGGAGAGGCCAGTCCCCAGGGAGGTTTACCATGCTTGCTAAAATAGAGGGGCAGCAAAAACTAGGAAGGCCTACGACAAAATGGATTGGCACAAAGTCTGTAAAAATGGCCTCCAACATAAGACCAGTTGGAGGGCTGTGTTTCCTTCTGTACATTCTGTATATCACTAGGAGTTGGAGCTGGGGGGAAGGCATCTGACAATAATAGCATTCTTTCTCCAAGATTATGAGCTGTGGTAGGAGAACATTATTTGCCAGGGGAGCACAGAGTAATTTCTTTTTTTCTGAACATGGAGCTGTAGGACCACTAAGTTTGGGCATGTATGAGCTAGAACCTTTGAAGTACAAGTGCATGGAGCTGCCTATCAGGTCTTGTTTTTTTCAACTTCACAATGTCTTTCCTGCCTAGGGACAGAAAGTCCAAAGCTTCCATTGCTACCAATGGTTTCTCATACTGCAGGAGCCCAGGTGATGGAGCGGGTTCCACTTTGGGTTGTGACCCACATGATTAGCAGTTCAAAACCACCAGCAGCTCCTCAGGAGAAAGACTGAATGGACTTTTGCCTCCTGTATACAGAGTCTCAGAAATGCCTAGTGGGGTCGCTCTGAGTCAGCATTAACTCTGTAGTAGCAAGTTTGAGGTTTTGGAGTATCTCATAATAGTTACGGTTTCTTGCTAATTGATCATAGATTATGCTAATCCTATTAATCCAAACATTTTCCTCCTCTTTTAAAATATTCTGTTCATCTACTAGTAGGTTTTACAGTTTTTTTTTCTCTGGGATGTAAAACAATTTATCTTACTGTTTTGTCTAGATTTCTTTTTCTCTTGTAAAAGACAAGAAGACAAGTTTTCAATATTTGTCTTTCTGTGATAGTATAATAGAAAAGTAAACAATGAAGCATTATCTCACATGTATGACAGACCCAATCTCATATTCTGGCCGGAAAAAAAATCAAGGGATGACGCAATTATAGTATGCAGTTTCTTGTGATGTTATTTTCAGAATATTGATAATGACATGAGTGTATTGTGATTTACTTTGGTTAGTAATTGTGTGATTCATGACTTTATCCTTATCTTGTTGAAAATTATGTAAGCTCTGGTTGTACCTTCTTATATATATAGAGGGACATTAATCTTATGTCGCTCATATTTTATCAACACAATGCTAGGTGTTTGACTGTTTTCAAACAACTGTTTTGGTGTTTGATACCATCACCTCTTCTCAGTGGCGAAATCATCTCAACAGGGGCTCACAGTGATTGTGAGGCTGGCGCAGCAAGGGATGGTGCTCCAGTAATTTTTCATTTCTCTGAAATGGTGATAATAATAAATAATGCCGATTTCACTGGTTTTTATTTTGTTAGAATTTAGTAGAGTGACATATGCAAACCTTTTAGTTTGATTCTCCATGAATTATAACTATGATTTTGATCACCCTAAAGTGTCTCATGCATGTTCTTTTTTTTTACTGACATTTTATATACTGTATTTATAGCACTTATCTTAATGAATAAAAATAAATAATGCCTACAGGAGCTAGGCAGAAAACAGAAATGCCTACAGGGTGTCGGTAGAACATGATAGTTGGAATTCAGTAAAAACAGAAGTCTCCTCTGGAGGAGACAGTCATCACTCAGTTCCAGACATTTTCCCTCTTTTATTATCGTTTGAGAATTTTAACCTAGGGCTTTCTTGTATGCAAAGGAAAGTCAGAAGTTTGGAATATGAACTTTGATTGAAACTTGTTGCATTTTGACCCTCAAAAATGTTCACTCATATTTAGCTTCTGTCTACTAGTTAGTTTGGAAACTTGGCCTAAGATTACTTTTCATCCCAATAGTTATTTAAGGGTTAAAGTTGGCTGGAAGATGTTTAAACTAAAAGAAAATAAATGCCCTATGTCCTAGTTAACCCATTAACACTGCACTGATATTTACATATAACCTAGACAGGGCGAATCAGAAACCCATTCCGTACCCAAATTGGTAGTAGGAGACCCAGGGTCTCTCACTCCTGAGATCGCTGATTGGATAAGGCAGTAACGCCATGGGGACATATCTGCCCCCCCCCCCAACTTCCCTATTTCCAACAGGCAGGGGTCAGACATGCTCCAAGCAGCATCCTTCTCTACCCACTGTGACACCCACCCTTCTTCCCGAGGCACTCTGATTCTATGCTGGGTCTGATAATTCATTGCAATGGCCATCTAGAACTTACAGACAGTACTAGCAATTATGGAGGGTTGCTAAGGAAGTTGACAGATCACCACAAGTTGGGATCAGAAAGTAGCATGGACACAGTCATTGGTTCCCAGCAGCACCTCTCCTCAGCCAGTAACCAAGTCTCTCTCTGATCCTTATGTTCTCCCTTGGCCTCTCCCTCCATTGGCTGCTCTGTCTCTTGGCACTGTTCCTCTGTTTGTGCCCCACCGTCTAATAATTTATAAATTATCAAGGGTTCATGGTGGGGGGCAAGGAAGGAGGGTGAAAAATGAGGAGCTGATACCATGGGCTCAAGCAGAAAGCAAGTGTGCTTTACACAATGGATGGATGGATGGATGGATGGATGGATGGATGGATGGATGGATGGATGGATGGATGGATTGATTTTGATAAATTTGTACAAGCCTCCAATAAAATTATTTTAAAAAGAGATGGGTTTCTATTTGACTTGGATGTACTCTTGTCTGTCAGGGGTCTTCCATGTGTCGTGTCCTTTACTGCTCACTTCCTAGGGCTCAACGGACTTTTGTGTGAGGGAGGACTGACTTCCTCCGACCTTGCCTGCCACGCCACCTTGCAGAATCTCGGTGGCGCAGTCTCTGGTGCCTCTGATTTCAGCCTCCACCACTTCAGACAGAGATCTGTAATGCGCCCTTCAGATGGTCTTGGACATTCCCTCTTTGTCAGAGATTGTTGTTATGTACAGAGGAATAGCTTTGATAGAGGTTAACCCAAACCATTTCTTGTCTTTAGCAAGCTAGACCATCAAGGAAAGAAAACATGGTGATTTCAGTCACACCCTTCAGTAGCATCTGAGGACACATCTCACCTGAATCCTGTAATAGAGAGCAGCCTCCAAAATGTGTTCTTAGCCACTGGCATTAAGTCCAAAATTATAATAAGTCAGATCAGGAATTATGGTCAAACAAAAACTAAACTCGCTGTATGGAGTTGATGCCGACTCATAGAGACCTCCTAGACCAGGGTAGAATGGCCCTTGTGTGTTTCCAGGAATGCCACTCTTTACTGGCATCTAGAGCCCTGCCTTTTTACTGGAGTATAGTGCCTGGTGGTTTTGAACTGCTGACCTTGCAGTCAGCAGCCCAACGGATAACCACTGTGCCCTAAGGCATATTAACTGACTATATCTCAGATAAGAAGACATGAAGTGAACACTCACCTCTTAATATTGGAGCCCCTGATGAGGAGTTTTCCAACTTCATTTTCAGAAGAAACAAAACCAAACCCTCTTTCTTATTTTGTAAGTTAGAACTACATTGGACAGGTTTGCCTTTGCAATTAATTGACAACCACCACTGTCCCCATTGCCTGTGGCAAACTCTGCTACCATATGTTCTTAGTTGCCTTGGAGTAAAATTTGTCTCACAGAGGCCCCAAGCGCCTTTAGAGCTAGTGCAATCAGTTGGCACATACCTGATGCTTTCTAATGCAAATCTTCCTCTTTTCACAGTTTTTGGTTATTTTCTTTCTTTTTTTTTTTTTGGTTATTTTCTTTCTGCTAATTTTTCACATCTTTCTTCCTTTCCATCAAAGCGATGCATTCAGAGGGGGATTCTCTTTGCTGCTAGATCAAAGTGAGCCATTTTGTCTGGGCAAATGGCAAGAAACATTGATTCCTTGAAATAGATCTCACTGTGTTTTAAAAGATTCATCAAATAATGAATAAATGTGTGATACTTCATTGAACAGCCAACGTCTGCTCCATTTAGACAATTACAGTGATTCTTTGAGTGGCCATAGTTATTAGCATGCTTCTGTGAAAAATTAGAATTACAGGAATACACAGCTTGCTTGATTTACATAGTTAACAAGGACTAGAGCCTGAATCCAATATAGATTTCTGGTTTCACCTCCTAAGCTCGTAATCATTTAATTTGTATGTCAAGGTTTTGGATATCTTTACGCCTTGTTGTTGTTTTTAGGTGCCTTGAGTCTGTTCTGACCCGTAGGAAACTAAACACTACCTAGTCCGTCACCATCCTCACAAATGTTATTCCTTAGTATGGTGTTATAACTGATTAGTATGTTTATATATGATATACATTATATAAAATATACTATGTGTATATGTAATATATATAATATTTGTTAAAGATAAAAACACCCCGATACCGTTAAGTGTTTGCTCCATGACTTTTCCAAATCAGAATTATAGTAATAACATTTTCACTTTAGTCATTATGGGTAAGTTTCTTGCTTCAAGACTTTAAGCTCATCACTTGTCAATCAGTCAATAATACCGTGTAAGAGGATTGAAACCATTAATATTAAAGCTGCCTATCACAGTTCTGATATGAAATAGGTACTCTGTGTATGCCAGAGCTCCCATTCACCCTGTGCTTGGCATGTGCACTTATTACATTAAATGACTGAGCACAGACGCTTCACAGGCTTGGAGTCGAAGAAAGAAATAAAAATCACTGTCACCACCCTGCACTGACAATGGACAGAAACACTTCCAAGGTCAGAGTAACCCCGCAGCCTCTGACAATGAGTCAAGTTTAGCACATAGCAACACCCTTAGAGTAGAGCGGGTGCTTTATGCTTTTGTACATACATTTGTTGTTGTTGTTAATACTTAATATCTCTGTAATTTAAAGTAGTAGCTTTATTTATATGTTCCAACAGTTTCATTGGCACACAATTCACATATCATATAATTGAAGAGTCAATCATTCAATCACATCAAGGATAGTTATTCAGTCACTACCACATCTATCTTAGAGCCTGCCCCCCCCCTGCCATGGTCATATCGCCTTCAAAGTGAACTGTGTAATCACGATCAGTTCTTGTGCTCCCTCCCCGCTCCCGCCCTCACTGTTCACTCCAGAAATTGCAATCCCCTTAAAGTCCCTCTCCGTCATCCATCCCCCACCCCTGCATTCCCTACAACCCCGTGTAGCAGTTATTATCATCAAACCTCCATTCCTCCCGTGCTTCACAGTTGGGAAACCAAATGGAAAACAGGGCAAGACAAATTGCACTAAGATGGTAAGGACAAGATCATCTTAGTATAAAGGCAAAGATACAAATGATGAATGTTCAAAACGCCAGGGGAGAAATTTCTGTCATGGGTCATCTAAGAGATGTTTGCACCCATTGCTAATCATCACTCCACTGTGCGATTAGACAAATGTATGGGATTTCCATACATCTTTTCTTTTTTCTATATTTGTTCTTACCTGCTCATCCAATTTCCCTTTTTAGAAAATTTCAAAATATTTTAGAAAATGGATTTTGACAATGTTGTTTGCTGTAGAGTTGATCCTGACCTGTATCTATCCTATATAATGGAGTAGAACTGCCCCATTAGATTTCTGAGACTGGGATAGTTCTGCTGGCACTGTGGTTAAAGTATTCAGCTGCGCATCCAAAGGTAGACTGTTGAACCCCTCAGTCACTGCTTGAGAGAGAGGGGTGTTACTCTACTCCCCAAACATTTACATTCTGGGTGGCCCTGTGGGGCAGTTCCACTCTGTTCTGTATGATCCCTGTGAGTGCGGTCACCTGGGCAGCAGTAAATTTTGGTTTTCCTCTTTATGAGACTGGATGTCAGAGCATGTCTCCTTTGACTTGCTGCATATCTCAGAAAGTCCTTTTGGCTAGCACCCAAGAGTTCAACCGTTGTATTACCAAGGGATCCTTAATGTAAATTTATAAAGTTCCTAAGGGAGACAAAATCAAATAGCCTAGCTAAGTATTCATATGCTACATTAAGAATTCAGGGAGCACATTCATTCACACAGCTACCTCATTGGATCCTGTAAGACAGCATTTCTCCGTGTGAGAGAGGCCAGTCCTATAGTCCCTGTATCATCTATAATGCATGTTATAAATTGGATTATCAACATCTCTGATAGTTGTCCTCGACATTTTATCACAGGTGGCATCATACTTTGGGGCTAGAATTGAATCTATTTCATGGCTTAGAATGACTTTCTCTCTCATTTTGTTTTCAGGATCCCCAGGGCCATCCAGTGATCATAGCAGTGGGGCTTCTTCGCCTCTGTTTGACAGTGGTTTGCACTTAAATGGAAACTCCAGTAACACAGTAAGCATGCTGATTCTCATTACATTTTATCTTAATGTAAATATCAGTACACCACCATTCATCCCTAGATAGAACTAAAAACAATAAAGATAATTGTGATTGTTTTCAGGGGAAATAACTTAAAAGATAGGCTTGTGCTGCCATTCGACTAGCATTTGTCCTCTTGTGTGATATCTTGTAATTTCATTCTAGGATATTTTTGAAACACATCATTCATAAAAATCTCAGAAAATAGGAGAGAGAGGAAAAAAAGAAAGGAGATATCTTAATTTGATAATAGTCTGCAATATTCTAATTGATAATAGGATTTATCATATAAATGACTACAGAAATTGATGTAAGTTATTTTTATTTTTTTAGTCATTTTATTAGGGGCTCATCCTGCTCTTATCACAATCCATGCATATACATCAATTGTGTAAAGCATATTTGTACATTCATTGCCCTCATCATTCTCAAAAGATTTGCTCCCCACCTAAGCCCCTGACATCAGCTCCTCATTTTTTCCCCACCTTCCCCGCTCCACCCTCCCCCATGAACCCTTGATAATTTATAAATTATTATTTTGTCATATCTTGCCTTGTCCTACGTCTCCTTGCACACACGTTTCTGTTGTCCGTTCCCCAGGGAGGAGGTCACATGTAGATCCTTGTAATCGGTTCCCCCTTTCCAACCCACCCTCCCTCTACCCGCCCAGTATCGCCACTCACACCACTGGTCCTGAAGGGATCATCCGCCCTGGATTCCCTGTGTTTCCAGTTCCTATCTGGACCAGTGTACATCCTCTGGTCTAGCCAGATTTGCAAGATCGAATTCGAGTCATGGTAGGGGGTGATCAGCATTTAGGAACTAGAGGAAAGTTGTATTTTTCATCGTTGCTACATCGCACCCTGACTGGCTCGTCTCCTCCCCGAGACCCTAAGGGGATCTCCAGTGGCCTACTAATGGGCTTTGGGTCTCCACTCCACACTGCCCTCCTCACTCACTATGATATGATTTTTTTGTTCTGATGATGCCTGATACCTGATCCCTTCGACACCTCGTGATCATACAAGCTGGTGTGCTTTTTCCATGTGGGCTATGTTGCTTCTGAGCTAGATGGCTGCTTGTTTACCTTCAAGCTATTAAGACCCCAGACGCTATACCTTTTGATAGCTGGGCTATTTTTAAATGAGACCATTGACACAAACGAATAGAAAATTACTAGAATTATTAGAAAGTACCTAAGAAGTAACTCAATGCAATGAGCCCGATTTGACTGATAGCCGTTCTAAACCACGAGCACCTAAGTAGGAGAGTTGAGGCTGTCCACGCCTGTCACAGTTCCAGTCTTAGAAGGACAAGGGACAACAAGGATAATTGAACCCAGGTCTTACAGGGCCACTGCGCGTTGGAATCAACTCAATGGAAGCGTTTTGTTTGTTGCAGGAGTGGGGAAGGAGGAAAGGGAGGCGTGGGAGGTACAAATGTTGCACATTTGCGGTGAGTTTTAATCATGTTTCAAATCTCTACTCTCAAGAAAACATGAATTTAGCAAAGGAATGGAGACGCCACAGTCCCCAGTGGGTACTTGTCTAAAGAGTATTTTTAGTCTCTGCTGCACAGCCTGGCTCATGCTTCTGCTCTGAGAGATGCGATGAAAAAAATCTTCTTTTGGTACATGTAGACTCCCTATCCACCCACAGGTTAAGGCCTAAGATGAATTTTACAACCCTGTAAGCTATTTGGGAGAATTATTTTTTATAAATTATAGCAAGCCACAGCAGTACAATTATCAGCTACTTTACCTACAGATAGAGAGTAGACAAAAAAATGTCTGATGCTTTAAAAAAAATTTTAATCATGGTTTTTTGTTTGTTAATTAATTAAAATAGTGTTTAATACTTAAAATCAAGATAAACTCAATACGCGTCTTGAAGAACAATAACACCTGGAATGTCTATTACTTTTAATACAAATCAATAATTAGAACATTGTCATTAACTATTCTTATTAGCTCTTCCCATGTTCTATTATCTGGCCTGTGCCAAGGATAAAACAGGAGCCTAAATTTTGTTTATAATTTATTTGATTTTTTACAAGTTTTTTAATCATATTAACATATTCTTAAACTATACCATCTAATTTTTTGAGATTTATAAAATATTATTTTGTTATAGTTCTTTAGGATTTGCATTTTCCCTTATTATGTTCCAAATATTCACTCATATTACTTTTTTATGGGATTAAATGCACTTCTTTGCTTTGTTTTCTATATGATATTTCATTGTTAGAATGTATTACAAATTATTTATCCATTGACCTGTAAATAGACTTTTGTGTGTGTGTTTCATTAAATTCAGACCTGTCATAAGCATACTTATAAATGTGTTTGCTTTCAATATGTATAGCATTAGAATTTTTCATTAAATTTATTTATCAATGTTACATATGCAAAGTGATGAAGTAGTATTTTCCCAAGTGGTTGTACAAATTCACACTCTCACTGGCACAGTGGGAATTTCAGTTGATCCAGCAGTTAGTGTTTGGATTTAATATTTAGAAGTGTAGTGAATTTATGCAATCGTTTCCTTGTGCTTTTAGTTTCATTACCACGAATGAGATTTGCCTCTCATATTTGCCTTTATCTTTTCCTCTCCTTCTGCCTATTTATATGAAAATTTTTTTGTTCTCTTATCTGTTTATTGTAGTTGTTCATGTATAACTTAGTATTGATGTGTTACTTGTTGCTGGTTGCAGTTTTTCCCTAAAATTTATAACTGTCATTTTGTTTATTTATTCTCTTTTAATAACAAGAAGTCAAATATATCAATTTCTTCCTACTGAAGTTTATAGTGTCAGTTTCTTACTTAATAAATCCTTCCCTATCCTAGAGTTATAAAAAATGTGCTTATATAAGTATTTTCTTATGAAGTTATTGATGGTTGTTTTCTCTTTTAATTTTTTAATTCATATGACATTATTTTTGTCAAGTTTGAAAGGAAAGGATTCAGAACCATTCCATGGCTCTGACCTGCTTCTTTAGTGACTTGCAATGCCACCTCTGCCATTGACACACGCTTCTTTAACTCGAAGGGTTATTTTTGAGACTTTTGGTGTTCTCTTTGTTAATATCAATACCATTGACATACTGCTTAATTACTATCTATTTATAATCCATTGCATTTTCTGTAGCTTAATCCCTGCCAATACTTTCCACTTCATCTTACTATCTTCCAAACCCTTTCTTCTTCAGGGTTTTTCATGCATATTTTTAAAATTCCTCTACAAATTATAAGATGAACTCTTTTCAGGATTTATACAGTAACTGAATGAAATATGTCAATTGAGGAGGAGGAAAATTCCTTTGAATTTATGTTTCTAGTTTGTGAAAACGATATGCTGTACCATATTCTATTTCATTGTTTATTCTTCAATATGTTGGCTACAGTTTTGGTTTTGATTTCTCTTATTACCCTTACAGAAGGATAATGTATTCAAATTTGACTTGAGTGAGTTACACCCATGCTTCTTCTATATTTTTCTCTTTCTAAATTTTTTATTTCTTTTTAGTTCTTATTCTTTTAAAAATCTAATATGACAGTCTTTATATTGTCATTTGTGCATATATATATATAACTTTGCTTCTAAGCACTTACTTTGATTGTCCCAAACTTTTTTATTTGTCCCCAACTGCTACTTTTGTATTATAGTTATTTGACTTCATAATTTCCTGTTTTTATTCATATTTTTGAATTTTCTTTTTATTCTCCTCTGCTAATTTGAAATTGATATACTCTAATTCTATTCATTTGGTATTTATCAATGGAATTTACCATTCTTACTACGATTATAAAATATAACACTAAAGCCTATCTTACCTCATTCTAGAGCAATGTGCAAACCCCACATTACATGGACTTAAATTCTCCCCTCTGAATTTAAAAGCTATTATCTGTCTTTAATTTTAAAGTATATTTCATTCTTATGTAAGTCATACATGTTAAGATTACTTTATACAAATAATGCTATCTCTTCTCTCATCATTATTTCTTATATTTGGCATCCCAATGGTATCCGTTTAGTTCTTCCTTGTGTACCTCCATTAGATATTAAGGCCAGTTGGTGGCAAACTATTTACTGGGGTTTATATTCAATAGAATTTTTCTGAAAAATTCCCAGATGGTATTCATTGTTACTGATTTCTATTGTAAATTCTAAGAAGGTTTTTTTTTTTTTAATTTAGTCATAGATTTTAGGAAATCTTTTCTCTGACTTCTTTTTAGGTCTTAGGTTAGGTGGCACATAGTTTCCCTACAGTGTGTTTGAAACAGTAGATTATTACTTCTTTTAATCTTTTATTTTTCCTGAATCTGTGGATCCTTGAATTTTACCAGTTGTATATATGGCTCAGCTATTCACTTCAAAATATCATTTTTCTTATATTAATTCCAGTCTCTTCTCTCTGGGACTTTGATTCAATCTATATTAGGCCTTCTTATTAGATAAATTATTTCCCTTAGTTTTTTTCTTTCATGTTTTTATCCTTGTCCTCTTGCTATATTATGGAAATTATATATACATATATAATACTTTGTTCAACTTCGTTTGGTTAAAACCTCCATTTGAATGGGGTTTTCTTTGGTCACGTGTTGAAATTTCTAAAAGGATCAGGCTAAATGTGATTCTTCTCAAACTAAAGAATGTATTCAGAGCTTTGGGCACATCCTTGGTAATTATTTCAGGAAAGATAAATAACATGTCTGAGATGGTCTGCATAATTAAGAAAGTAACATGATAGAGATATTGAAGAAAGACTAATTTGAATTAGCTCCTTATTTTATGACTTGTGCAAAATTAAAATGACTAGCATAGTACTTTGAATATGCTAACTCCAGCCATACTAATTTTCTTTAGTTAAAAAAAGAAAGAAAGAGGAAAAGGAATGTTTAAATGATATAAAAGATCAAAAAATAACTGCAAAATTTAGAGTGGTCCATTACTATTCAAATGTTTATTTACCTTCAAAGTAAAGCTGTTTAAGCACTTTACAAATAATCTGAATTTCACAGAATTGAAATTGTTTTAGTATGTTATTTTTAAAACAACTATCAGGAATCAAAATCCTGTAATGACTTTAAAGACATCCCAGTTGGTATTCCATATAACTACTCAAGTAATATTTTAGCTAATTTGCTTTACACTCACAATTAACCATTATGGTTTATATTCACAAGATCATTTAAAACATTGTGATTGCTTTGTATATTCAGCAGTGGATTTTAGAGTTCATAACATGAGTATTATACTAAATTTACAACACTTATCGATTCTAGAATATATTCTCAGTTCTGCAATTTGTTTTATTGGAAGAAAGGAGTTTTAAAGTTCTTGAGGCCTACGTGGTTTAGACTGATTCTCAAAGGTTACCAGTTCTGATTCACTCGTCTCAGTTTCACTGCTCCAGGAGCAGCTCTGACAAGGCCAAGGAACACATCTTGTCATGTTCAGAGCAGCTTTACCAACACAGGGAAGCCCAGAGGGTTGTTTTCTCTGTTTTACAATGGAATACATTTGACCAGCAGAGGTACTCGTGACCTCTTCTTGGAAGGGATTCTCAGTTTAGATGGAGGGGGTGAGCAGTAAAGATTGTGTTTTATCTGTGTATAGCATAATTCACTGTGCTAACCTCCCTGAATGTTTGACAACACTATTTTGTTAGATTCTGAAACAAATTATTAAGTAATTCCTTTCCAAGTGGCTACATTCACTTATGCCTTCTTATTCCACTGGAATTATGATTTCTTAGGAGTATGGCAGTGAGGTTCTTGGGAAATGGGGAGTTAGTATCAAGGAAGACAAGAAAGAAGAAAATTTCATAAAATTTATTGTGGTGAGGATTGGAAAACTCTTCTTAATATGATTGAAATACTGAATTGAATAATATGTGAATCATATGCCAATAAAAAGGTTAGTCCAGATTGACTAGAGAAACAAATCCAGGGACAGTCATGTATGTATAAAAAAGAGTTTCCTATCAAAATGTATTGTATATTAAGAAAACTTTCCATCACTTCCCAGTCTGGATCAAGTCCATAAGTCCAATATTAGCCCATATGTCCGATATCAGCCTATAAATTCCTCTTCAGACTCATGTAATATGTGCAAATGGAGAAAGATCACAGGCCAGTGGGTAGAAGGTCTTGTGGTTGCCGTGGTGGTGGAAGCATGTCAGCACGGGTGTGGGTCTCCACACAGCTCCTCCTGCTTCAGGGCTCTGGCTCCACCAGCAGAGCTCCATGTGGCCCCGCCACAGGAATGTGAAGCCTAGAGTTCCTAGAATCCTCAGAGGAAGGCCATGCCCACAGAGAGGTATCATTGGCTATGACCTGATTGACAGGCTAGACTCCACCCCTTCTCTCAAGCTGAACCTTGCAATTACCATTCCCAACCATACTCCACTATGCTACCAAGGCTCTTTTCATTCATAGTAATACCATAAAGTTATATTTGAAAAGTTCAATACAAAATGTATTGCTACTTTCATTGTCATTTCCTTTCTTTCTTTTTTTTTTTTAAACATTTTATTAGGGGCTCATACAACTGTTATCCCAATCCATACACACATCAATTGTGTAAAGCACATTTGTACATCGTTT
>NW_022107407.1:14347517-14369227 GCF_000313985.2 Echinops telfairi | reverse complement strand
TACCCATTCTCCCTTTACCCTCCCTGTTTTGCCACTCACACCACTGGTCCTATAGGGCTCATCCGTCCTGGATTCCCTGTATTTTCAGTTCCTTTATTTCTAAATCTGTTCTGATGTACTTGTAACTTGGTTAGTGTTTTTCTCCAATTTTACTTTAGGAGGGAGAATATTTACAGAGATTAATCCTTGATTGCTTATATAGCTAAAAGTGTTTATCTTGATAGTCTTTTAATCATGAATATGATTTTTGAATTGCAGGCTCGATCTATCAAATGCCCATGCCAGTGTCGTCTGCTTTAAAATATTATAGATACAATAGTGATGTTGGTCTATCAGGTTAATTTTCCTTTGTAACAAAATGCTTAGCAAAAGTGAATAAGAAACTAAAATTAATGCCCCCAAATGTTTTTTAATGGAAAATGCCTGGCTTTCCAGTTTAAAAGTTTAAAAATATTACTTACTAAAATATGGTCTATGAAAAAGAACTTAGTGGTTCAAGAAGGACATGGAAAAAGATATCTTGAAACAGAAAAGAAAAACAAAATGATATGGAAATTACAAGGGAACCAGTAAGTATGCAATAAATATTTGTAAAAGGTAAAAAGAGTCAGACATAATGTGGTAGATAATCCTTGTCATTTGGGAGAATTAAGAATGAAGGGATGGCGTCTAGCCTGTCACTCAGGTCATAGGCAATGAGTTCTTTGTGTGGGCGTGGCCTTCTCCTGAGGATTCTAGGAACTCCGATATTCCTCCTTGGGGGCGGGAGACACTCTCTCTCTGCTCACTCTCTGGAAAACATTGCAACTGATAAGACACATGGAACTAAGCTCGTGCCCTGAGCTGGAGGAACCCTGTGGAGACCCCTGCCAGGACCGAGATGCCTCTACCGCCATTGGATCCACAAGACTTTCCACCCACTGACCTGTGATCTTCTTGCATTTGCTATTATTGCATGTGTTTCATGAGTCTGAAGAGGACTTTATAGATTGGCATCAGGCATACGGACTAATATCTGACATATGGACTTGATCTTGACTGGGCTGGGATGTTTTTCAATAGTCAATTGCTCTTGTAAAGAAACCTCTTTCTAACACATATATGAGTGTCTACGAATTTTTTTCTCTAGTCTACCCAGATGAGCACGTACAATAAGATACATAATTAAGCAAATAAAATATTTTAAAAATAACTAACTGAACTAATATGTGTACAGTGTTAAATAAAACATAGAACAACATAAATTGAACAATTTAGACTGTAATATGAAAAAAACCAGACACAGAAGGAATAATTAATGAATGAGTGCTTTTCATTATTTTATTAAATATAAAGGGAATATAGTAAAACGCTTAATTTTACAGTGGGCAGCTTAGTGAATTTTACATCACAATGATCAAGAACCCATCCCGATCAATTGCCATCCAGAGGTACTGACTCATAGTGACCCTCTAGAACACAGTAGGGCTTCCTCCTTTTAATTTTGGAGACTGTAACCCTTTTCAGGAGTAGTGGAGGGACTGGTTGTTTCAAACCGCTGACTTTTGGGGTCACAGCCCATCTCTGGTGGTGTAGGAGTTACACATTGGGCTGTGATCCACAAGGTCAGCAAATCAAAACCACCAGCCTCTCAGTGAGAGGAAGATGGGGCTTTCTACTCCTGTTGACACTTACAGTCTTAGACACTCACAGGAACACGTCTACCCTGTCCCCGAGGGCCACTCTGAGTCACCATCGATTCAGTGGCAGGGAGTTTCCTTTTAGTTTTTCTGATCAGGAAACAGTCCATCACTAAAATCTCAGCTATTCTCCCCAAACACAAAAACTGTCTTGATATCTGTAACTATAGATTAATTTTATATTTTTGAAATTCATATGAATGAAGTTATACACTTAAATCAGACATCTTTTTCTCAATCTTATACTATTTGGAAGCAATGTGCTTTTTTCTTTCCTTTTCCTATGTTTAAATTACAATTTAGGTATCCATTCTAAGAATGGTGGACATTAGGATGTTATACTCCTGTGCATGTCTTTTTAGTGGATATTACCTTTATTTGGGTGCAGAGTGGATATTTAACCTGTAAGAAGTCCAGGTGGCAAAACTGGTTACAAATTGAGCTACTAAGCACACAATCAGCAGTTCGTATTTGTGGTTCCAAACCTGCGATGCACAAAGTAGGAAGAGGAGGGCTTCTGTTTCTGAAGAGACTTACAAGCTGCAGATTCTGCTCTGTCCCGTAAGGCACTTCAAATCTGCTCTGCGGGTTGGGTTACTCTGAGCCTAATTCATTCAGTGGCAGCAAATCCGTTTATGTGTATGTACCTGAGAATGGAACTGAGAGCTATTTGGGTGCATGTATAATTGGCTGTTTCAGAGACTGTTGCTGAGTTCTCAACGTGATAGGACTAAGTTACCCTCTTATTTCAGACGGTTATCAATTTGAAGTGTCATGTGCCTTCATCAGTGAAGTTAGGCAGATAATGAGTACTATTTCTTATGGAAACAAGACCTGATAGTAGTGGCTGAGGCTGGTCAGATTACAAACTTCTGGATTGAAGGTTCAAACCCACCAGCCTCTCTGTGGGAAAACAATGAGACTGTAGATTCAGGTAAAAGTTTACAGCCTTGGGAACCCTTTAGAAGCCACTATGAATTGGAATGATAGGTGCCATCCAGTCTATTCTGCTCATAATGAACCTATGTACAACGATTTCTGATCACAGCAGTCGTAATTCTCTGCTGGCCCATTTACCTTCTAGGCCATGGTCAGCTCAGAATGTTATGCACAGATAAAGTAACACAGATTGTTTACGGACTTTTCTTCCTGTTATGTGACGGAGTCAATTCTGCATCATAGATACCCTACGTGACAGCTGAGAACTGTCTCTTTAATTGTTATAAAACCAAATCTCCACATCTTTTCTACTGGAAAACTGCTGGGTGGTTTCAAAATGATTTTTGATTCCAAGGTGAGTTAGTTAATTGTGCCAGCCTGGCCGATAATCACATGTGGTGCTGGTTGAAAGGTGGAGGGATAAATGGGTGGTGAAGCCTCGCCTTTCTAGTTCTCGGGTCTCTTGTTTTGTGATGGTTTCATCGGGTGCAGCTGCCTTAGCAGTTCCCTGCTTCAGCTTGCAAGATTGACTTCCTACAAGACATCCTCAAGGAGAAGCCGCATGGATCTATCCCGATGCAGCCCTGGGTGCTGGAGCAGCCATGTGGAGACCCCTGCCAGTGCTGAGATGCTTATTCGTTCACTGACTCAACTTTCCTCCTGCAGTTGGCATCATTGCCTCTGTTTTGTGAGGTGAAGGACTTTGTGGACTGGTGTTGGGTATGGGTTAATGTTGGACTTGTGGGCTTGGGCAGCATTGGGTTGGGATGTTTTCGTGATGCACATTTTCTTTGCATAAAACTCTCTCTTATACATGAGTTGCTGTGGATTTGTTTCTCCAAAGTACCCAGACTAATACACAAGGTTACTCTAAAGGAGTAATCTTAGAATGCTTTAGAAGGAACAGAGGGATCATCGGTTTGTTGTTGTTGTTTTTATGATGTCATGGTAAGAAAATTGAAGAGTTAGTTGGTGAGGAAAGAAAAAGAAAAGGCAGGATTATGGAGCCTCAGATTTTTTTCTCCATCATGGCAGCGCATCTGCTCCTTTTTGTGGTCAGCAGAGCATCCGATGAGGGTTTCGTTGGGAGGTGTTACCTTATCCACCCAAAGCACTGATCTTGACTCTTCAGGATTTTTTTTTTTTTTTGGTATCCTGAAGTCCTAAAGTCAAAGAATATTGAAAGGAACATACCGGTAATTCAAGTCCCAAAAGTTGACTAAATGACCATTTCTTTATAGTATCAATTAAAGAACTCAGAATTCTTCCAGATAGGGGTAGAGAGATGGAAATACTGCCTTTAGAAATATAGAGATCCAGATGAAGAATGTTTGGATATTTTGGTGTAATCAATATATCTATTATTTTATGTCAATACTTTTTGGATAATTATATGTATGGAGCTGGTCTTTGAGTTTATCCGCACTGATCAGAAACATTTTATAACTTATTTTGTTTGGAATAATCTGGAAACCTAATATCAATATTTTTCTATACTCATATATATATTATTTCTGTTATCAACAATAATACTTTGAATATTTAACGTAGCAGGTGGTAGACAGGTTACTAGGAAGACGTTATAATAAATGACTTAGATTTGTCCTAAAATTTGTACATTATTTGACAAGAGATAGTAAACAACTATCCTTACTATATACTAAACAATACATATAAAAACAGAGCAGCAATGTCTTAATTGTAACTCTGCTAAAAATTGAAAATGGACACAGAGGAATAAAGGAATGACCTCCCAGGCGTGAAGGTCTATCCATCATAAGGATAAAACATGTAGAATTGTATTTACAGGGCTCCAACTGCCATTTCAGAGCCAAGGTAAGGCAAATTATGCTGGTCTGTTGTTCTCTGCAGAGGGAATTGAAACATAGTTCTCAGCAAAAAGTTTTGTTTTATTGCTTGTTTTTGCGATTTAAGTGAATGTGAAAAAGTCCAATTGAGTGGCACTGTAGCAATATTTCTCGAGAGTAGTCTCACAATAGGTACAAGGCATTATGGATCATCATCCCTTGGACATAGTAATCTGCATCTGGGAATTTATTACAAGCAGTGTTTCTTAGCAATACTTGTAATAAGAAATAATCATTTGAACCTATCTTCTCAAGAATATAAAAATAATTGTGTGGTGATAGATTTTTATGATGAGATTTTTTAGCATTTAAAATTTTATTTTAACGATTGTTAATGCATGAAAAGTATTTATATTACATTAATTTTCAAAAGTATGTCAATATAATAGGGGTGCAATAATACACAAAGATATACAAAAATAAAATATATAGCATGTTAAATGATATGATTCATATCTATTTGTGGTTATATTTAATTTTTTCTCTATGTATAAATGATAGCAATATAAAATTATCTAATACCTATAAAGAATTTCTTATATATTGGGAATTTTTGAAAAAATTTACATTTATTTAAATTTTCCTTTTTGTACAGAGGGAAAACCCTAAGGCATAGAAAAATGAATTTATTTGCCCCAAATCATCTAGTTCATAATAAAGTCAAATTTGGTTTCTCAAGATGTGTTTTTTGAATTCTACATCTTATAGCTAAAATTTAGAGCATTTGCATTGTGCTAAATATTCTTAAGAACGCCACATATTTTAGCTCATATAATACTTACACCATCTCCATTAACTAAATATTTTATTCCCACTATTACAAAATGGAAAAACTAAAGTACAGAACATTTAAATAAATATTTAAATAATAAAATCTGTAATAAATAGATTCAGAATTTGAACCCCAAAAATATGGGAGTCATAGTGTAAAATATATGATTCTATGATTTAGAAAGTACTTTACAGTCATTTATTAAACCATGATTTAATATTCACTATCTGTCTGTGCATTTCCTAGTCATTGCAGTTTGTGATAGAAACGATGTCCTTCAAAGATGTCTGCTTTCTTCCCAATCAATAGAATCTGTGAATACCCCTTATGTGACAAAAGGGACTTCGTTTATAAGATTGAATTAGTGATGTTCATTTGAAATTATCCTGGATTCCTCTAAATGCCCCCATGTAATCAAGACGGTTATTCGAAGGGAAAAGAAGAAAGCTGAAAAAAGAATCACAGAAGGAGAAGTTATAACTGAAGTGAGAGGTCACCGTGAGGCCATTGCTTGACGTGAACTACAAGCCAAGACACAGACACGTGGGCAGTCTCTGGAAGCTAGACCAGAAAGGAAACTCTCACGGAGTCTCCGGGAGGACCATGGCACTGATGACACCCTTGAACCACTCACCCATTTTCAGAAGCCCTTGGTGATACAGTGGTTACGGATTGAGCTGCCAACTGCAAGGTCAGCAGTGTGACATCACCAGCAGCTCCTCGGTAGAAAGACGGGGCTTTCTCCTCCCACAAAGAATAGCAATCTCAGAAACTCGCAGAGGCAGTGTTATCCTGTCCTACGGTGTTGCCATGAGTCAGCGTCAGTTCAATGACGGTGAGGTTAACACCCGTTTTCATGCCACTTACCACTGTGATTGTAAGCTAATACGTGTGTTACACTAAGCTGCTTCATTCTTGGTACTTTGTAATGAAACTAATAGAGGGAAGACATGAATATTGTGTTTATCATAGAAAAGCTCAGATCCTGTCAGAAAATCTTAAATGTCTTTTCACACCTTCCCTTTGACCGTAAATGGTTGGTTCTGCCAACATCAGGGTGAGTTTAGTTTTAGCCCTGAATGCTCAATAAGAGTCAGAGTCCTGGGTTCCCACCAGCCCTTATCTCACCAGGAAGCCTGATACCTTTTCCTTTTAGTTCTGCTGCGTTTTCCCCCACCACTCCATCCAGAATCTTTCCACGTTATCCTTTTCAGAGGCGATAGCAGAGAAAGCCCGGAAACATCTAGTTCTGCTGGTCTCAGGTTTGTGAAGACCGATGTCGTGGGTCCGTTAATCCACTGGACTCATTCTTTTCATGTAACGTTTGATACACATCACCCTTCTTTCCAATATTTGCACCTTAATAGCTGGTCACGAGGTTTGAAGATCCAAGTCACTACTCCCCAAGTAAGATGTGGAACATTGTCTTTGTGAGCTGTTTTATGCGAATCGGTCTTAGTGCCCCTGGGGAACATGATCCTGAGCCTGATCCCCCAGGTCCAGCAACTCCTCTTTTCTCAAGGTGTTTGGGGATGCCTAGGAAGTGAAGGATATATTTGCCTCACTGGTAAATATGCATCTACCTATCCTCTGTCAAATTTGTGTATATTCACAGGCATATTTGAATGGAATATGTTCATTATTATTACTTTACTAAATTTTGTTTTTTCTTGTAAATTATGATGATATTTTACCTCAAGTAATTTTATTTATAATAGTTTCTTATTTGAAGTCTACATTAATATTTATTACAATAAATAATAAAATGGATTTGATGCACGAGTTATGTTGAATCGAAATTTGTGTTAATAGTTACATGGTATCAACCTTGGGAGCACCCAGTCCTATTGAATTATATTCTTCTCAAAGTTATATTTAAATATTTTATTCTTATTTTCTATATCTTACTGATTTCTGTTTTAAATAGACTATGTAAGATAATAAATGTGCTTTCACTGGTGTCAGGTAAACTTCTCTTATCTTCCAGTGAGCCTGGTTTGCACTCACCCAGAGGAGTTTCTGCCTAATTAAACTATTATTTTTTATCCTCGTGTTTAATCATGATATTTTAAATGTCATCGTAACATAATGATTTGATTTAAAATTCTAACGAATAGTCCATCATCAGCTAAAGTTCTTATCACTTTTAATAATTTTATTGCTACAATCCTACATAATTAATAAAACTAAATAATTTAAATGGTTAGCTATCCTTACAAAATTGTCAAATTAATATTTATGTTTTAAAATAACAAATTAAGTATTTCCACATTCAATATTCAAAATTTACATCGGAGAATTATTTACAGATTTCTTGTGCAAGGATAAGAGCATCCTGCGTACAGCTTGCCATTTAGTTACTAAAACAGATGCCTTAATTAGCAGTAGCCAAGGCACTTTAGAATGAAGTATTTCCCTCAGTGGTCATTTACTATTTGGTGCCTAATTGAGCCTTTACTCTAAGAGCTGGACTTTGGAGACAAAACAAACAAGCAAAATCTACTTTTAGTCAGCGAGGAGCACAGCTGATTAAAAATCTACAAACGAGACACCTTGGGAAAGAGCGCTAACATAGTTTTGCAAAGCTGAATGAATTTTCTTAAATTATTTTTCCAAAGTTAGTTTTTAATTAGTTCCTAAATAACATCAGTGGCCGTGTCTAATAGGTCAAGCCAGAACAGCAAGAAAGTCTTCCTTTGTGTTTGTGCTGAGGTTTTCAATAGATTTCTATATCCTCATCCATTCTACCGCTTGTGCTGAGGTGGTTTAACACAAGTGGCCCACTGGACTGTCGTTCAGAGTCCAGTTGGTAACTCTGTTCTGCACACAGAAGTAATCTCATGTCAGTTGAAAACCAAAACTTAGATCTGGAAATGCAATGATTGCCAAAACTTTGTTAAGAATGTATCATAATGCTGGCACAGCTCTAGTCTGGCACCTTGGCCTCCTGGGGGACACCAATCAAATGGCTGGCACTTTCTCCTGTAAGCAGCTTTTGTAGTTTCCTTGTAAATTTTCCTTGAGAACCTTTTACTATGGTTCCCTTGATTTCCCCACCCCCCTCCTACACACACCCATGGGTATTCTCATAACTGGTTACACAACAAGGTTCTTTATAGCCCTGTGGAAGGATTGCCCCTGGCTACATAGCACTCTTTCCTTTGACCATATTGTGCCAGGAGTGGGTTCTCCATACAACCTTTTAATCTTAGATTGCTTGTGGCAAGATGCAATTACAAATATCAATTTTTCCTGAACTCAGAGGGCAGCAGGTTCTCGACCATACTCCTACCCTCCCTTACCACTCTGTTTAACATGAGAAGAAGGGACCAACCCCCACTGCCATGGCAACCCCACTCTCTGAGCTCTTTAGTCCAGCTTCACCTGGTTTGTGAGCTGCAGATGGCAAGCGGAATGGCAGACTCCGTGATCGCCGTGAGCACGTGTTCCTTGGTTTCTGTTACAGTGAAACCTGTGGGAGACAGAACTGCAAGTGTCCACTCCCGACAGGGAAATCGTCCCACCTTTCGGTCACTCGTAGTTGAAAATATTTGGTTTTTAGGGGAATTTAAGTTCCAGTTTGCAGATAATCTGTTTTTTTAGTTTTTATGCACTGAAGAGTTTCAGTAAAATTGCTGGAAGCATTTTATTACTTTCTCTGACTCAAGGTGTTTTCCTACTAAAGTGATTGACTTAAATATAAACATTAATACATAATTAATTATTTATAAAGCACAATTCCTAGATGTTTTGTCGAATTTCAATCCATTAGTTTTGTATCAATCCTTCCCCCTCTGTATTAGTCTAGGTACTTTAGAGAAACAAATCCACAGAAACTCATGTATAAGAGAATTTTATGTAAAGGTTAAGTGTGCATCACGAAAACATCCCAACCCAGTGCTGCCCAAACCCACAAGTCCAACATTAACCCTTTAACCCAGATGTCCAACACCAGTCCACAAAGTCCTCCATCTCACAAAACAGATGGAATGATGCTGATTGCAGGAGGAAAGCCGAGTCAGTGAATGTGTAAGCATCTCTGTGCTGGCTGGGTCTCCACATAGGTGCTCCAGCACCCAAGGCTGCATCGGGTTAGGTCCATGTGGCTTCTCCTTAGGAATGTCTTGCAGGAAGTCAGCCTTGGCAGCTGAAGCAGGGAACTGCTATGGCAGTTGCACCCTACTGCGACCATCAGAAACCAAGAGACCTGAGAACTAGAAAGGCAAGGCTCACTGAGCCATTTATCTCTCTGGCCTTCAATTAATCCCACGTGTTTATCGGCCAGGTTGGCACAATAAACTAGCTCACCCTCCAATAGCAAAGGTGATTGGAGTGAACTGCATTGTGTGGGCAGCATTGTGCCCATGGTGATAAGTACATGTAAGGAGGAAATCATAGAGAGGGTTGGCTTGTACACAGGTGAGAACAGAGCACCCTTTATTTAAAAGCACAGCACCTTTTTCACAGGGGAATAGGAAAAGGTAGAGAGTGTAGACAGAAGTAGCAGAAAAGTTTTTCTAAAGAGTACACAGAATAATCCTTTATATATATTAGGAACTAATATATTAGAAAGCATTTCTTTTTCCTGAAGAACTGTTTTGAAAGCAATTATTTCTGGTACTAGGTGGTGTCAATTGTGAGAATTTATCCATTTTGAGGTCAAATATCAGTAAACATTTGACAGGCAACGTGTGTACTTAAAAGAGTGTTGGCGCAAACAGATTTTAAAATAAGTTCTTTAAAACAAGCATTGGGGAAATCTTCCACAAAAAACCCTCTTTCGGGTGTTAAAAATAAAAATAAAAGGGAAGATTAGACGTTGAGGACTAAAGTATGCCTCACCCAAACCCTGACATGTCCCAGCACCTTCTATGAATTTAAAAGCCGAACAATGAATAAGGAATACTGGAGAAACTTAGATACCTATGAATTATGGTATAGGCAAATAATATTGACTATACCATGAGCTATCATAGGAACAAATAAAACTGTGTTGGAAGAAGTAGAGTTGGAATGCTTCTTAGAAGTAAGGATGGCAAGACTTGCTCTAACATACTTTGGACACAGTGTAGTGAAGGACTTCATGCATGGTAAAGTAAGGGGTAATCGAAAAAGAGAAATGTCACCATAAGGTTAGGTGACAGAGGAGCTACAATGATGGATTCAAACCCAGTAATGATTGTGAGGGTGGTGCAGGATGGAGCAGTGTTTCCTTTGCTGTACATAGGATCATTATGCTGTACATTATGACTATTATGAGTCATAATGACTCGAAGGCACCTGGCAAAAATTTAGTCATACATTTTTGCGCTATTCTCTTCATGCATCTCCATTGTTTTTCTGTGCCATAGAGTTGATTATGACTCATAATGGGTTAGGTGAGGTTTTCTAGAGAAACAAAAACAGGACACTTAGGATTATACATGTATATACACACAAGTTTGCAGCACGAATGAATATAAAGGCTAAGTAGTCCACACAGCAGTACAGAGGACTCAGTTCAACTCACTTTCCTGGAACAGTTAATATACTGAAGGTCCTTCAACTCACTTGGGCTGCTGGTCCAAGATCAAGGAAGCAGACAGCAGAGCCTTCCCTCAGGCAAGACAGGCAAAGTATGCACACAGGCAGCAGGCAGCAGGGTGTGGCAGCAACAGTCAGTAGCTCGGGAACTTAGTGAAGCAGGTCCCATGGGATCTCCAACTCAAATGATGCAAGGTGACAGGACCTATAGCCTCCAGCTTGGCAAAGAAGGTTTCAAAGGAGCCTAGAGCGCTTGGGACACAATCCATGAGTTAGCTTGGCCCACAGGTATGGCAGCACACGGTTAAAGCAAAGAACTACCTCAAGTAGCAGCAAGCTCGTCCAATCAACAGGAGAAAGAGAGAGGGGATACCAACCACTGGGAGTATTTATCTCAATCATCTTCCAATCAAACTGCAACCTGATTAAACGCTGGTCACATGTCCCCACGGAGGCCTAGTTCGCACGATAAACCTAACTATCGCATATAACAACCCTGCAGGACAAAATGGAACCACCTCATAGAGGTTCCTTGGCTGAAATATCTGTGGGTGAAAATTGCCAGTTCTCATCTCCAATGGGTTTGCTTGTGGGTGCTAACCATTGACCTTTTGGGAAGCAGCCTGACACTGAAACAGCATCAGGGATTGTGAGCATGAAACATTCTTTTTTTAAATAGCACCATATAATAATGGGTGCACCACAAAATTGGACTTTTTAATGTTATAGAATTAAGATCAGTATTTGTACATATGAAAAATTAAATGCTGGAAGCATTTATTAAATGAGAGATCTAATTACAGAAAAATACTTTTCAACATTTTCTTACTTACTCCAAATCATATACTTTTACATACTAGGTCTGGTGGTATTATTATATTTAATGTTCCCACACTCCCCAAAATCTGCATAATAAACTTTATATGGGTCCTGGAACATTGCATAACATACTCAAAATCTCCCTTTCACACATGACATTGCTAAAATTTGAGCCCAGGTCGATATTTGTGTTTTAAAGCTTTTTTGTATACTTACATATTTATTTTATTTTAAGGTTTGTAACATATTTTACTTATTAAATCCACATTTACTTTGTGGATGCGAATATTTAATCTTATATTGGATATGTAATGCTAAAGTCAGAGTTTATTAATGATAAGTCAGTTTACTTCAGATTCATCGTTAAGTCTTGACAGAGCAAATGAACATCAAGAACAATCCAGATGATAAGCAAGTCCAAGAAGACATCATAGGAGCCGGCATAGGCTCCCATCACCAAGGGGAAATACCGCTCTCCTGTCCGTATTCAAGATGTAGGTCTCCTGGGTGTTGGTGTTGTAGTGAGCTAGTAAGCTGCCTGAGAGTCCATGCTGACTCATCCTGACCCCGCATACAACAGAAAGACACACCACCTCGTTCTGCAGTATCCTCAAAATTGTTCATGTGTGAGCCCATTGTTTCAGGCACGTGTCAACAACTCTTGTTCAGGCCCTTCCTCTTTTCTGGTTGACCTTCCGCTTCACTAAGCACGATGTTCTACATGGACTGGTTTCTCCTAATAACATGTCCAATGTGCATGAGGTGAAGTTTCCCCGTCCTTGCCTCCTACTAGCAGGCTGGCTGTACTTCTTCCAAGACCAATCTGTTTTGCAGCCTACGTCACATCCAATATTTTCACCAACAGCATAATACAAATGCGTCAATTCCTCTGAAATTTTTCTTGTTTACCGTTCTGCTTTCAAATGCATGTGAGGTGATGGAAAATATTGTGGCTTAGGTGAAGCATACCTTAGCTTTCGGAGTGACATATCCTTTCTTTAATACTTTAAAGAGGTCTTGTGCTCAACAAATTTGTTCAATGGAATAAGTCATTCAATTTCTTGACCGATGCTTCTGTGAATATTAATTGTGGATCTACATGAAATAAAATCTTTTGACAAATTCAATCTTTTCTTCACTTATCATGCTGTTATGAGGATTTTTGTTTTGTTTACCTTGAGGTGTAATGTATAATTAAGACTATAGTCTTTATCTTCATCGGTGACTGCTTCAAGGACTCTTGGCTTCCAGGCAGCAAGGCGAGGTTATCTGCATATCTCACATTGCTCTTAGGCTGTCCTCCAAACCTGATGCTGCCTTCTTCTTTATATAGTCCGAAGGCTCTGGGTATTTCTCAGCACACAAATTTGACAAATGAAAGAATACAACCCTGACAAATGCCTTTGTTGATTTTAAATCATGCAGTATATCCTGAAAGCTCACTGTCATTATTTCAATTCCAACTCATAATTACCTTATAGAATGTAATATCACATGGCTGATGGGGTAGTTACATAATCAGGTGTAAACTTGAGACTATTAAGAGTGGGGGGCGGAGTTTAGCCTGTCAATCATGTCACAGCTTGATGACCTCATTTGGAGACTCTACAGAGATAAATAGCCCAATGGAGGCCAGGCCCCCACTCGCTGCTTCATCTTCCTGCTGACAAAAGATCTGGAGCCACGCTGATGGAGCTAGTGCCCTGAAGCTGGAGGAACCACATGGAGACCCACTCCAGTGCTGGGATGCTTCCAACGCCATTGGATCCACAAGACTTTCCACCACTGGCCTGTGATCTTCCCACATTCGATGTCATTGCATGTGTTCCATGAATCTGAGGAGGAATTTATAGACTGGTGTCAGCCATATGGGCTAATACTGGACTTATGTACTTCAACTGGACTGAATTGGGATGTTTTCTTAGTATACAATTACTCTTTGATATAGCTCTTTCTTATACATATATGAGTGTCTATGAATTTGTTTCTCTAGTCAACCCGAATGAACACAGTTGAAAATCAGGAAGTGTGTCGTATTGTATCCTTTCACCATACTTATTCAATCTGTATACTTGAGAAATAATGTAAAAAGATGGATTATATGAAGAAGAACACCGCAGCAAGATTGGAAACAGGCTTATTAAAAAACCTGCACTATTCAGATGACAACCTTTCTTCTGGAAAGTGAGGAGGATTTGAAACACTTGCTGATGAATATAAGGATTGAAACCTGTAATATAGATTACAACCCAATGTCATGAAAACCAAAGTCCTCGAAAATGTACCAATAGATAACATCATGATACATAAAGTAAAGGTCGAGACTATCGAGAATTGCATCTTGCATGGATCTGCAATTAAAGCTCATGGAAGCAACAGTCAAGCAAGCAAAAGATTTATTCTATTGGTAAATCTGATGCACAAGATCCCTTTAGAGGGTTGATGATCAAGGATATCTTTTTGAAGACTAAGGTTCACCTGACCCAAGCCATGACAATGTTTCCTCAATTACTACTTATGCATTTGAAATGTAGAGACCGAATAAGAATCAATGTGTTGAATTATGATGCTGGCAAAGAATATTTAAAGTTCTATGGACTGCCAAGAAAAGAAATAGACCTGTCTTGGAATAAGTACAAACAGAGTACTCCTTAGACTCCACCATGGCTGGACTTTGTCTCACATATTTTGACATGTTATTAGGAGGAACCAATCCCTGGAAAATGACATTATGCTTGGTAGAGTACAGGTCAGTGAACAAGAGGAAGCCCTGTGACAAGAAGGAGTGACCGTGGCTGTTTCAATCTGCTCATTTGTAACAAGGTACCACTGCGTGTCAGCTAACAGCCACATAACAATAGCTCCCTTTTTACTTGTTTCAAAGACAGGTGTACTTCTGGAATTCCCCCTTTTTCCCCTTGATTTTATATATAGGTTGTTATGGTGCACACAGGTGGATGCCTCTGCTTGATCTATCAAACACATGTTAACATCTTTCTGTTTTTTTATTCTTTCAGCCAAGACAAATGTGGTATCAGAATGTGTGTGTGTGTGTGTGTGTGTGTGTGTGTGTGTGTGTGTGTACAGCGGTTAAGTAGTGGTGACATAACGGTTGCCTCTTTGAACCTAGAATGTAGACCTACATTCTTCACTATGCATGGGAAAGAAATGAGAGCTATGGAAACAGGGTCCATTTTCTTCTGTAAGAGAACAAGATTTTAAGGATTTACCACAGGGATTATGGGAATAGGCACATCCCACTTCTACGATTGTTGACACACTGGAGAATAGCTTGTGACCTGATCAGTCTTATATCTGAATTTGGTAAGCTGGGCAGCAGACTGGCCATCACCTTAAATTTCCTATTGACTGTCTTTAGAGAAAATGTGTCTCTTAGGAAACCTGTTTTTGCTCTTAATATATTCCATTGACTGGAGTTGGTCCACTAGCAATTTGGAGAATAATCTGCAATTGATTTAAATGCTCCCCAAACCAGCTTCACTGCCATAGCATCAATGTCCATGCCCTAACTACCCTGTACAATAGAGTGGAGCTGCCCCCTGGACTGCTGAAGCACATACATCTGTACTGGAGGCATTTGAGGCTCCAGTTCCACGGAGAAACTGAGGGCTTCAAATGACTGACCTTGCAGTGAGCAGTTAAAATGTTAACCCACTGTGATCCAAATGCTAATCACACTTTAATAATTTTACAGAAAGACCTATAAAAGTTTTTGATGAAACAACTTGGCGCCATAGTTGAAACAAGTTGACATAAAATGAACCATCACACACGTTGATTTGGAAGAAGTCTCCCAGGTGACAATACTGCTTTCCCAAAAACACTGACAGAAAGGAGGCCAAGGCAGTGAAATTTAGACAGCGACACAAGGGCAAGTTGGGAAGGGCCTCACCAATCAATTAAAGACAGTTAGCCTTAAGAAGAATAGTATACATGGTAAGTATTCCCATGTTGAGCTTACTAAAAAACTGAGGAAAAAATTCAATATAGATATAACATAGCCATACCCCTTTCCCCTGACATGAAATGAACCCAGCCATATGTCAAGGTGATTTACAGTTTTGGAAAATACGAAAGTGGAAAGCCTTGAATCTAAAGACTGTTTAAAACAGACTATAAAATTACAGTCAAAACAATTCATCATCAAAGACATAATGTACTTATCTTAAATTAGAAACTGACATGAAAACGAATTATATATATACATACATATATATACATACACACACACATGTTTAAAGTCTTCTCTTCAAAACTTCTTAAGAATGAAACTAGAAAATTTTGATTTAGCTTTTCCAGTTATTTAGTCTGTCATTTCTCTAACTTTGAATGCTGAAAAAATAGTTTTTCATGTTTCTTTTTTTTTCATATTTCTTATTTTTAATAGTTAAACTTTAAATTTTCAATCTTGTATCCAGGACAAGATCCAAAATGTAATATGACTGCTTGTTTCATATCCAATTTTGTATCTTGTAGGGAGGAAAACTACAGTTCTGACTTTCTTATAAACTTATATTCTTTTCAAAATTTTTAGAAGTAGAGGTGACGTGCATGTCATTTATCACACAAAAGAATTATTCATAAATGCATACAAACAATTCTTTAATCACTTATTTTAAAGTACATTAATTTTGTGGTTAAAATTCAATATTGTGGAATGGTATTGAGATTTAAAATGTGTTTCTTTTAAAGTGGTTGTTAGTTCTTGTTAAAAACAAATAAACAAAAACTCAATGAGAACCAAACTTTGCTCAAGTTGAAGTCCATTCTAACTCAGAGTGGCCTTGAGCATAATGTACTGTGAAGCAGGAACCGCACTGCGCCATCCTCACAATCACTGTGATGCGTGAGTCCACTGTTGCTGCTACTGCGTCAATCTATCTCTTTATTGATTTTCTTCTCTAGAGTTGACCTCTGCTTTACGAAACATGATGTCTTTTCCCAGACACTAGTCTCTTCTGATAATGTGTCCCAAGTACATGAGATGAAATTTCTGGGTAAAGGATGGAAAACTCATATGTCCAGATTAAATCTGTCAAAGAGAACACAGAATTATGTTGTCAGTTTGGGGTCCTTCAAACAATTTTGAGTGGTTTAGCCACAGTTCCAATCTAATAACAGTGGGAGGTGTGAAAGCTTTCACTCAAAATAAAGTCTGTGCTTGTCAAATTTTAGAGAACATGTTCAATCTGTGACAAGGCTTTATAATTCTCTGAGCTTTTGTTTTATCATTTCCAGAACAAATCAACCCAAACCAAACCCAGTGCTGTTAAGATAATGTCATCTCACAGCCACCTTATAGATCAGAATAGAATTTATCCATCAAGTTTCCAGGGCTATAATCTTTACAATATCAGAGTCATGTCTTTCCCTGGTAGTGACACTAAAGCACATGAACAGAGATGAAGGGGAATGCTATAAGTTATCAGTTAAACACTGGTGCAACCAAGGTTCCTCTCCAAAATGATAGAGCTAGATCATTTTTGCAGGGTGTTTCAATTCTACCATATTGTTATATCATCTTTATCAATATTATCATCATCACTGCCATTTGTTCTGTGCTTTCATGGATAATTTTTCAACTCTAATGATATAGGCTTTGTTGAAACAAAATAAAACTGATCTCGAATACAGGAAATCGTCTTGGGCCTATGCTAAGATCTATTTTGTGGATAATTGGGGAAGTGTAATATGATGGAATTCTCAAACATATTTTACTTCCTTCCTTCTCATTTTTTCCTGTACTGGAATATATAAAATTTATGTCATGGAAGGAGTTGGAATCTTGTTCTAGAGGTTATAAAATCTACATATACGCACTCACTCATTTAAAACAGATAAAGGTGCATTTCATTACAATTTATGAAACATATTAGTACTGTACAAAATAAAGGTACTCTGGTGCTGTTGCCAGGTAAGCGTTAAACTGTTCACCACATGGTCACTCGTATTATCCCGTCAGCAGTATCCTATACAACACTATCTGCTTTTTTAAAGATTTACCCTAGTTCTTATGTAATTAGTTATTATGACTTGACTTTGCTTGATGCTTGACCTCATGAAGAGATCAATGAAGATATAGATGTTATAATAAAGTGTTGTGAATAAAGTAGATGGTACCAGGCTCTCATAAAGCACAGGGCCTTACTGGCTTAAGCATATGGATCTTAAGAGGTTATTTTTAAACAAGTGGTTATCTAAGTAAGGTGTCAACTAAGTCCACATGAAAGAGGCACACCAGCCCTTGTGATTCAAGGAATGTAAAAAATACAATACAAATCTAAAGAATGGGATGATATGAGAGCTAAATATGTGAACACTTAGTTTGCAGAAGTCCATGGATAAGAATGGATTCCCAGAATCCATTTGCAGAGCCCACACATGGATTATGCCCCTGGTGGTCTTAGTAGAAGAATGTGAATAATACAGTTATCAAACAGAGAGCATTGCTTTCTTTTCAATTGAGGTTGTGTCTGTTTTATTTTGTTATTGTTGTTAGTTTTTTTTAAATGCTTCTCTGTATATGAGATCCAGGATAGGAAAATCTATATAGACAGTGACTGGATTAATGGTTCCTTGGGGGAATGGCAAGGGATGTTGGAGAGAAATAGGGAGCTAATAACAATGAGTACAGGAATGAAGAAAATGTTCCCAAACTGATTGTAGTGATGATTGTACAGCTCTTCTTGATGTGATTGAACTATTGTTGTATGATATATAAATTATATGCCAATAAAACTTTAACAATAAGTAAATAAAATATTTAAATGGTAAAAATTTAAATGAATAAAACAAAAAGATTTGCAGCCCTGAAAACATTGTATAGGTCATGATGAGTAGGAATCAATTTGATTTCAGAGGGTTTGAGGTTATTCAAAATGAGAAAATCCCTACTTGTGCCTTTGGACTCCTTTGTTCAAGCCCAGCAGTTTCTCCGAGAGAGAGACTAGACTTTCCAATTCCATAAAGATCAGCATTTTCAGAAACCCTCTATAGAATTGTTATGACTTAGTATCAATTCCATGGCAGTTAATGGGATCCAAAATGGTAGTAGTGTCTGTGAGGGTTTTTGCTCACCAAGTTACCAGGCAAAGCCTAAAGGAGCAAACTTTACTTTCCTCTGATTGAGATGACATACCCATGGGAGAAAGGTAGATACATTTTCTGATAGACACTGGTAGATCAACTGCCAAATATTTGAAATAAAGAGACAGGCTTTTACAAAGGACCTGATTAGACTCCCCATATAGATTTTGAACAGTCATTAGTCGAGAGGAGCCTATCTAACATTGCTTAGGAGCAGATCTAATTCCAAGGATGTGGGACCTTGCAGTAGGACTTTTAATCAGGGAGGTGACAACAATTTTTCCCCCCACAGATGTTGTTTCTGAGCAGAATCCCGGATGGATTCAGTATGTGGGGTTTGGAGTCTGTGATGGAAGCAGAGTCCTCAGATCACCGGAAGATTATATGGACAGCCCCTGTTAGGGAGGCTGTGTTTATCAGAAATTCAATGCAACTCATTGCCACCAAGTTGATTCCAACTCACAGCAACCTTATAGAACAGGCTAGAACTGCCCCTGTGAGTTTACTAGACCATACTTCCCCTTCTTCTTCTTTTTTTTTTAAAGGTCATTTTACTGGAGGCTCTTGTAACAATCCAGACATCAATTGTATCAAGCATATTTGTACATATGTTGCCATCATCATTTTCTATACATTGACTTTCTATTTGAGCTGTTGGTAATCAGTTCCTCTTTTGTTCCCTTCTCCCCGCACCCTCCCACCCTGGCATAGACCATAACTGCTTATGCTGGTAGGAAGTCAGGGCTCTCTCCTAAGGAGAAGCTGGTGCTTTTGAACTGCTGACCTTACACTTATCTGGCCAGTGTGTAACCCCTACATCATCAGGATTCCTGATCATTAAGAAATAGAGGCAAAAAAAAATTAGTCATAGAAACTTTTAAAAAGAGAGAGAGATTAGGTAAACATTTTGCCTATGAAGATATCAGTTCTAATTGGATATGTTTTCTTACATTTTTCAAAAATATTTTGACCAACATAAGTATCTGAATATAAGTCTGGGTTGTTTAACATGATTGTAATGATATATCCATCCATTTTCAGTGTACTTTTAGAGTTCGTTGTTTTCACACCAGTCACTAAAACAATTGGCTCTTAAACAGTAATTAGTGATTTCTAACAATTTTTTTGAAAGATTTCCTCTAGGCCAGGCTGTCTTACTTCATACTTTTAATTAAGGAATGTTTTAATTTGTGTGTTTATGTGTTTGTTTATTTTTCTGACTGACTAAATGAGGCTCACACTTTAGAGACAGTGCTAAGCACTATAAATCAGGTCTGAGTAATAAAAAAGAAACATTTCTAGGCTAATTGCTACACTTGCTGAGGATTTTCCTCAGAATTCCTGAACATTTCTCTTTCAGAAGGAAAGGAACATGGAGCAGGGAGGCTGGGAAGAGAACAGAATCTACTACTGATGGCTTCTTTCTCCTTTAAAAGTCTAGATTCTTCCTATCTTCTTTTACAATCATTTTGGAAGCATTTTTTTTCCTTTTTTCCCCCAAAAGAAAGAAAACAAGAAACCTGTCTGAAACCTTGAATTTGTAGTCATATCATAGGCCAGGAACAGGTAAAGCCTTAGGCATTGTTAGAGAATATTTGCCCTTGCTAATCTGTGTCCTGTTCTTATACAAAGTAGTCAACCCAGGCAGAAGGCAGAAGCGCCTGGTTTCTCTCTCGTGTCAGTTGCTCAAAGTAGCAAAAGAGTGTTTTTGTTCACATTTGCTTTGATAGCACTGGTTGGTCGCTCTTTTAGAGCCAGAAACTCCCAGGGAGCGTCCAGGAGATTTGGATGGTGAGCAGCGTGTGCCTGCAAGGAGTGGTTGCTGCTTGTACATAGTAAAGAACAGGAGGAGGGACTGGGGAAGGAAGTGCTTGGTAGACAGTGATGCCCCTTGCAGTACCCTGTCTGGTTCAGGGCTTTCCTCTCTGTTGTAGGACCACATGCCTCTAGAAATGCCAGCAGGCAATTTAATCTTGTCGCCATAAAGGCGCTTTAGTCATTTGTGTTTAACAAATCTAAAATACAGGAGTAATTTGCATTTTTAAAGACATTCTATTGCTCTTCAGAAGTATTAGACTTTTAAAGGTTTCCGATTCCAAGGTTGCACTGCATGAACTAAGTCTTCTTTGATTGACAAAGAAATGTCAGGTTTATCCTATCACCATGCAGACAGAGGGTGGTTCACAAACAAAGCACGTGGTCCCTTGAAGCTTAGAAAGCAAAGGTAAGCAATGTGGAGCGACCATATTAGCTAGTCTGTGACAGGGCATCCCAGAAGAGTAAATTGCATGTTAGAGGCATTGTGAGGATATGTAGTTTGGGGTGAAGGTCCATGCCAATCCTTAAATGAATGCTGCGATACAAATGCACAGCGATATTTGGAACAGAGCTTACCCAAGAATCACTCATAAGAAGTTCAATGTCAAAGTAAGATACCTGAGGTCAATCAGGTGTGGATGACATTTCCATTCTACTCCATAGGAATGGAGAACGAACTAACAAACTAAATAAATGTGGGACCCCAATGGCCTTGGCTGACATTCTGCAAAGACTAATTTTAGGTGATTAACCATTTAAAACCTGACACACAAACTCTGAAACAGAACCTTGAAAACAGCTGTGGAGGAAAGAGAGTTGAAGGTTGAATTCCTTCACGATAGAGGAGCTTATTAAACACCTTATATTACTAAAGATCTATCTTGATGGAGTGTAAGGTGACTATAGTAATTTTACTGCCAGTTGAACTGTCATGTCCCTCTTGAGAGGAAAGTAATACAATGCTAAGCCTTTGCTTTGTGTAACTCTAGTGTCCAGTGGGCAATTAAAACTGTCTACCAGTGTAAGGAAACAGCAGAGAGTGACTTGCAGATAAGAAAAAAAGAATTACTCCATAGGAACAGAACACATATAGAGCTATTTAAACAGATGTTTTAAAGAAAACCAGATGATGCACAGCAGGACAGATGGGAATCAGAAACGCAGGGAATCTAGGACAGATGAACC
>NW_022107407.1:14324336-14346386 GCF_000313985.2 Echinops telfairi | reverse complement strand
TCCCCCATGCACCCTTAATAATTTATAAATTATTATTGTATCTTATATTACACTGTCCGGCGCCTCCCTTCACCCACTCTGCTGCTGCCCATCCCCCAGAGAGGAGGCCATATGTGGCTCCCTGCATTTTTCTGTCAGATCACAGATGGCATCAAAACAGCTAGTTTAAATTCAAGAGAGACCAAACAATAGTAGCCAATACAAAGAACAGGCAAAAGCAAAGATTGGGAGAAGTGAACTGAACACCCATTACTTGTTGCATCCGACAGGAGAGATAAGCCTCCTGGTAGAAGCCGCAGAAGAGAGGAGACTACAAGGAGAGCAAAGCTATGTCCACCATGAGACGCTTGTTCCACACTCACTGCAACCTTGTGTGTGGACTATTCCAACTGGGCACCATAGATGTTTTCAATGGCTGATTTTTCTTAATGGAAATGGAGGAGAAAATCCCATTTTAAGAATTAATACATAAAATACCCTAATTTGGTGATAGAAGAACCAAAAAGTATCTAACGCAGGACAGTTACAAAGAAAACCAGTGACAGTTATACCACAAAGTGTTGAAATAAAAAATGAAGAGAAGGTGTAGCAGTCAGAGAAAATGATAAGTTACTTATAGAAGAACAAATGACCATCAACCATGAAATATATTCCTCATAGAAACTCAGACCCACTGCCACGGAGCCCATTCTGACTCACAGGACCCCCATCGGACAGAATAGAACGGCCCTTCTGAGTTTCTTAGACTGTAACTCCTCACAGAAAGAAAAAGCTCCCTCTTTCTACCACAAAGAGCTAGTGCAGTGGTTCTCAACCTATGGGTCATGACCCCTTTGGGGCTCGAACGACCCTTTCACAGCGGTCGCCCAATTCATAGCAGTAGCCAAATGAGAGTTCTGAAGTAGCAACGAAAATGATTTTATGGTTGGGGCTTACCGCAACATGAGGGACTGTATGAAAGGGTCACGGCTTGTGGAGGGTCGAGAACCACTGACTAGTGGTTTCAAAGTGCTGGCCTCGTGGTTAGCCACCCAAGAAGTAGCCTCGGTGTCTCCAGAGCTCCTGATAGTCAGAGAAAAATGTCTTCTACAAATGAGAATACAAGCCAGTACCTTCTGAGTTAGCTGCAACTCACGCCACACCTAATTGATTCAGTAGCAACACCCTCCACAGAACTTCCAATGGCTGGTTTTTGAGAAGTAGATCACCCCAGCTTTCCTTTGAAGGACCTGTAAGGGACTCGAACCTCCAACCTTTCAGTTCCCTGTTTGAATACTGGAACGCGTGCTTGGAAAACTCCAAAGGTAGCTTATCTAAAGCATCTGGCTTACCCCCAGATGTATGGCGCAACTCAGACTTTCACATTTGCATCGTGAAGGAATTTGCTATCAGCACACCTACATTACAAGAAGTAATAAAAAATACTCCTCCAGCTGAAAGGATACCAAATGGAAACTTGAATTTATATGAAGAAATAGCACTGTGAATAAAAAGTATGTGTGGTAAATGTACATTTCCTTCTATGAATACCCTCTGAAGATAAATGATTATTTAAAGGAAAAAAATAGCTCCCGATAGTGGAGTTCAGAAATATATTGTAGTGCATATGTGTATAGGATTGCTACCCAGTATTGCTAATAAACAGTCCTGGTAGTGTAGTCAAATCCCCAGCAGCTCCACTGGAGAAAGAATGGGCTCTCTACTTACATCAACAGTTACAGTTTGGGAAGCCCACAGTGGGTCCCTGTGAGCCCGCAATGACTGGAAGGCAGTGAGTGAGTTGAGTTTATTGATGAGATTCCAGATCACACATGCACAAGTATATTCTAAACAAAACATACCTAATTATGTCTCTGTGGCCCGTGGATGGCTGTAGACAAATTCTCACAGGAATGTACATGCCTCAGCCTCCTTGGGCTGCTTTGGGATATTATTTGTTCAGTTATTTAAAAAAATAATTTTGAGATCAGAATCAGTATCAAAATATCGGCACAGCTGAAATGGACCTCTTTCTAAATCTTTGAAGCCTCGCAACAAATATGCAGAACTGCTGCTCCGCATAAAACAATCCTGCGTTCGTGGATCCAGCATTTTAGAGAAGGTTGAGAGCAAGTCAGACCGGGCGAAGCGAGGCGAGGCTCTCAAGCCCACAAGAAATTCGGAAGTACAGAAACCGTGAGAGAAGACTGTGGAATGGCTCTCGAGGTGAGAACTACTGAAGTCCGGATTTCAAAGGACTCAGCGCTGCTGTTTGTGAGTGATCTTGTTGGTCTCTGCAGGCTTGCCACTGGACATTATATGGAGATCAGCTCCCTGATCTTTTGTCAGTGTTTCAAGCAGGATTGAAACTAGTGAATCTGATTTTGGGGAACAAAACATAACTGTTGATGCGCCTCGACCAGAATGGTCTAGAGAACCAGGGCGAATCAGAGCACGGGCATACAAGGAACTCTATCTACTCAGCCAGTTAAATTCAAGACAGAGCGATTAGCTCAGATGTAATGATGACTGATGTTTCTGGACCAAAGAAGAGTCTTATTCATAGAGTTTTTAAAATGACACAAGAGGATCATGTTAATAGAAAAGATTCTGAAAATTACACGGTAGGAAAAGGTAGGAAAGTTGTGCTGTGGACTTATTCCCACCACCCTGCATCTGCTCAGTATTTGAAAATAGTGAGGAATAGCCTCAAATAATTTAGTTGGGAAACCTGATCCTGTGCAGCAAACATCTCAGAGCTTTCCCAGTGGACTTACTATTCCTTTTACTGAGCTCAAGGAGCGTTGGAAAGGAATACACGGAAGAAGCACACCAGCCTGTGTGATCCAAAGATGACAATTTCAAAATTCTAGTATTGTGAAAAGTATCAGAGCTAGAATTATGAACACCCATTTTGTAGAAGGCTATGGAGGACAATGGGAGCCCAAAACCCATCTGCAGAGCATGTAGTCAGACTTAGCCAATGGCAGATCCACTCTAGCCAAAGACAAGCATCATGGGCAGCCTTACTATCAGGCAGAGACCACTGTAATCTTGATTATGGCTAGATTGAACTGACTCTTGAGTTTGTAATGGGTGCAAGTATCTCTTACTTGTCCCATGACAAAAGTTTCTTCCTTGGCTTTTTTGAATGTTGATAGGGGTCTTTTCCTTTTTATTATTATTTGTAATTTTGTCTTTAAACTATTATGATTTAATCCTTACCGTTTTAGTGCAGTTTTGTTTATTATTATTTTCTGTTTGGTTTCCCAGTTTTGAAGCACAGGAGGAGTAGATGCTTAATGTTAATAACTGATACAAGGGGGTATAGAGAATGGAGGGGTGTGGGTGAGAATAGGGATTCCAGCAGTAAAAAATGAAGGTGGGGGCACTAGAACTGATTGTGATTGCACAACTAATTTTAAATGTGATTTAAACATGGGGCAGTGGGGGCGGTGCCCTAAGTTTGAAGTGTTGGTGGTTGCACAGTATTCCTTGATATGATGGAACAATTGAAATATTTAATTGTATGATACGTAAATTATGTGCCAATAAAACTGTTGAGGGGGAAAAAGGAATGCAAATTGATATCTTCAGATATACCCAAACTACAGATTTATTATGGAGTATATCAAAGACTGCTCAATTCTGTGGGCAAGGATTAACCCAAAAGCCAAACTCACTACCATCAAAGCAATTCCAGCTCAGAACCCTATAGGACAGTATAGAACTGTTCTTATAGGTTTTCAAGACCAAAATCCTTTAAGTGAAAAGCTTCACCGTTTGAAGGTTGTGATTAACATAGGTTTCTAGGATGCTGTAGCAATGTTTTTACACTTAAGTTCATATGAGCAAGGAAGTTAAACTAATCCACAATGCATGAATTATATATATTTTATATATATATGAATATTTCAAATATATATGTATATTTCATATATATATTAGAAATACTCCAGATGTCCCTCAACAAGTGAATGGATGAAGTATTGGAATAGATATATTTATAGAAAATTACTCATATATTAAAATATATAATCAGTTAAAAACAAAACCAAATCTACTACCATCAAGCAAATTTTGTCTCTTGGTGACCCTGCAGGACAGGGTAGACTTCCCCTGTCAGTTCCTGAGACTGTAATGTTTTTACAGGAGTAGGAAGTTCCATTTTTCTCCCATAGAGTGGTTGGTGGTTTCAAAGTACTAACGTGTGGTTTGCAGGAGAATACATGACCGCTGTATAACCTGGGCTCCTAATCAGCTGATGTATAATTTAACGTAGACAAGTTACATGAACTTTAACTTGAGACAAGAAATTTATGCAATAAAATCACATAATGTATGACTTCATATATGTTTTTCTAGAAACTAATAACAAGGGACAGAGATCAGATCAGTGACTACTTGAGATAGAGAGAAATGGACTGTGCAGTTATATATCTGGAGAGCAAATATCCAAAAATACCGGGACAAAATTCCATTGGGCTGAGCTTTCATATAGTATGTAATTTTCTTGCGAGCCAAACATTGAACAACTCTCTCTGAGTTAGTGCACCCAGTGGCATTGTCTGGGAAAGTGTTCTCTGTTCACAAAGAATTTTTTCATAAAAGCAGTTTGACTCAAACCATTTTTTGTGATGACCAATTTAAGAGAACAGTGTATGCCTCTGGAATTTTGCTTCCCACTTGGGAAAAATCCACAGATACTTTTGTGATGTTGAACACAGCTTACAAAGACATCACTGTAGGAAAAACAAAAGTGTACAAGTGTTTTATTCATTTCAAAAAAGGTGAAATGTTGATTGATGACAGATCTCATTCTGGAAGTTCATCAACTTCCTGAACAAGCACAAATGTTGACTTGTAGTGTGTTTGGAGTTCCCTCCACCAGGTCAGACTGCTAATCAAGCGCTCTATTTAAAGGTTCTGAAAAGATAGTGTAGCTTAGTGTGACCAAAAAAAAGAAGCCTGATTTGTGGCAGATGTGAGGCTGGTTTTGCCATCTGCTCATGCAGCCATCTCAGTGGGCCAGTTTTGGGCAAAAAACAGCATGCCTCTCTTGCCTCATGCACCTTACTCACCTGACCTCACTCCGTGTGACTTCTTTTTGTTTCTGCTAATGAAGAGGGATATGAAAGGACAGTGATTTGATGGCATAGAAGAGGTAACGAAAAAAACAAGCAAGGTGTTGTCAGTCATCCAAACAGATGAGTTTGAAATGTTTCCAAAAATGGAATTCCAGAGTTGATAACAGCATGAAGTGTAATGGAGAGTTCTTTGAAGGCAATGAGGTTGTTTTGTAGAAAAATTTAAATATGCAATTTTGAAAAATAATACCAATACCTTTTGGGGGGTACCCCCTCATATATCATATTTTAGGTTACAGTATATATGGGTTCTTCACATTTAACAAAATGGATCCAGTAAAATTTTAAATCATTAGATGTTATAATTTATAAACTGTGCCTCAATATAGTTCAGTTAAGGAGTCTTCCCTGGAAATCTATTATTTAAGTTTGAGGCCACTGACCAAATTTCAGCAGTGTGAACCAGGAGCTACTTTACAACAAAAATATGTAGCAGGGAGCGTCTGTAAAACCTGCAGCCTCGACTCACTCACTCTCTCACTCACTCACTCACTCACTTACTCTCTCACTCACTCACTCTCACTCACTCACTCTCTCACTCACTCACTCACTCACTTACTCTCTCACTCACTCACTCACTCACTCACTCACTCACTCACTCACTCACTCTCATTTACTATACTGACTCACTCACTCACTCACTCACTCACTCACTCTCATTTACTGACTCACTCTTTCACTGACTCATTCACTCACTCTCTCACCGTCTAATTCTCTCACTCTCACCCACTCACTCTCTCACTCACTCACTCTCATTCACTGACTCACTCATTCACTGACTCACTCTCTTACTCACTGACTCACTCTCATTCTCTCACTCACTCTCATTCACTCACTCACTCTCATTGACTGACTCACTCACTCACTCTCATTCACTCACTCTCTCACTAAAAATAAAAGAAAAAAAGGAAAAAAAAAAACTTGCAGCGTCAGAATCACTCGGAGCCATTCTGCTGAGTCCTATAGGGCATCTGAGTTGAAATCGTCCTGATGCTAACAGGTTTGGTTGGTTATAGTTATGTTAAAATAAAGTTTTATAAATATCAAAAACTCAGCCTCAAACCTCTTATTTGGAACACACGTTATTTAAACACTGAATATAATTCTTGAGAATGATTATGTAAAGACATATCTGAACTCAGAAAAGGTGAACTGAAGGATGGCAACATTGAAACATTAAAGGTAAAGAGCTCCTTCATTATGCAGTTAGTACTCAAGCCATGAGTTCAGGCAAACTCTGTATTGCTGGTTGTAGTCAGTAGTTTCTACTAAAATTAATTCATGTAAGATTCTTATTATCTCCTCTACTGTTTTAACCCGGTTCTTAGTAAACTTAACTTTCTTGGGCCGTCCTTTACCATCCAATTCAGATGAAGCCTCTGATTGTGTCACATGATACTATAAAATAAATGAATGGTGTTTGTCTGGGCCTGCTATTGCTAATAATTATTAAGCAACACATAAATGTACATATTGTTCCAGGAGAATTGCTGAGCAAGAAAATAAAAGAATAGCTATATTGAGCATACTGCATGATTTAAGATCAGGAAAGGTGTCTGTCATGGTCGCACCCTCCCAGCATACTTATTCAACCTGCATGCTGAGCAAACAATCAGAGAAGCTGAATTCAATGAAGATGAATGTGGCATGAAGATTGGAGGAAGGCTTTTTAACAACTGGTGATGTACAATCTTGCCTGATGAAAATGAGGACGACTGGAAGCACTTGCTGATGAAATCAAGGACTGCAGCCTTCAGGATGGATTACAATTTAATGTAAAGAAAACCAAAATTCAAAAAATTAGTCCAGTCGGTAACATCCTGGTAAATGGAGGCAAGATTGAAGTTGTCCAGGATCTCATCTTCCTTGAATCCATAATCAATGCTCATGGCAGCAGCAGGCAAGAGATCAAAGGAGGCACCACACTGAATAAATCTGGTGCCCGAGGCTTACTTAAAGAATGGGAAAGCAAGGCTGTTACTTTGATTGCTCGATTGCACCTGACCAAAGCCATGGTATTCTCAATTACCTTATACTGAGTAGTGGAATTCAAATAATTTTAACAACTGATTTGCTCTCTTAATGAGAGTTTAAGTGCTAAAAAATGGTATGCCAAAAGGAAGCTTATTACTTCAATGTGATATTAGTACAGTGTTGCACAGATGAGCATGCACAAAAGAGTAAGGAGTGTAATTATGTGATTTCCACTTTCAGCATCTGCCCGGTCATCATCTTAGAGCGAATCCTGATCACAGGTCTCATTTTAACAGCCAGTTCACCATGCTCAACGAAGAAATTAGATGTCTGTTCTGCTGAACTGGCCGAATCCTACTACCACTCATATGGATGTGTAGTTAAGCATTGAACGGGGAAGACTGAAGACAAATCAATGCGTTTGAACTGTGATGCTGGTGAAGACTATTGAAAAGATCAATAAATCTGTCTTGGAAGAAGCGTAGCCAAAATGCTCGTTAGAGGCAAGGATGGCAAGGCTCTGTCTCACATAATGTGGACATGTCAGGGAGCCCGGTCCCTAGAGAAGGACATAATACTCAGGAAAGCAGCAGGACACTGAAAAGGCGGAAGACCGTCAACCAGACAGATTGATACAATGGCCACCTCGCTGGGTTCAAACTCAAGAACAACAGTGAGGATAACGCAGGCTTGTCAGCATTTAATTCTGATGGACAGAGGATCTCTGTGCCTCCAAACTGACTCAAAGGCACCGAACAGCAACAGCAATATGTCAAACAAAATAATCATAATGTTTACCATCCAGAAACAATATTGTATGATCGTGAGAGACTCTGGGAACTGTCTCTCATACTGTCACGTCACCATCCTCCTTGCTGCAACTTCCCTCAGACTCGGTGTTTGCCGCCAGGGCAGCCTGATGTGGCCCCTAGATGCCAACAGCTGCAGGTGCCCTGTCATGTTCCCAGCAACCTTCAGTCCACGGGACTCTGCACCCACCAGTATGTGATCTCCCTGCTCCTGACTTCACCTGTTGGTATCAGGTACATGAGTTTGAAAAGATTCTCAAGCTAGGATTGGACTCGTGGAATTGAGTTGGACTGGGCTGGGATGCCTTCTTTTTCTATAAGATTACTTGTTGATATAAAGCTCTTTCTTATATGCGTGCCATTGTATTTGTTTCTTTAGACAAGGGCTTGACAAACTTTTAAAATGGAAGAACCAATCCTATTCTCACGCAATTTGCAAAATATTCAAAATATGAATATACTTTTATAAACAAATGAAATCACTATTAGCTGAACAATATCCTTGATAAATTTTCAATTTTTCATCAGGGCCACATGCACATACAGAAAGAGCCATAGAGAGCTTGAGAGGTGCAGATTGAGAACCCTTGCTCTAGACAACCTGGCTGTGGTAGTTACATAATCTGTTGTCAATTTGAGACTTAAGAGTAAAGGGGTAGAGTTTAGCCTGTCAATCAGGTCACAGTTTGATTACCTCATTTGGAGCCACTAAGGAGATAATTAACTCGCTGGAGGCAGGACACACACTCTCTACCTGAGAGACATTCCTGTGGACAAGAAACATGGAGCTTTGCTAGCTCTCTGGAGACAGAGGAGCCATGTGGAGACCCCTGCCCGTGCTGAGATGCTTCTACCACGATTGGATCCATAAGACTTTCCACCCACTGACCTGTTATCTTCCTGAATTGGGCGTTATTGCATGTGTTTCATGAGTCTGAAGAGGAATTCATAGATTGTTATCAGCCATATGGATTAATATCAGACTTATGGACTTGATCTGGACTGGGCTGGGATGTTTTCTCAATATTCACTTGCTCTTGTATATAAAGCTCTTTCTTATACACATAGGAGTGTCTGTGACTTTGTTTCTCTTGTCTACCTGGACTAACACACTGGCCTAACACAACTTGCAAGTCTTACTTTTAATCATCTGTCTAGAATCAATCCATTTTATACTTAAATATCTTTAAAATATATTAAATTAAATATGAGTGAATAGCATAAAACTATAAGTAAATATATAAAGTGGGAGGCAAGATTATGCCTAACCAATTATTTTTAACTTTCTCAAATTTTCTAGAATAAGGATTTATTTCAATTTCAATCAAATAGTAAAAAGTTAATATACCTTCATAAATCTAAGATGAATTAATTTTTTAATCATAGTACTTTGTGTCGAGTAGAAATATTTTAGAGTTATTTTTCCTTCCATCTATTTTAATTAATATTCAAATTTGTATAAATATTTTTAATAAAATTATTTAATTTTGCCATCGTTTAATAGCAAAGCACTTTCACTGTGCCACCTATGTGCCTTAACTACATTGAAGTCTACATCTTATTAAACTCATTGATTTTTCTTTGGTTTCAAACATGTTTGCATCATATAGGCTGAGGATGTGTAAGAGGTGTTAGAAGGAAAAGCTGTCATAGCATTTCTTGTGGTCAGACATAATTTCTTTACCTCACCCTCAGTCTACTATGTAAACATTTCTCTTTTCATTCTGTGTGCATTGGGTCATGTTTGACAAGTCTTCTAACTTAGTTCAGAATTCACATGCCATCATAAGTAAAGCACCCTCAAATACACATCCTTGAAGTTGCTCAACTTCTATGACTCTTGTAGAATGACCTTTCGACACCTTTTGACGACATCATAAATGAAATATGCTTTATTTTCTCATCTACAGTTTTTTTTGGCTTTTTTTTTTAATGCAGTGATTGCTGTAGTAGCAATCGAAACACTTGAGTTGTCTACTCCAATTGTAGCAAGATCACATAAACCTGCCAGGTTCTACCCACAGTGTTTGGGTTCAGCTGGTAGGAACACACCTCATTACTTCTGCAGGCTAGTAAGCTGATATAATATGTTTGGCTGATATTAAAAGCCTGAGATGTTTTGGTTTTTTGACTTTTTTTCTCCCTAATCATTAACTTCTTCCCTCTGCTTCAAATGAACTTGCATTAGACTGGGATGTGTTCAGATGTGTAAAACCTGCACAGAGCACTTCGCTCCTCTTCAGAGACCTTTGGCTGTGTGGGATGTCATTCAGTTTCTGAAGGCTTTTCACATCACATTGTGTGTCAGTTTACATGCTGTTTACGTAAGAAGAAAAATGTGTGGATGCCCCTTGTAATGCTGATCCTTTCTGCTTAGTGTCCTCTGAGGCAATTATTTCACGAATATGTGAGACTTGTAACTGCAAAGAGCAGTTACAATAACAGTGTGTTTTGGAGTTGTTAGCAGGAAATGAAAAGTCGCAGAGAACAATTCCAACTGCAGCTTTGTTTCTCCTTTCCTCAGCGTATTCCCCCTACAACTTCTGTATTAAAAAAAAAAGACAAAAACCAGATCATACACTGCCCTAATTAGCCGATCTAACCCCACCTCATGGTGACCACACGTGTGCAGAGGAGAATGACAATCAATAGGGTTTTCAAGGTTGTGACTAGGCAGAAGCTGATTATCAGATCTTTTTTTTAAAAGCACCTCTAGTGTCAAACTATCAAACATTCGGCTAGTCCTCAAGCACATACCTGATCTCACACCCCAAGGGCTCCTCAGCCTTGGTGTGCCAGGAGGCATTTTGAGACTGCAGAAAACACCCTTGACCTATACATTATATATTATCTCCTTCAGCTATATATTTAGAGTAACAATTTTCTCCAAATGTTGGAAATTATTCTTCCATAGGAAAATAACATCAGTCTGACATGAGATGTAAGACTTTGCTGTGACCTCTGAGGGAGAAGGTGTTTGAATGCAAAGGGAACAAAGTATTTCCTTTAAAGGTTACTGTACTGAATACTAAAGTGTACCCAAGAGTTTATGAAAAACAATGATTTTGCAAAGAAAAATTTAGTGTTAGGCAGGGTTCTCTAGAGAAACAAAGCCAGGACACTGATATATATATTTATATATATATATGTGTGTGTGTGTGTGTGTGTGTGTGTGTGTGTGTATGTATATATATGTGTGTGTGTACAATTTTTATGCAGTTTTCTGTTAAAATTAGGTGCCTCAGCTGATATTCAGGTTGGTTTATACTCAAGTATATACGGTATATAGGTTTATTTAGTGAAGGAATATAACAGCTGATTAATCCACACACCAGTACAGAGGGCTCAATTCAACTCACTTTCATGGAACAGTTCATATACAGCTGAAGGTTCCTTCAATTTACATAGGCTTCTAGTCAAGTGTCAAGGAAGCAGACAGCTGAGTCTACCCTCAGGCAAGATAAGCAGGGTGGGGCAGCAACAACAGGAAGAAGAGAAGTTGAGCAGTAGCAGAGGCCAGTAGTGCATGAGTACAGGAAACTGAAGCAGTCCCAGGGGATCTTCAAGAAGCTTGGCAAAGTAGGTCTCAATGGAACCTCAAGCTCTAGGGAAGCAATCAATAGCAAGAAGACACAATCCATGGGTTGGCTTGACCCACAATAGCGTAGCACGCAGTTGAGGCAAAGGATTAGCTCTGGTTCGATCACCAGGGAGAAAGAGGGAAGAGGGCCGGCCTTGGAAAGCCAATTATCTCATCCCCTTCCTATCAAGCTGCAACCCGATAAAACTCCACCAACATGTTCCTATGGAAGCCTAGTTGGCATAATAAACTTAACTTTATCACAGTCTACATGTGTGTCTTGTCAGAAGGAATACCAAAGCAGAGAGAGTGTGGCCCACCACCAGGGAGAAAGAGAGGGCTTTCCCAGAATCCTCATGAGAAGATCACACCCACTAAGAGACTTCATCAGGCTTTGATATGATTAACACGCTAAACTCCATGTCTTCACTCTACTTATCAAGTTGACATGAAATTATCTAACTACCACAAACCATCCTTGTCAACTTGATACTTTAAATACAACTCTTTAGTCATATGTAATTTTTAAAATAAATACAATAAAACCATGTCTGCCTATAGTATAAAATTAAAATGCATACAATTCAAACTGTGCCAGCGTCATTTAAACGTAATAGCATATAAGTGAACAAAACAAGGATATTTTATGCTTAACAATTGCAGTTATGTGAACACCAATACCTTAATCCTATAATGCTGTCAACCTATTGTAAGCAAGCCATTTCATGCCTTTGTCCCTCACAATTTTGGGTATCCAGTTTTATACTTCCCATTTATATAAACTCAGTGCTCTGAGGAGACAAGCATGTTCTTTGACATGTAGACTCTTCCTTCCAGTTGGAACTTTCTGCATCCGCATCCATAAGCAGTCCATAAAGACAGGCCGTCCATAAAGTCAGCAGCAATATGCACTGATTTTCAGGTTCAGATAGCTTATCTTCATCTAGTAGGGTTCTGGTCGACTCAGTGTGGGCCTCCTCACTTAGCCTCATCAGAATGCCCATTGGCGGCCTCTCCTTTCAACCACGGGTCCCTTCACAAATTCTCAAAAACCCTAGCGCCTTTACACTGTTAGGAATTTCAAACCAGCCAACTGTTCTTGTTTTCTCTAGTCCCTGTGAACAAGATCCATGGGGGCCAGTGACTAGAATAAAGCCATCTCTCTATTGCTGCACAGCTGTCCCTTCCACTGCACAAGTGGAACCAGCTGGTCCCCCAGCACACATTTCAGGTTGCCAGCAGGCTCCCTTTAACACTTACTCCTGGAGAGGAGAGTTTCTTCATGGCTCCACATTTTTCCAGCTTAAGTCAGGCCCAGACCACTAGTTCAAAATTCAGAAAAGCCAAAAGGTTCCTTTTGTCTTCTTCAATCTGTCAACAGCCCCCTAGGAAAGTCTCTTCAATTTCAAATGCCCTAAGAATTCAAAATACTGATTGTGGCTTATCTTTTCAGAGCTTTCTTTCCAGGCGTGTCCTAACTCATTTAAAGAGCTAATTTAATGGCTGAAGGAAAGTAGGCTTATAAACTCTCTATACTTCTTAATAATCACTTCTATCAGTCATTTTACAAACAACAATAGTAAGGAGAAAATCATATAAATCTAATACAGCCAGATCCTAAACTGAATTCTTAAAACAGTAAAGTTCAATGCTTATCTATCTTACCTTAATCCTTTTCTGAACTATCCCATTGATACAAAATATGGCCTTAGGTCTCAGACTGCATCAAGCCAGGACCAGGCTTTCAGTCAGCCATTTTGACCTTCTGTCTGCCATTTTGACTAAGCAACATGGTCTTAGAAAAGTTCAGGGGACAATTGTGCCGCCTGAGCTCAAGATTCACATTTATCTCATTAGTTTTCACCATTTCAGACAGGAATAACAAAAGCGGGTTCTAAGAATCAAAATGTTAACTTCCAATGTTCTTTCCAAAAAACAATCAAGTAAACAATATGGCCATATCTGACCACCAGCTAGCCAGAGAAGAAAAAACTACCATAAGACAGAGGTCAGACAAGCATCCACTCCCCATCTTCATGATTTGTTTCTCTAGTAACCCACTCCCAAGGTACCATAATGTGTTAAGTAGGCCAGGTTGACTAGAGAAACAACTCCAAGGACACATATACATATATGCATAATAAAGAGCTTTATATCAAAGAGCAATTAAATATTGAGAAAACTTCGCAGCCTACTCCAGATCAAGTCCATAAGTCTGATATCAGCCCATATGACCAATACAAGTCTATTCCTCTTCAGACTCACACAGCACATGCAATGATGTGAGTGCAGGAAGACCACAGACAGGTGGCTGAAAAGTCTTGCTGATCCAGCAGTGGTGGAGGCATGTAGTTCCTCCATCTCTCTGAGTAGCTCACTAGAAAGATGAAACAGAAAGAGAGTGTGGCCCACCTCCAGGGAGAAAGAGAGGAAGTTCCCCAAATCCTCATGAGAAAGCCATGCCCACAAGGAGTCTCATCAGGCTGCGGTCTGATTGACAGGCTAGACTCCACCCCTTCACTCTTAATACCCTCAAGTTGACCTGAGATTATGTAACTACCACAGAGGGTAAGTCAAAAAGTATTGCTATTATGGTTCCAGGTCATTCATATATGAATTTAAAACAAAAATATATGTTTAAGAATGACTTTGTGAGCAGCGAATGGCTTCAGATAGGTTCTCTCAGTAGTAATACATTTATTTAACTTAGTCTCATTAGAGTGCCTTAAAAAGAAAGATCAATCAAAACTGTGGCTTTTGAGATCTACTGGCTGTTTAAATCCAAGGGAGAGAAGTCAGCTCAGAAAGTCTTAGTGACACTTTGTTTTGTGATGTCAAAGGGATAATTCTCATCATTTTACTTGAAGGACAGAGGATGGTTGCATGGGCTTATTATGAAGTATTATTAAGAAAACAGAAAACTGCATTAGAGATGAAAAGGCCAGGAAATTTTCTTCTAGGAATATTTTTCTATCAGGACACAATACTTGCTCATTTTTCAAGTTTAGCAAAAGCTTTCCTAGCAGAGTTTGCCTGGGGAACCTTATCTCATGAATCCTGTAGCCCTGATCTTACCCCTTCAAACATTATTATCTCCCCCAAACTCAAAGAATAATTAAAAGGAACAAAATGTGATTTTATGGGAGTGTCCAGACTGCCCTATATATGGTGTAAACGAAAGAGCCTAGAATTCTTCAGGGAAGAGCTAGAGGTGGAAACACCACCATCAGAGATGTAGGAACCTACATGGAGCATATGTCAAACCACAGTAGGTTCACATTTCCATACTTTTGTCTAATAAAGGTTTATATGAGTTTATAGCAAGTTTTTTTACTTACCCTCATACTTTAATTAGTGGTATGCTGTACTTACAAAAAAGAAAGAAAACCTTCTAAAATATCACTAATAATGAAGTCCCAAATGATAGAATTAACATTATGAATACAAATACTGGCATTAAAATGCAATGCATATTTATACCTAAAGGCAAGGTAGAATATGTAATAAATTATAATGAGATCTCTTATAGGTAATGGCATTTTATGGAGACTAATAATTATTTCAGTAAATATAGTGTAAAATACTTAATAAAATAATCTGAAAGGATCCCAATTCACATCCAAAGTGAATATTTTATTGGACATTAAAACATAACAAAAAAGATAACAATAAATGAATGTTAGCTATATTTTATTTGAACCTCTTGTGTCATAATATTCCCACCATCGTTTATAAGATGTTGGCCACAGAATTAAGATATATAAATTAACAATGTTAGAAGGATAAACCAATATCTAGCTGTTTTGTTTTGTTAACACATCTTTAGAATGGAATGCTAGTCACTTTATTATGATTTCTACTGTTTCCCAGTCCCAACCTCTGATGGTGAAGGTTGTATGTCATGTTGGATGGGCCATGGTTCTTAGTGGTTCAGCAACTATGTGTTGCTTCCTTCATGATGGGATCTGATATGATAGAATCCTTTCCACGGTGAGATTTTCTCTGAGCGATACTAGGAGGGTAATGGAAGGGTGGGGAAGTGAGGGGAAACAGATCACAATAATTGATGTATGGCACCCTCCCAGGAAGACGGACAGCAGAAAAGTGGGTGAAGGGAGACAGTAGTCAGTGTAAGATATGAAAGAAAAAAGAAAATTTTATAAATTTTCAAGGGGACATGGAGGAGGGAGGGTGTGGGAGGGAGGACAAAATGAGGAATGATACCAAGGGCTCAAGTAGAAAGAAAATGTTTTGAAAAGTTAATGACAACATATGTACAGATGTGTTTAACACACTGGATATATGTATGGATTGTGATAAAAAGTATAAGAGCCCCCAATAAAATAAAATTTTATTTTTTTAAAAAAGCAGTTTCACTTGAGCCTCATTTTTTGTGATGGCCTATTTAAAAGATGAGCATGCAGCTGTGAAATTTTGGGTTTTGCCCGGGGAAAAAATGCCACAGAAACTGTTGTGATGTTGAACACAGTTTACAAGGACAGTACTATGGGAAATCATAGTGCTTGTGGTTTTCTCGTTTCAAAAAAGGTGAAATGTTGATTGATGACAAAGCTCATTCTGGACACCCAGCAACTTCCTGAACAATAAAAATGTCAATTAGTAGTGCATTTGGGGTTTGTTCCACAAGGTCAGACTGTTAATCAAGCTTTCTATTTAGAGGTTCTGAAAAAAAATTGAATTACAATGTGTGACCAAAAAGGTCCTGATCTGTGGCACCTGGGGGAGTGCACCTGCTGACACAGTCATCTCAGTACACCTCTTTTTGGCAAAAAGCAGCCTACATCATTGCCCCATGCCCTTTACTCACTTACGCGCGCCTTATGACTTTTTGTTTCTGTGAATGAAGAGGGACATGAAAGGACAGCAATGTGACAACATAGAAGAGGTGAAGAAATAAACGAAGGAGGTTCTTTCAGCCCTCCAAACAGATGAATTTGAAAAAAATGTTTCCGAGAATAGATTCGCAGTTTTGACAAATGTATTAAAAATATGTTCAGTGTAATGGAGAGTAGTCCTGATTTTGGTGGGATGCCCCCTCGTAGTATGTGGGCTTTCTGGAAATCTCACTTGATTTTTACTAGGTCTGCATTCTTCATCTGGCTTGTCATCCGGTTCTTTGGATTTGAGCCAGCAGCTTACTGTGTTACCTACTGATTCTGGAAGTCATCAGCAGCCTTGCATCTTGCTTGCTGACCTTGCATTCACTCACTTCTACCAGCACCCTGCTGTCTGATTTGCTGATCCCCAGTTCCTCAGGCGCTGCAGCTTTGGGAGTCAGGAGAAGTCTGACATCTCACCCTCAGATTTGGAGCTTGCCAGATTCCACAACTGCAAGAGCTGTTTCTTTGAGATAAGTTTTTGCATTTATACATATACAAGTTTCACTGAAATCATTTATGCAGATAACCCAGACTAAGATACTAGCCTTAAAATTAACCTATCATCCTTCATATCACTCAGCTTTGGTGACAGACCTTCCATATAAAATTCCAGAGAGTTGATGCATACTAAAGATGTTAGAATCTATCAAATCAAACCCTCTTCTACCTACTCAAGAATAGTAAAAATTATAAATAAATCTCATTTTATTAAGAGCTAGACATTCTTATGGTAATTACCAGCAAAGTTAAGGGTTGCATGAAAACATATATATGCATCCACAAAATTAATGGTAGATTAGCACATAATCATTAATTCAAAGGAAGGCACAGAGAGGTACACAAGAGTTACAGACAACAAAGGAAAATACTATTATGTTCTCAATTCTGCAATGTCAGAAATAACAAGCAATAGTTCATGAGTGAATGCATTCAGAGACATGCAAACTGAGCAGGTCTGGGTAGATGAACAGGATTATACGGAGGATTCTATACAGGTTTGGCAGGGGAGATATATATATATATCCATAAAACATGGATATACAAAATATATATATGCTTATGTTTATGTTTTAAATATACCCATGTTATCAGAGAGAAAGCATAGGGCACGTTTATGAAAGCTTGTTCATCATAAACAAGCACGTTGGTGGAAGGAGTCACTGGACATAAAGGCTTAAGGCCATGGTATAAAAGGTATAGGTAAAATCAGTCGGCATAACATAGTTCACAAGAACAATGGTTCTATGCTGTACTGTAGTGAGTAGTGAATGCAGTCTTAAAAGCTAGCAAACTGCCAACTAAGGTATGATAATACCTTCTGATCAGTAGCAAAGAACGTTGCCAAAACCCCAAATCTGATGAACTAGATGGTGCCTGGCTACCACAACTGGCCATGTTGACTGGGGATCAATGTAGAACAATACGCAAAATCATTAGAAGACCATATTTATCTAGTGAACACTAGGTGAACTCCCCAGCGTATATCCCTTAGACAGCTATGAAACCTGATCTGAGTAAACTCCAGGAATCATGCTGCAGCTAAACAACAAACAGATCTACAAAATGAAGCTATGCTTTGAGGAGCATGCTCCTCAGGATGAAAAGCTATATGGTACTATTAGTATTTGCGTAAAACCAGAGTTTAGAAGACAGAGAGGGCAGGAAAGAAGGCATCTCAGGAGCAAACCAGAAGGATGTCCTCACATGAAGGGAAAGACAACGAATTTTGTGCAACAAATCTGAATGAATTATTGAGTGGAAAGCTCTGTAAACTTTCAAGTAAACTATTTTTTTAATTTAAAAAGGAAAAATACCCAGGCCACAGGAAGAAACCTAATGAATTACATGGAATTGACCAAAGCCAATTTAGAAATGCATAATTTTTAGTGCTGTGAGTCCATTCATTTATGCATTTTATTTTTTAACTTAATTTACTTTTATGAGATGATACTGACTGTTGATAAAGTTTGAGATGGGAAAACTTAGCTACTAATTCTTATATCACCATACCAATACATTTTTAGCACATCTCAGGTCTAATTTATAATGAATACAAAACTCAAATCTAAAAGATATGCACAAACTGAATATTTATAAGCAAACAAACATGAAAGAAGCAATTCAAACAACTCTTCTGAGTCTTAGAAAAATCTCAGGTCTCTATTCTTTTGATGTTCCTACTGTACTTAAAAATGTGTTCAAACAAATAAAAAAATTGCAGAAGCTAGATTTCTGTCAATGTTATACTTACAGTCAACAGAACTATAATCAGCAGAACCCAGGGCTCATGGTTAGTATGTTAATGTCCTGTGACAACTGTCACATCTCTGGTTGTGACCAGCTCTAAGACCCCAGAAACACCCATTGTGGAAGCTATAGCATCTCCCCAGACATGTGGTCTCCTGAAATGTTAGTAAGGGGTCTTGATTTTTTGCAGATATATATTCTTGGTGATACTTTACAGAATATATAATGTTATAGATAATTAAAACATATTGATAACCTACTCAACAGCCCCAGCACATGCAACAGTGACTGCTGGGCACGGAGATCTTCATGTGTACTTATCACAGAGGCCAGTAGACTTGCATGTGATGATTACTAACTCTTAAGCACTAGTGATGCCACCCCACCACACCCCAGAAAAGTAATGTTGCCCCTGTGCTTGTGAGCCTCTCCACGCACCCCCACCCCCACCACAAACACACACAAAGTGCACAGATCCCACCAGCAGCGTCTTCCAATGAGTCACCATGGGGTTTGTTGTTGCCACTCCACGGCTTATCCAGACAGAATCAGGAGACAGTCCTAGGATGGGTGATGTCCCCACCCACACACAGCCTGGGCCAGACAGGGCACTGGGAGCAGGAATGAGGGACAGGTGTACATAATACCCCAAGTGTACACCAGGGATCTTCTGCCATCTGCGTCAGCTCAAGGGACTGATGTGGTCTTGAGGCCCCTCTGAGTTTGGCAGGGCACCTAACCCACTGGCTCTACAGGACCAGTTCTGAGCTAAGCCTGGGTGGGCCTCATCTTAAGATAACCATGTATCTAACCAAAATACAGATGCTCTGAAATGAAAAGAAAAAGAGAGAAAACAAAAGAAATATCTTCTCTTACAGCTCTGGATCCCATAAATACAAAAGCAATAGCAATGGGCCAAAATGAAATTGCCCCATGTACTACTCTCCCTTTCAAGGTTGAAGGGGAGATTCTGTTCCTTCATTCTTCCAGCTTTCAAGGGCTATCAGCATTTCTTGGCTTGTGGACACGTGATTCCTTTTTTTTTTTTTTTTTGCCTTTATGGTTACATTGTCTTTTCTTCTCTGACTCTGTTAACTTTCTTTCTCCACGGATAATATAAGGGTACACATGATTCCATTTTATACTCACTTCAATAATATAGAACCTGTTTATATACTTAATTCATTTCATTTATTCTGTTTGTTGTTGTGTTGTTAGGTTCCAAGGAGTCTGTTCAGTCCCACTGTGATCCTACGCACTCTGCATTCTGATGTTTAGCAGAATCCAAGTTTCACCAAGCGATCAGGATAAAAACATAATGAATGATAGAAAATGTAGAGCAGAACATTTCATATAGCCACTTTGGGAAAGTGACCATTTCAAATAAGATGCAAAGGGACCAAATTAATTTTCACAATCTTAGCTAGTATTGGCGTATTAGCCCGTGTCTATACGTTTCAATTTTATATCTTGTTCTGGTCGTTTGTTGCTTAACATGGTGACTTACTTTGTTCAAGGAAGAGAGATTTCAGCAAGGCTAGGTAGGATGTGTTCATTTGCTCCACTTCTTGTCAGCTACAAAGGCACCCAAAGGGATGGAGACTCTAGTTCTTCATAGATCAAACTCAGCACCAGCATAAGCATCCTAGCTGCCCACTGGGAGCTCAGCCAACGTTGTGTGCTAAAGGCACAGTTTTGCTTGTTTCCCTTATGACTGTATCCATTGTCTGCTTGAGCATCCTACAGCAAAATAGAAATAAATACTATTTTTTAATGTACAGCTTCCAAGACAAATATGCTTCTTCTTTTAGCGGTTTGTGGTACTTTCAGTATTTTTCCTAACACCATGTTTCAAATGTATCAATTCTTCTTTGTTCTTTTTAACTTGAGTTGAAGAATGATGTTTGATTTTCAAACATGATTACATTATACCTGTTGATTGCTCTCGGTAGTCTTGGTGATTCACAGTATTAAGTCTTCCAAACCATAGGTATGATTTTTTCCATTTGTTTTTGTTAATTTGCAGTAATATTTTATAGTTTTCCTGGTGTGGGGGGTTAGCCAGCCCCCGACAACTAATCATGGGTTTGGTAGGCGCAATTGTATGGTTAAGATATACAAAGATTATAGTAAAATCATGGAGAATAGGGGGAGATGGGAGAGAGAGAGTAAAATAAGAAGTCAGACACATTTCATGGTAGCATGCTCACCTCAGCTCCTCTTGGTGGTCCACGTGGAGATGTGGGCGAGCGGTCAGGAGAGAGAGCATGAGGTTTTATTTCTAAGCAAAGCTTATATATCTTTTGGGGCATGCAAGCCCTTGGATTACAGATAACAATCTATGTCATAGGAAGGGGTTGGAACATAGGCAGTACAAGCAGTAGGAAGGGGATGACCTAGGGATGTACATGCAATAGTAAAGGACGGGGATAGGGATACATATATGGCAAGGTGGGTGGACCCTAGACTCAATATCTTAGCCTAACCTTAGTCATCCTTGAATGGTCCCGAGTTTGCCTTCGGGCACTCCTTCAAGGGAACAGTATCAGAAGGGAGTGGGCCCTACTTAGGGTGAGTCACATTATACACTCTGGTTGGTCTAGATACCCTTAAGGAGAACCTCTGACCTACTTTCAGTGACCTCCTAGTGGACAGTCATTCACCATGTGTAGCAAGCAGCGTCTTGGGCTTGGCATATATTTTGGGAGACAACTTGGGAGAAATCTTTCTGTATCCCACACTGACATATATATGTATATGTATATGTATGTATGTATAATGACTACGTTAGGTTATTGCTCAGTATTTTATACATATGGGGGCTACTGTAAATGATAATGATTTCCTTATTAATGTGCATATAGTCAACTGGTTTTTGTGTGTTACCCTTTTATTTTACCACTTTGCTTAACCCTTTTATTAGTTAGAAGTATGTGTGTGTGTGATCTGATCACATAGGATGTCATCTTCATAAAACAATTTGCTAATTGCCTCATAAGCGTAAAGGTAAACCTCTTCAATTTCTTTTAGGTTAGAATGATAAATATGTTAAGCTCCAAGTTTCTAGCATGTACAGATAAGATAGTTCTGATGCTTAAATCAGTAAGGTGAGCTACCGAAATGAGTATTTAGGCTGGAAAGTATGATAACAATGTGCCCTGGGTTTCTTGTATCTGCTCTTAATGATGGTGTTTCTGTGTGAATGCAAGCAGAATTTTATCATGAGATTAGCTAAGTCCACCATGGTGGTGGAAGTGAATCAACAATTTAATATACAGTGAACCCTCGTTTATCGCGGTTAATCGGTTCTAGACCCTACCATGATAAATGAAATTCCACGAAGTAGGATTCCTTATTTGTAAATCAAATATTTTCGTAGTTAGAGCATAGAGGACATGAAAAAACACCCTTTA
>NW_022107407.1:14298791-14322644 GCF_000313985.2 Echinops telfairi | reverse complement strand
TTGGGATCATGACAGTGGGGAGTGGGGTGGCGGTGGGAGGAAGCATTTAGGAAAGATGTCAACTTTTCATCAGTTAAAATATATTAATTCATGGTGCTTGATGTAGCTGATGCCCATGACGCTGTTCCCTGCACTCAGTGCTCCCTGGTGATCGATTCTCATCTGTTTTGTACAGGCACCATCATCACCTTCCTCCCCCATAGCTAATGATCCAAAATATGAAAAACGCTGGCTTGACACCTTGTCAGTTCCTCTGACTATGGCTCGCATCTCAAGGTACAAACCTGGAATAGAAAAATTAAGGTATGTGAACCTTGTCTAAAATGAGTAAAGCTGATGAATCGCATGTTCTTTGCCAAGTCTTAACTGTTTATAGACTGCTTTTGACGGATTCGCTATGTAAGTGTGTATCTTCTGATAAGCTTCAGCATTTGTGAAAATGCTAAATAAAATTTAATTACCAAGACAAAATGAGAAAAAGAAAACCAGCAGACTTGTGATAGGAATAAGTCTGCAATGGTACGGGGACTGTTGCTTTTTGTTTTGAAGCCGAGTCCCTAGAAGAATAAATTGTATTTTCAGTGATAAGCGATTGGAGAACCAGATTAGGAATAAGAGGACGTGCTAGTCCTTATCTGAATTACACATGATTTAAGAATAATCATTTTAACTCCATGGGCTTCTTTGCTTTAGTAACAAACCAAGAAGATTGGAGCAGTGCCAGTATTAAATCAGTGTGCACAACCTAATTAAATAATTATTTTTCAAATAAAAAATTAAATAATTTCAAAGATTTCATTCCAAACTTATAGATTTACATAACTGTTTGATATAATAAGTTGGAGGGTTTCTTTGTTTGTTTAACTCCTGATGAGTGTTATATGGTCTCTGTGACCAAATGTACCATTTAATTACCATCAAGAGGCTAAGTCAGAGCTATATGATTAATTTTCCTTCCTGAATCTTAAGGCAGATGTGTAGAAAACTGTGTGAACAATTTGCTTAACTGTCAAGAAAGGAAAAGCATTTGTTTCTGCCCCCACCATCCCAAATCAAGCATCGTCCCTGACACATAAGGGAGTCAAGGTGAAAGTGAATGATGAAGTTGTTTTCAGTAAACTTTAAGTAGAAGTTTAAGGCTAATAATGCTTTGGATGGACAATTACAATTTCAGTTTATAACACACTATTGATAGCCTTGAGAAGACTGGGCGTTCTAGAACACTTCATTGGGCTCTTGCAGAATCTCTACATGGACAAATAGGCAGGTATGCAGACAGAACTGGGTCACACTGCATTGTTTTACATCAGGAAATATGTGTAAGTGTTGTATTCCCTCACCATACTTATTCAATATGCATACTGAGCAAATAATCAGAGAAGCCAGGTTGTATGGAAAAGAATGGCAGCATTGGAATTGGAGAAAGACTTATTACAGCCTTTGATGTGCAGATGCACAATCTTGCTTTCTGAAATAGAGGAGGACTTGAAACACTTGCTGATGAAGATCAAGGATTGCAGCCTTCAATATGGATTACAAAGCAAACCAAAATCCTAACAACTGGACCAATAAATAACATCATGGTCAGTGGAGAAAATATTGACTTCAAGGATTTTGTCTTGCTTGGATCCACAATAAATGCTCATGAAAACATCATTCAAGAGATCCAACAATACATTGTATTAGGGAAATCTGCCCACGATCTCTTTAAAGTGTTGAAAATCAAGAATGTTACTTTGAGGACTAAGGTGAACCTAAGCAAAGCCATGGTATTTGCAATTGCCTCATATGCATGTTGGACAAAAAAGTTGGACGTTAAATAAGGAAGACCGAAAAAAAAAAAAAAGTCAATGCATTTGAACTATGATGTTTGCAAAAAAAATATTGAAAGTACCACGGATTACCCAAAGAACCAACAGATCTGTATTGGATGAAGTCCAACCAGGGTGCTCCATGTTATAGATCCTCGGAGATCAATCCTAGGAAAAGGACATCATTCTGTGTAAAGTGGAGGTGCGGTAAAGGAATCTCCTCGGTGAGATGGATTGGCACAGTGACTGCACGGGTGGGCTCAAACATAACAATCGTGAGAATGTCTCATTGTGCACAACAGACTCCAGGGCACCTAACACCAACCACATGTGTACAACCAGTTATTATGAATGCCCAGGAAAGGATGATTATCATGTCACAGCATTGAGTCCAAATTAGTATTTTAAAAATCGGGTTATCTTTGGGAAACACAGACCTTGTTTCATGTGCATAAAGCTAAACATTGATTAAATTTGTTCCACGTGTAAATCGTGGAAAGCAGTGGATGTATCGACAGCCAGCTCTGAATTGACGAGTGCTGGTCCTCCACTTATCTTGTGTTTGAGTATGCTGGCCAGTGCGGCCACCCTCTGTTTTTGTTTGTTTGTGGGGCAGTTTATAATGCTACACACAATGCTGCTGCATTTAATTTCTTCATGTTTTCAACATCCAAAGACAAACTAGAAACCGCCTTCATAAAGATACTGGTCATAGTAATCAGTAGTTACAAAAAATCAGTCGTTATAACTATTTTTCAGTACTATTTGATGTATGTCACAACTGACTTAAAACAGAATCATTGTCAGAACTGGACCCACTTCATTGTAAATTTTGGACGGGCTCTGTAGCAAAATGTATAAGCAATCTGTGTTCTCACTGCCATAAAACTCTCCCAAAATGTATGCAGATGCACAAGTGTTGGGGAAGAGAGGATTTAACTAAATTTGTTTCTTTGAAATAAGCAACCGGCTTACTTAGGAACTGAGTAGTAATGTGGGCATAATGTCTGTTTTGACAGGCAAGGAAATATTGTCTGGTCTGATCTCTGTCTATCAGCATGCTTGAATTAAATAGGTTCTTGAAAGATAGAGAAACTGAACTTCATCAAGCACTTACCAGCCCATTTGTCATCTAAATATGATGAAGAAAAGATGTGCTGTTTTAGCTTCTGGTTTAAAGATTAATGCTCCTCATTTCTCATATGCTGTGCCCTGTCCTCCCACTGACACAATGTCTACAGGGCATAAGATGAAATGTCTCCTACACCAGAGGAAATGATGGCGCTCTCTGGTAATTATTAACTAAATGCAGATTTGACCAAGCATTTTGGCATCTTCAAGATATTTAGAGGCATGTGGATTATTCTTGACGACAAAAGATTTTGACCTAACAAGCCATCCGTAAAGTTACCATTAAGATAAATGCAATGTGTCTTCAAAGAATTAAATAGAAAGCAAGAAGGTGTTATATTGTTTGAGCCTCTTGTTCCTATTCTGTGTGTGTATGTTAGAAACGTTTTCTAGTTCTAAAAACAAACTGATAGGTTTTTAATTTTTCACAGAATAAGATGTTGTTTTGTGAAGGAAAACAGCTTTTTCATGATTTTAAGCAGAGGGCAGTAAGGTAAAAAAAGGAAAATTAATAAATACTTTAAAACTTTAAAACCTATGTGTTTACAGGCTGAAATAATGCCTTTAGTCCCATCCTACCTGCAAGCTCCTTCAATCACATTTTGAAATAGAGGAAAAAGAAAGGAGGCATGAGCATTTTGACTCAAACAGGCAGAATTCTAATGTTTCTCCTGAGAGATGTATAGTCTGAAAAGAATAAGGAACACATTGAGAAAATGGTTCTATAGTTCTCTGGTTTTAATCTTTAACACAAAATCTGTAAACTAGCATAGGAAGAAATTTTAGACAATGTGTTGTAGTGGGATAAAAAAATACAAAACAGTAGGTTTTAAGTCAGACATGGATTTATTAACTCTCACTCTACATGTGTGACCTAAAATGTATCTCCCTAATTTATATATCTCCTGTTTTATCTTGAATTAAATTGGGCTGGAAAATTTTTAAGTCCTTTAATTTTCTGAAAGGAGCCCAGGTGACATAGTGGGTACAGGTTGGGCTGCTAACTGCAAGATTAGAGGTTCAAATCCATTAGCTGCTCCTTGGAAGAAAATGGAGGCTTTCTGTTCCTGTAAAGATTTACAACCTGGTTATATCCTCTGAGACAGATCTACTCTGGCCTGTGGAGTCTCTATGAGTTTAAATCTACTCAATGGCACAGATTGAATGAATTTTCTGAAAGTTTATTTTCAAAAGATGCTCCTAAGAATAGGCACAGATTTTAAACTAAAAAAAAAATGTGTATACTTATTTAAATTACAAAGTTAGCATGTACTTTTTGTAAGTATAACTATTTCCATTTTTCTTTGCCTCCAAAATATCAATTACCTTCAACAATTTTCTTCTGTATTTACTATTGGATAGGGTTTATCTCAGGTGCTATGTGTAACATTGCCAGATGCTGCTGTGCTGTGTAATCACTGCAGTTCAACACCGTAAATCTGCCCTGCACTCTTAGCGATAAGAGGCCCTTAGGAAAAGAGAACCAATAACTAATATGTATTGCTACATTGTCATGTACAAAGTCATTTTATTATTTATAATAAGAGGACAGGTTACAATAGAGGAACAATCCCACTTGCTTAAGCTGTCAGGATAAATATGATGATTCCTCCCTGCACACCCTCACTTGTGTCTCGGATGAGATACTTATATGGGACAGTTACACAACACCCTCCCCCACTGGCTTCTGTAAATGGTGTGGGTAGAGTTCTTCCATGAAAGGGACGCAGCGGGAGACTCCCTTTGGTCATTATCCCTCTTGTCAGGTAGGTCCCACTAGGTGAGATATAAGCTAATGCCCTTCATGCTCTCTGATCACCTTAGCGGAGGAGACAAAGACTACTTCCTCTCTCTGTGTCCTGACTTGTTGTATCTTGTTGGCTTTGCAATCAAATTCCATGTAGGGGGGGCAGGGTGTGATTGTTTTGAGGCAGAGGGAAGCCAACGGGAAGAAAAGATTATTGAAACCCAGCTGACTGGGTTGTTTGAAGGACTACCTTCTCAAATCTTTCTTGGAAATTGGGCTTTTATATAATGTATGTCACCACTAATAAAGATGAAATCATTGGATTCGCCATAAGGACACAGATTATTCCCTAAGAATTTGGTTGAGAAGACTAGCTCAAGATTAAACTAAAATAGTTATGAAAACAGAAAATGTATGCTTGATATGGATATAAACTTACTGTGTACAAAAACCAAGCTTTAAGATAAGTGCTTATGTAGGGAAAATTAATCATGCCTCGTGGTGCTTGAAAATTAGCCATAAATCATCACTGATTATTTAGCATGATAGTGTGATTTTGGTTACTGGGTTAGTTATTAATACACTTCTCTGACATGATTAGAAGAAAAGCATAGCTATTATTGGGATTTCAATGAATATGAAGAAGACTATCATTTTGTGCAACATCTGGATATGTTTGTCCTATTGCTGTGTAACAAAGTGTCACAGATGTAGTGAATTAAAACAATACCTATTTATTCTCTCAAGCGGTCCGCTGTCCAGTCTGCCATGGCCTGACGAGATACTCTGCTGAGGACACCACCAGACTCAAACCAAGGACTCCACCTCTGTTGGAGTTTAAATTCGGACCCCTAGGCTGTAGAAGGTCATGGTTTACAGTGACAGTGCTAAACCCAATTTGAATTGCCACATAAGTTCAGCCTCATTGAATTCTTTCCCTGGACCATTGAAGGGCAAGTGGAACTGCTTTGCCCTCAGGGGGAGGTTTGAAGGTCATTGCTACTACTGTGCTAATCAGTGCGGGTGGGGTAAGGATGGGGGAGGGGGGCGGTGATCTAGACCTTAAGGTCTTGTTTGTATGTCCACTGGAGGGAACTTGGAATACTCAGGTCTAAATATTGATGTATTTTTTGAGTCACGAATGACCGCCTTGGACAAAGTACCTGGAATCAATTATGTCAGTTTTGTTTTGATTTTTCATCTAAAACAGAGCGATAATCTCAAGCAATGCTCATGGAAGCAGCAGCCGAGAGATCCTAGTGCATTGGGTAAACCTAGTGCACAAGATCTCACTTTGTCACTTGCCCACAATGGATGGCACTTTGAGGATTAAAGTGCCTCTGTCCCAAGCCATGGCAATTTCCATGCCCTCATGTGCATATGAAAGTTAGCCTTTGAATAAACCACTAGAAGCCTGTGGATTCGCTTCCACATGTCCTTCTCCATCTCTAAGTCAGAAATGGTTAACGTCTCATACATTGAATTAACCTGAGCTTTAGTATATGATCATGTTCATCTTTAACCTCTAGACTAACATTAAAAGGGCTCAAAGGAACTGAGCAGAGCTGCCTGGAGTGTCTCCCTCATGCAACGTCAACTTACGTGAGACCTTTATTATTTGTACAAAGTTCTTTCACAAAAACACTTAGGTTCGCATTGGAGTGCCTGAGAGAAGATTCATATAAGGGGGCTAAGAATTGTGAGATCCAAAGTGGAATTCTGCTTACTCTAACTACTCAACACATTTTCTTTTTATTTATTTTTTGCTCTGGCAAGCATGTAGTGGCATGTGTTCAAAAAGTCTTAGGAATTTGTCCTTTAACATATAATTATCCTTGGAATGCTATGGCTGGTTGTATTTTCAAGTGCTACCTTTAAAAGAGCACTGGGTGTGGATCCAGAGAACCTGGAATCGAGCCTGGGAACCTGCTCGCATTGTGCGTTTTGCACACAAACTAATAGAGAGCGGTTTACGAACCAGAAAAACATGCATGCTTGCAAAATATCTACATTGCTTTTGACAGTGATGAGACTTTATGAATAGCCTTAGAAAAAAAACATTAACTATAGTACTCTGTGAGACCTTGGAAAAATTGCTTTACCTCTGGAGAGGCAGATTGTGTAACCGAAAGAGTGTAGAACTAAAGATTTCTAATTCTACCTACGCTTTTTAAGGGCTTGGTGACATTGATAAGACATTTAGGATCTTTGGACTGTTTTCTCAACTACTTTAATAGGTAGAATATTGATGGTATAAATATTGATTTACAAAGCACTTTTGTGACAAAAGCTTCACGTACTTTGGACATACTTTCAGACAAGACTAGTCTTTGGAAATGGATGACGGGCTTCGTAGAGAGACAGCAAAAATGACCTTCGACAAGATGAAGTGACACAGTGTTGCTGAAACAATGGGCTAACCTGTAACAATCCTTGTGAAGATGGTGTAGGACTGAGCAGTGCTTCCTTCTGTTGTACGTGAGGTCACACTGAGTAAGGACCAACCCAGGGTCCCTTAACAACAATTGTGATGATTAACGAAGTCAAACTTTTAGGTTGGTCGGCGCTATGAAGCATTCTGAATAAAGATCAATTGTTACTTGTTTGTACTGGAGGAGATCGCTGAAAGCCGGTGCAAGACCAGGCAGAGTCTTGGTTTGTTATGCAGGGGTCCTCCACAAATGGGTATGGGCTCTCCCTGTTACTCATCTCCTGCAAGCGGAGTGTTCAGAATTTAAGCTCTAATACAGTATGGAGGAAAAAACTATTTGTTTTTTTTTTTTGGTTTTATGAGTATTTTCATTTTTCAATGATAATTAAATTATGTTTTATAACGTAAGATTCCATTTACTTTACATGAGCTCACCTTAATCAAAAAGGAGTACACATTTAGCCTAGTGAGCTTTGTAGTAATTGTAATAGAAATACACATCTTACGAATAAGCACATTTTAAAAAGCAATATTGTAAGTCAAATTTATCTTGTAAACTATGCTAACCTATTTAACAAAGGAGAATCACATGTTTAATTATTCATGAAAAAAGATGCTTATTTAGTTACATTTCTATAATTAGGAAATTCTGAATGAATAGTACACTTGGTGCCTTCCCAGAACAAAAAATAATCAAACAAGCATGTGTTTCTAATTTGTTACAACAATGTAAACTGCCGGTCTGGGAGTCCATAGAGTGTCTTGATAAGATTTGGGGCTATGAAAGGATTGGGACTGGAGGGGGACAAGTGGGTGAATACAAGGAAGCAGGGAGTCTGTCCTGAGGCTGATCTTATCACAAAATCGGCATGATTTGGTACTCGTTTAGCTTGTTCAACGGAGCTGGAACTATCTAGTCATTGACAAAGAAGAAGAATGATATTAGTCAGGAGTGGGATCTGTTTTGTTTTTCTTGATTACCGCAGGCCAATATGTTTATTTTAATATCTGCTCAGGCATGCCTATGGAGCAGTTTTGGTTGGTCTTTTCCATCACGTTCACTGAGAGCCCTTATCTGATGCTGATAATCTACAGAATGATTGATCTTCATCACAAGAATTCCCAAGACTAGATATGAGCTATCAGATGTCAGGGTCACATATTTCCTTTCTCAATCTACACTCTTTTTATATTTTTCTGAAAATATCATTGTATGGTACAATTATATCATCTTTATAGTTATTCATAGAGAATAACATTCTACACATATTACTGGAAATGCCATGACTCTTCATGATGCTCTGTCTATAGTGTGCAGACGTTAGAGGAAAGTGTTCTGTTTGTTGGTTCGTAGAGTGCATGCAGAACACAGAGATCTTTACGGCCTTCATAGAGTGCATGCTTCTTAAATACTGAGAGTTGCTGATATGGCCACATAGGCAAGTTTTTCAGAAAGTGTGACATCTTCAGTTATGTTTAAAAAGAAAAGTGATGGTGAGATTGCAGCTCAGTAGTTGAACCTGGATTCCAAATTTCACTGACTATGTTCTTGATGATAAAAGAGCCTGCCTTGACTAATATTGAAATGAGGATGTTGCCCCACACTTACTCAGTATAGAAAAGTGAATTATTTTAATCATTATAGAATGCTCTTGATGCGGAAGTATTGGTCTTTACTCTCTAGATAACTTTTGTCATACTCTATTTTTTTCCTATATTATGAACCACCTAAAATCTGGATTGGCATCTAGAGAGTGCCCTTTTCCTTTCCAGAGAGTGTCTGATGAAGGTGATTATGAAACATTCCTTCACGCCTTATAGTATGTGCAATGAGATTCCGTTAGAGGTCTCCACCTCTTTACTTGTGAGCTCATTCCTGGCTGCTGATGTACCACACATTTGATGTGAACAATTTCCACCTGTGGTTGATACAGATGCTTAAAATCATCATCAACTAACCGAAAAGTTGAGGTTTAATTCCACCCAGAGACATCTCAGAAGAATGAGTTGTTAATCTACATCCACATTATCAGCTATTGAAAACTCTGTGTTGCACAATTCTACTTTGACACATATAGGTCCTCATGAGTTGAAACAAACTCAAGAGGAACAATTGTTAGTATATATAATAAGTATTTATATCCTATGTAACATATATACATACATCATATATAATTATTATATATCATATATGTGTGCATATATACATTATTTCTCTTTAAAGTAGGATTCATTCAGCTTTTTATCTCCAATGGTATCTAGCACAAGACTTCTTCTGTCCAACAGATACTAAAGTTTTTCCAGTATTCACAAACCCTTCTGAAAACCTCAGAGAACTTCTTCGATGGAGATATTCACTACTAATTGGCATGATGACTACTCATATTATTTTCTATGTTTGTGTGGTAAAAATTTCTTGTAGAAGAATTAGTACCAAGGAGTTGGAGATTAAAGATACTCAATGTCCAACTCTTCCAGCTCCCCGCACCCCTTACGCCTCGCTTTAGTATATTCCCTCACGTCTCTGTGCTTCGCAATGTACTGCAATGTCTCACAGAAGCTTGGGGAACTTTAAGGACACGCCTAACATGGTTGGGGGTGCTGTTAGGTCCCAAATACAAAAGTCAAGGAGAGGCGAACCAAATTCAAGGTCCAGAGCCAGAAGCCCAAATGTCTGAAAGTCCAAGCTGGCCTTCTTGCTTCCACCAAAGCTCAGCCAGGAAACGTCACCAAAAATGGACTCATAGGGTCGCTGTGAGTCACAGTGAACTAGATGACCGTGAACCTAGTTTGATGGGTATGTGCTTATCTTTCAGCTGCCATATTCCTAGGGCAAACAGACATGGGGACTTAAGTCACATTCTGCAGTAACGCGGGCCTAAAATGCATCCACCCTAATCCCACAACAGAGACCTCAATTTACTCAACAGCCTTTTAGTCAATTCTGAACCCATAGTGACCCTATGGGCCGGAGTAACGTGTTTCCCCGAAAATATGACCTACTTACAGTTTTGCCTCTCACTGAAATATAAGGCATCCCACCGAAAATAAGACCTCCCTGAAAATAAGGCCCCCCGAAGCTACTGTAACTCTGGACTCTGGACCGTAGTGGTGGGTGCCGCTGTGCAGCTCACTGTTGGCCACAGCAGAGCCGGAACTGACAGGAAGTGCGAGGTCTCTTTTAAGAAAACAATAAAACAGTAAATGTGTACCGTATTCTTCTTCATGGAAAAATAAGATATCCCCTGAAAATAAGACTTAGTGCATCTTTGGGAGCAAAAATTAATATAAGACACTGTCTTATTTTCGGGGAAATAGGGTAGAACTGCCTCTGTGGGTTTCCAAGACTACAGCTCTTTATGGGAATAAAGAGCCAAGGTTTTCCTGTCATGGAGTGGCTGTTGGTTCAACTTTCTGAATTAGCAGCAGAACCCATAACCACTGCACTGCTGGGGTTCCACCTCATCAACTTCCTCCAAAATGGGATCCCCACCACAGCACAGGGGCTGAATCTGCCCTACGTCTCACAGTGTGTTATGGCAGACGAGAACATGCCCAGAAACACCATGTTAATTCGTGGACTGGATCTCTGTTTCACTATAGAACCACAATTGCTGATTCATGAATAGAAGTTAACGCGGCAATATCTCCCCCCCCCCCCACCCCAACACCATTAAAGAAAAGAAAATCTATTGGCACGGAGTTGATCCTGAATCACACACAGCGATGCTGTCGAGTGTTTTCCTTGGCTGATCGTCTTGGGAGCAGACAGCCTCATCTTTCTGGGGCAGAGTGGCTGGTGGTTTTGAACCGCCAACCATATGATATATTTAGCAAACTATTACTTATCAAAACTCCTTTCTATAAATGTATGACTTGATTCTAATGGGCTGCTTCCTACTTGAAATTACACCCACAGTTTTCTGCTGTGGGGATTCAGGACAGGTTGCTAGTAGTTATTTATGTAAACGGTATCAGCGGCAACATTTCATTCATTGATTCAGTTTCTCCCTGCCGTTATAGCTCTGGAGAGTATGTATACCGTATCTCTGCAGGATACTGCTTCCTTCGGGAGGGACATTCGATTCTATTCTCTTCCGTATGTACTTCTCCCTTTGAGTAAAGTCAAGTTCTCAAGGTAGTATATTTTATTTGTATCTCTGGGAATTATTAATTTCTACTGTATTAGTGAATGTGCTATCAACTGATCGCTGCAGAATCTCAGCTATTGAACATGAAGATGGTGGATCTGAATGGCTGGCTTTGCCACTGTGCCTCCAGGGCGCTTATCATGGCTTCTTAAACCTTTCCCTCCTGATCCCTTACTGCACCAGGAAATTTGCAACTCGGGCTCCTGCAGACACACAGAAACAACTCAGGCTCATTATGTGATTGATTTTAAATTAGTTTTTGGTCCTTGTTTCAGAAACCTTTTACTGTTGCCAAATTTTTTGAGATCCCCCTCACATTCAATTACTGGACCTCACATGGTATTACAGCCGATCCTACTCTATCTCACAACAGTGTTTGTAAGCTATTTTACCTTGACCCTCCTGCCTCAGTTTTCTGAATTCTTATTAAAATAAACCAAATGGCAAAATTCTTATACTACAATAGCTAGAGCGATCCTGGTAATATAATTTTTACTCAACCAGGACTGTACAGCGCAGGGAACAGTCAGACACACATATTTTGGCTGAGTAAGTAGAAGCCAAAGGATTTTATAAGGCTGTGGAATGGAAAGCTGAATTTCTAAAAGTGTGCATTGGCTTTGATATATTTTCCTAGATTTTTAGATATTGATCCAGTAAGAGTTTACTGGAGAAATCTCATTTTATCTACTAAGCCACCTTTGAGGTATAACATCTCAAAAACTGTCTTTTGATGTGCATTTTTAAAACCGTTACTGGAGTTTTGCAGACAGTCCTGCCACTGTGACTTTGTCCACGCCTGGGGCACTTCCTAAGGTCCCTTGGCTTCATCGCTCCATTTCCTCCGACCCAGTGCCTGCTGCCTTGCTCTTGGAAACCGCTCCAGGAGACTATGCCTTGTCTTTGTGTTCCCCTGGCTTGTGAGTGAGTTTCTCAGATTCTTTCTGATGAGAAGTATCTGCTATTTAATGAGGAGAAGGTAATAGCAAGATCTTTAAATGCAGGAAAAAAGTCATTCAATTTCTCCCCTTATCTTATGTTCACTCATACCCGAGAGGATAAAATACGTCTCTGCCGGCTAATTTATGACTTCCAGAGAATAGAGCGTATCTCCTTTACTCAACCTGGTTTCAGGCTTTGGTTGGACTTTCTATGTGAGCAGTTTTCTTTTCCTCTCCATGTCTCTTATCAATACAAGATTTCTACTCCAGCATGATTATATATACTTCATATATAGGAAATCTCATGTATATACATAATTTCATATAGATATATGAAATATGTTCCATAATAGCATGCATACATATGAAATATATGAATATGTATACTATAAGCTTGTATTTATAATGCCTAAATGTTTATAATATATAAAGTCATCTTAGGATACATATGTATATATATATGTGTGTGTATATATATATGTATATATATGTGTATATATATATATATATTCCTGATGGCATCATTGGTTACAAGTTGGGATGCTAATGACGAGCTTAATAATTCAATCCCCCCAGGTCCTCCACAGAAGAGAGATCAGACTATCTACACTTGTAAAGAGCTACAGTCTAGAAACTCAAAGAAGTGATTTTACCCTGTTCTGTAAGATTGCTGTCAGTTAGAATCAGCTCACTGGCAGTGAATTTTGGTCTACATGCATTGATAGTTCAAAGTGTAAAAGACCAGGTTTGCTTCCAGAATTACAAACCCGTTTCAACAGATTTCATTATTTTAATTACCAAAATAAACATGTATTTAAAATAGAGCATCAGCTATGTGGAGCATGTGGTACATTGTCATAAAAGCCACTGTCTGTTTCGTTTTAATGTACAAACGCGCTTCTTAGCATCTGTATGACGTTGTAGTTTAAAACTTAGGATCCAGCTGCAGAGACCCTAGTTGGGTTTCTGTCTGATGTACATGTATATTTGTATACCTTTGTATTTCTGACCCATGTGACCTTGGATTCACCTACCTACGCCCCAGTTTCCTTACCTGTGAACTGTATAATAATTGGACTAGTAGAATCTCCTAAGGAGAAATATTGTAGAGATCAAAACTGGTACAACTTTGAAAGTATTTAGCATGTTAGTGATTAAAAAGTAAGTATTAATTACATGCTAATACCATCATTAGTAAGATAAATATAATTGTCTCTTTTTATACCCCCAATTTATTATTTGAGTTTAAATATTTTCAAAGATAAATTTTGCAAAACTAAAAACAGAATTATTTAGAGTTTATTGACCCATCATGAGATCAGCAGTCAATAAAGCCTAAATAATAGGAATAGATAGTACATCAAATTATATATTCTGATATTTTATATTATCTTGAGATTCTTCTTTTACTGTTCCCATAAAAATCAATAACATACTATTCACTTAAAAAAAGACTCTGTGGAGGTATGAGTTGAGAATATCATATGGAAAATAGTTGAATATTACTTAATGCTAAATAGCCAAATGCAGTAGACTAATACGGGAGCAGAGAAATATGTTTTGATCATGCTAGCCTTGGTAATCTTTGACACTTCAGAGCAGACAACTGTTTAGTCCTGGATGTATGATGGATGTGTATGTTTCTGCACAGTCCCCAACTCCAGGGTAATGATCAGGGCGACTCTTGTAGTTTTCTTTCAATCTCCCGGGGCTAACAAGATGAATCAGTGGTTGAGACCAAAAATAGTTCTTAAATTAATTTACTATAAAGTGAAGGAATAAATGATACTTTCTGGAACATGTATTATAAAAATAAAAAATTGATTACGTAGTTATGCCAGAGTCAATTACTTTAACCATTCATTTAATTTAATTGCTTTTAAGATTGCCTAAATGGTAGCTTAACAGGATTTGGTGGCTTTTTGGGGTAAGCATTTAACTGATAACCTTATGGTCAACAGTTCAAACTCACCAGCAAGCTCCTTGGTAGAAAGATAAGGCTTTCTCTTCTGGTAAAGATGTATGGTCTCAGAACCCTTATATTGGGTCACTATGAATCCAAATTAACTCAATGATAGTTGATTCACTTAATAACTTATTTAGATGAAAATTGTGTGGACTATATCATTAGGAATAGAGATTTAAATTTAAAAATAAGGGCTAGTTAGCATTGGCGATTTTGATAGGTTGTATGAATAGAATGTATGTTTTTTAAAGAAGAAAGTGCTGATTAGGATATCTCCTAGTGTAGATTCTGGCATTTCAGAAAATCCAGGACACCAGTCTTTGCACAGTATTTAAATCAGAAGGGATACAGCAGTTGGATTGTGGGTCATGTTTACTTTCCCGTGGAACCAGATAAATTATATGCCGGTTCAGCTGCTGCTTCTGTTAGAGACGACCACTGGCTAAAGTAATGGTGAAACTATTTCTAGGGATTTGAAAGAATTTGAAAGACTTGCTAAATGCAAGCAAAATCCTTTAAGGAAGTATTAATATTCTCCTGGATGCAGAAATATATATTATAGACTGAGATACACATATCAAAAAATTCTGAAGCCAGCTTTTTAGGACACAGCAACCAAACTCTAAAATAAAATACCATAGCAGATGCAAAGCTTTAATACACGTTAAGTGAGCTATGGGACAAATGATGAATTTCACTATCAAAATTAGTATTAAGATCAATATTTTTATATTTAGCAGTTCCAGTGAACTTAAACATCTATAAATATTTTGGAGTATCTCTTGTTTTTATGGACAATAAATACATTTCTATCTCTCTAAATGTATGGTACTTTGAAGTTGTTAAGTTCAGTCATTATGCAAATGTAAAATTGTAATAGATAGCATTGTGTATGAAGAACTGAAGGACACGGTCAAGATCATTATGATTTCCAGACATTTGTAACAAATGCAGCGGCTTTATTCCCCAGGAAAAAGAGAAGCAACCCAGGTCTTCCCTCCTCCCCAAACCCAGCATGTGTTCAGGATCAGCTTCTCCTTGTCCTTTTCATTGAAAATGTCACGATTCTTCCTTTTGAATTCTAAATGGAGTCTTCATACAACTAGCCGCTGGCAGAGATATTGTATTATTGTGTCTGTTACTCATAAAAACATAACCGCAAGTGAATGGTTATGATGAAATAACTTTTTAAAAGTGCATTTATTAAGCGAGCAATAATTGAGAATCTTTTCTATGTGAAGCAAATTTGAAAATACAAAGAATCCAAAATATGACTGGCGTGTGCTTTAGACAGTTCACAAATTAGATTAAACAAATGAAGAGTTGGTATTCTCTACTATCTTCTCTATTTCTAAGGATAGTCCTCTTTTCCACAGAAGGAGAGTCCACATTTTTATTATACGTTCACAATTATTTACATGTGACACAATTTTGTGAAAACCAGCCTTGAATTCTCATATTGTTATGGACATACTTTCCTGTTAATCTCCCCTCTAGAATTTTACGTTGTTTTTGTTTTTCACATCATTTCAATAAAACTTGTGATGTATGGGGTGAGGTCATGATCTCTGGTAATGAAATAAAGACCTAGATTTACAGGCAGATTTGGAATGTCCATGGTCTTGTGCTTTTCCTCTCCAGCTGAGGTGGATTTTGTGCACAGTGATCCCTTTGCCTCTATCTCAATGGACGAGAAGCCCACCTGTCCCTCTGGCTCACAGATGTGACCTCCCCCTCATGCTCTGTCCTGGCTCTGTGCCACCATCTGTGTTGCCTGTGGTCTGTTTCCACCATTCAGAGATGTGGAATGCACTCTTCCGATGTTCATGGAATTGCTTTCCCTCACTGACAGGGCCGTCCTAGAGAGAGCCATGGTCTTGAGGGAGTGGTGTTCATTTTTGTATATTTTAGCTGACCATACCTCAAGGAAAAGGAACATGTGGTCTTACGTCACACCTTCTAATGGAGTCCAAAGACAGACCCCAGAAAACAAGTGGGATTTTTAGGTATCACCCTCCACTAAAAATTTGGACCTATCTTAATCCTATCAATTATTATAGCAAAGATCTTCCTCCAAAATGGGATTACAGCCACAAGCATAGGGTCCAGATGAAAATGCAGCATGTAAGAAATTATGACTAGAAGGGCCATATTAATTTACGTTGTCTATTTGGTTTATGTACAGGATCGAGGATCCTGTATGAATGTTCCAGAATCCCATTACTTGCTCTGTTATCCCTAGTTTGCTATGATCCATGCAATTGAATACCTTTATTAGTTCAAAAAATTGCAAGTAATCATCTTTCTGGTATTCTCTGCTTTCAGTCAAGATTCAGCTCATATCACCAATGATACCCATCTTTACACATCTGTTTCTAAATACTACTTGAATTTCTGGCAGATTTATACTGCTGTATTGATACAACCATTTTTGAATTATATATAGATCTTCCAGCACTATATCTAACAACCTTCTGCTGCTGTTCCTAAGGTTGTAAGTAACTAATTTTTCTGAAGCGGCCCATTTCTTCCTCCTTTCTACTCTATCTTTGTCTGGATTTTCTACTGAATCCTGTCCATCCTGAGGGACCTTGCTAGTATTTGAAATTCCAGTGTCATGGCTTCCAACATCAACATGCAAACCACCACAGTACAAAACACTTACAAACAACAATGATTTTAGGTTAGAGATTGGATTTTTAAAACTGTATTTCCAGTTTTCATGAGTATCTCTAAACTGATTGAATAGTTAGGTATGAGTATATGTACAATAATAATTTTTCAAACATTTACATATATAAGCATAACTCGATTGCCCACAAGTTGATTTTTTCTTACAGTGAACCTGTATGACGTAGTAGAACTTCCACATAAGGTTTTCAATGCTGTAACCTATACTGAGAAAATTTCCACATCTTCCACAATTGAGCAACTGGAGGGTTTGAACTGTTGAGCAAGGCATTTTCCTGATCTCTTATCTGCACCACAGTTCAAATGCATAGATTTTCTCCCTTGCTCAGTGCCCACCTGTCTTCTGCATGTGAAGCAATTGAAAAGCACATGGAAGAAGCACACCAGCCTATGCAACCACGAGGTGTCGAAGGGATCAGGTATAAGGCATCATCAGAACAAAAAATCTTACCATAGTGAATGATGGGGGGAGTGCGGAGTGGAGATCCAAAGCCCATTAGTAGGCCACTGGAGATCCCCTTGCAGAGAGGTCTCGGGGAGGAGATGAGCCAGTCAGGGTGCAATGTAACAACGATGAGAAATACAACTTTCCTCTAGTTCCTAAATGTTTTCTCCCCGCTCCCACTACCATGACTCAAATTCGACCTTGCAAGTCTGGCTAGACCAGAGGATGTACACTGGTACAGATAGAAACTGAAAATACAGGGAATCCAGGGCGGATGAGCCCTACAGGACCAGTGGTGTGAGTGGCGAAACAAGGAGGGTAAAGGGAGAATGGGTAGGAAAGAGGGAACCGATTACAAGGAACTATATGTGACCTCCTCCCTGGGGGACAGAAAACCGAAAAGTGGGTGAAGGGAGACGTCGGACAGGGCAAGATATGACAAAATACCAATTTATAAACTATCAAGGGCTCATGAGGGAGGGGGGAGCGGGGAACAAGGGGAAAAATGAGGACCTAATGTCGGGGGTTTAAGTGGAGAGAAAATGTTTTGAGAATGATGTACAAATGCGCTTTACACAATTGATGTGTGTATGGATTGCGATAACAGTTGTATGAGCCCCTAATAAAATGTTTAAAAAAAGAAGATGGTTTGGCAGGTGAAACTTCACACTCAAAGTGGGGTTTGTTTTCAGCACTTTCAAGATCCAGAGCAATGGATCCTAAGTTCTTGACTGCTACTGATTGTGGATCTAAGGAAGATGAACTACTTGACAACTTAAATCTTATCTCTGTTTATTCTGATGTTACCACTTGTGGGGGGTTGGGTTTTCTTTACATGAGTTGTAATCCATACTGAAGACTTCAATCCTTACTCTCCTGCAGAAAGTTCCTCTGGTCCTCCTCACTTTCAGCAAGCAAGGTTGTGTCATCTGCATGCCTAAAGGTGTCAATCTGCCTTCCTCCAAACTTAATGCCCTTTCTTCTTCATATAATTCAGCTAGCGGATTCTGTGCTTAGAATACATATTGAATAAATATGGTGAAAATTATTAGGGCTCTCCCCCTCTTCATACCTCACATGCTTTCTTTTTTCAAAATGTTGATTTTTTTTACAAGATTAATGCTCTTTAATCCTCCAGTGAGGATTAAAGAATTTAGAATGAAATGTCATCCTTATTCATGCTTCACTTAGTTCTTCTTTAGTCACCATTGGTCTGTAGAAAATATTTTCCTCTGGCACTGTGCTTCCAGTAGAAGTGTACTGCGTAGATTACTTGGAGGCCAATTAATTTCCTTATTTCTTTTGTTTCACGTTTGCTATAGCAGAAGCCTAACTTACTTTAAGGATAATGTGCTAAATCTTTCTGTTTTAATAGCAAAACTATGAGTTAGGACGTATATATGACCTCAGACTTACTACTGTGTATCAGAACTTTGTCCCACTTAAAAAAAAAGGCACAAACATTAAGAACTCAACATCCAACTGAGAGGCTTGAAGTGCAGGCCTCCCCAAAGGTACTTCTGAAGAAAGACTTAGAAATCTGCTCGAAGTAAATAGCATTGAAAACCCCACATGAAATCGTAGCCTGTCCGCAGGGCTCCACAGGAGTTGAACTCTAATCAGGGGTAACTTGTTGTGTTGTTTTTTAATGAGCTTTAGTGGTGATGAGAATCAGAAAACAGGAGCTCATTTTCTCCTCTAGCCTGTGCATCCTCTCAGCTATCTTATTGCAACCAAAATATGCACTTTTCTAAGTTTTCCTTATTTGATATTTGTTGGATTGCCGTCACTATTTGTTTTTTGTTTGGTTGGTTTTTTTGGCCAGTGATATTGGGATCTAGGCATTCCATGGTAATTCTCTGGGTTTACTATTTGAATGGGATATGAAACAAAGATTCCTTAGATAAATATGTACATATGCTAATAAGCTTTGTATCTAAGATGTAGCATGCATGGTCTATATCCTGGGTGCCACTAAACATTTTCCATTAATCATTGAAGTTTCCATGACACCTGGGAGAGTCAGCAAATTGAAACTATGCTTTTCTTATTTGAGAGATCCCATGGATTAATGAAAGAATCTCTGGTGTTGTAATGGCTTCAACTATTGGGCTGCTAATCTCAAGGATGAGGCTGTTTGGTTCCATAAAGATTTACAGTTTCTGAAACCCCAAGGAGCATTTCTAATGTGTTTATACAGTAGCTATGAGGTGGACTCAACTCAGTGACAGAGTAGATGGGTAAAGAAACTGTAAAAAAAAAAAATCACTTTGAGCATGCCATTGGCATTTTCCTGTGATGTCATAGTGTGATGTCAGCTCGATTAATGAGCTAGATTTGTCCATTTAAGGTGGTGTTATGGGAAAATTATCTACAAAGAGAAATGTCACGTGTTTGGACATAGGCATAATTCCAGTGATTGTCATAGGCAGTGCTTTACACATATATGTCTCTGTTGATCACAGTCATGTAGATAATAGATATAATAGGGTTCAGAAGAAACGTGTACCGCCATCTTTACTGTTGGAAGCTCTGCACTTAGAGATTTACAGAACAGAAGAGGTTTACAGAGAAGCTAAGTGAATCGGGGATAATTGTATGTGTGAAGTATTCATATGAAAAATGTCCTAATTATCAGTTTTGACAATGATAATAATTAAGCAGATTTCCTCTCTTATGAACATTGGGGTCTAATTTTGACTTGTTAAGGCCAGAGAGTTAGGTTTCTTCAGCCATGAGTAATAGAATGTGCACCACGGTAAGCTAGTTGTGTTTTACGTGACTAAAATATGAATAATCATGTCATTTCAAAGACAACATAGAGCATGTTGTCAACATTGAAATCCAGGCTCGACTTCATGGCTGTCAGTCCTGGATCAGGTTATGTAATCCTTCTATGCATTTGCTTTGGGAAAGTGAAATAATAATAACAATTTCATAAGTTTTCTGTATGAAATAATTAAAATGTAAATTACTTAGAATGGTATCTGACACCATGTTAAGCCCTTAAATAAATAATCTTTAACTTTTATCATTGTCTCTGCTGCTGGTAGTATTTTATGACTGTCATTAAGTGTAAATGATCCAAGGATCATAAACTCTTTTCTTCTTTAATTCCTAAAACATTCCAAGTAGCATCTGGATGAAAAGACGAACAAATTGATGTCAGAGCCCTCAGAAGAATATCCCCAGAATAAGGAATAATTATAATAATTGTATGCTTAACTTAGGCTAGACATGGTGATAATTCTATATACACTTCATCTCAATTTCATCCTCACAAATCATTGACGTGCCCCCTAAATCATGCCTATTTTAGATAAAGAAGCCATACTCTGTGGCTGGAGTTAGAGAATGGAATGATTCTGCCATAAGTAAACACAGGCAGTTGGGAAATGGAGACTAAATAACAAACGCAGGTATTTAAAGATTATACTGATTTTTCTCAAGCATCTATTCAGGCCACAAATAGTCGGCAGTGTACTGGGTTATGCCCTGAGCTTCATTCCAGAATAAGTCATCAGGTCGAGCCTTCCAGCGTCTCTGAGGTTAAAAGGTAAGGATTTCTGATTCTGTAAAGTTTTAAGGCCTCAGAAAGTCAAAAGGCGGTTCTGCGCTGTTTAAAGCATCAACGTGAGACAGAGTCCACTTTCTTGCAGCTAGCTTCGTTTCCTGGACTGTGTCACTGTTACAGTTCCTGGACAAGGTGAGCCAAGCACCATGACGTTTATCATCTACTGGGAAACACAAGTATCACTGCTAGTCAACGCATAGCAACCCTCGGCACAAGTGAACACCAGCTTGCTGGGTGGCGTGCTTTCCCCACAATGACACTGCATTCTGCATCGCTGTAGTGACTGTGCCAACCCATCTTTTCAGCATCTTCCTCTTTTTCGATGCCTTCTACTTTACCCAGCATGATGAGGACCTTTTCCGGGACTATTCTCACCTGACAGCTTGCCCAAAGGATGTGAGATGGTACGCCCTCTCTTCCAAGGCCGATTTATGTGTTCTCTCGACAGTCCGTGGTAATGTTCCTATTCTTCAAAAGCACCGTAATTCAAAGGAATCACTATTTCTTCAGTCTCTCTTATTCATTGTTCAACTTTCCCAAGCATATGAGGCAACTGAGAAAATACCCTAGCATGGGTCAGTCTTCCCTCAGTCCTCCAAGTAACATGAACATTGACTGTGGAACCACCCAAGATGAATCCGTGGCATCTTCAATGTTTTCTCCATTTATGACGGTGTTACCTCTTAGTCCAGTGGTGAGGAACTGGGGCTTCTTTACACTGACTACCTGGTTGAAGTCAGGCAGCATCCTCAAGGCTGCGATCCTCTAGCGTCACCAGCAAGTGCTTCCTGTCCTCCTGGAGTCAGTGAGCTCGGTAGTGTCATCTGCATCTGAAGCTTCCTCCAATCCTACTGCCTTGTTCTTCCTGGGGTCCAGCTTCTTCCTTATTTCTCTGCATCCAGACGGCATAGGAATGGTGAAAGGATAAATGCTTGCTGCACGCCTTTCTTGATTTTCAACGATGCAATATCCCCTGGTTCTGTGCACACAACTGTCTCTTGGCAGGTATACAAGTTCTATATGAGCACAATTAAGGGTTCTAGAATCCCCATTTATTGTTGTCCTCTTGTCTATCCTGGACTTGCGTACATCTCAAGAACAGGAAAGAAGAAAAACAGTAAGCAAACATATATGATAAGTCAATAATTCTATGATGCACCCTTAAAACACTTGCAGGTTTTGTTCATCTCCTTTCTGAACTCACTGAGAGGCATTTGGAGGTCACTGAACAGCCCTAAGGCCAGGGGTTAAATATTGGTCTGCTAACCTCAAGGTTGGCAAGTTCAAACCTATCAGCTGCTCTGTGGGAGAGTGATGAGGCTGTCTGCTCCTGTAAAGATTAGCAGTCTCATAAACTCTTCATATTTCTACTCTAACCTATTTGCTCACCAGGAGTAGGACTAAACTCAAAGGCTCTGGGTGATGGTGGGGTCATCCTTTTGCATCTCTCCATGCCACGGATAGACCTTCTGCCATTTGTACTTCTGAAGCATCTTTCCTGGACAGAGAAACACCACAGAATCCACATACTCTGGTCTCATGGAGACCACAAGAGTGAGAGAAAGAAGATGCTAAGTTGCCCTTTTAGTCACTACAAAAGAAAAATCATCTTTCTTTTTTATTTATGGTCAATGTTTTGTCTCAAATAAATGTATTATGTGTACTATGAATTCTCTGGTAATAATGACTTTTTAATAAATACACTGCATAAATGGAGAATGGCATCTGAATTTTAATTGACCCAGTTTGCTAATATTTAATATGAACTACTTAGAAATGCTAGTATATAATAGGAAATTAGCAAGAAAACATTTTTAGATGATACTGGAACATAAGATCTTCACTGCAGAAAAAATTTAATTTAAGCACAAGATAAACAATTTGAAGATTTTTCAAATTTATAAAATTCTCTAATTTTCATCTTGTGAACACACCTAACTCACAATCATGAACTAAAAGATACACAGTATCCTTCAGCATCCTGAACATTTAGACCTAAAGTTAAACAAACAAACAAAGCATGGCTAAAGTATACCGGCCATTGGAAACTCTCACAGATCTAGTCACATAGACATGGGTCACCATGGGTCAGAAGTCAACCTGTGGCACCTAACTGCTTTGTTTCAGGCTTTGCATTTGTTTGTATTGTTTAGTTTTGTGTTGGCTTTGGGCAGGATTAAAGACACAGCTGTGGGGGGCGGGGCACGGTAAAGCACACAAAGGACTCTGCTAGTGGGCGTACAAGGAGGGGAAGATCGCCGGAAAGGGGGGCGGGTAGTAGCTGCGTGCGTGTCCACCAAGCAGAGCAGTACCTTGCCAATTTCTATTTGGAAACCCACTGAGGCCATGAAAGCAAAGGAGGCGAGAGGGTGAATCTAAGCAGATGGAGGAGAGAGGGTGAATAATGGAGTGGGCACACCAGGAGTATAGGGGAAGAGGTGGGTGTGGAAGGGGAAGAAAGGAGGAAGTGGTCACAATGATTAATGTATTACCCGCGCCCCACAGGGGGACAAACAACCGAAATGTGGGTGAAAGAAGACAGCGGGCAGTGTAAGATATGAAAAATAATAATACTTCATCATTTATCAAGGGTGGGAGGTTGGGGAGAGAGGCAAAAAGTAGAACTGATCCAAGGGCTCAAGTAGAAAATAAATGTTTGGAACATTATGATGGCAACATATGTATAAATGTGCTTGATACAATTGATGTATGGGTTGTTATAAGAACTGTAAGAGCCCCCAATAAAATAATTTATTATTTTTTTTAAAAAGCTAAGAGTGCATAAGAAAAAGCAAGCTTACGAGAGGTTTTTTGTTTTTTTTTCTCCTTCCAAATGAAGTAAAACAGCAGTTCTCAACCTGTGTGTTGTGACCCCTTTGGCGGTCGAACGGCCCTTTCATAGGCATCGCCCAATTCATAACAGTAGCAAAATGACAGTGATGAAGCAGCAACGAAAATAATGTCA
>NW_022107407.1:14292956-14298691 GCF_000313985.2 Echinops telfairi | reverse complement strand
GGGGGGGTCACCACCACATGAGGAGCTGTATGAAAGGATCGCGGCCTGAGGAAGGCTGAGAACCGCTGAAGTGAAGGAATAAAGACTTATAGTTCAGCTCCTTAATGTTCTATTAAATTAAATGTATTTTGAACTTTACCGGGGAGAAAAAGTATTCCCTTGAGTCAAAAACTGAGAATCCAGTTACTTTCTTAGAGGATGAAATTATGTTCTCCATTTTGTCTTTGTAATTTAAAATCCCCCCAAGGCCTCGAGAAAGCCATGAATAAGAGAGAAGTTCTTCAGCCCTTTTGACTCTAAATCCGTGATTTCCCCCTTTATAAAAAATACTCACAGCTTTGTTTCCTCGTGGGAAATTCAGTCATTGAACATACCACCTTTTACATCTTTTATTGATAATTTAAAAAATCTAAAAAGTGATTATCAAAGAACATTCTTGGACATGACCAACACATATTCTGTCATTTTTTGCTTTGAAAATGACCTTGACTATATGAATAACAACCTGAACAGCCTGGGCATATGCTCTGAATATATAGTATCCTAGACCTGATTCCATCTGAGAGTAGTGGAGAGAGAGTTTATAGAGAAACCCATAAACACCATAAACACTCTATATGTGAAATACCGAGAACAGAAACTGCATAATTATTCAGAATGATATAAATGGCATTGTAGCAGTTGGCTTATCATGCTTTAGAAGAGGTGCTGCCACAATGCTCCTTAGGTGCAAATGGATTGTCTCACATACTTTGAATGTGTTATCAGGAGGGACCAGACCTCGGAAAAAGAAAGTCAAGTTTGGTGGACACAAAATTTAAAAAACCCTCAAAAATGTGAGCTGACCCAGTGACTGCAACTGTGGGCTCAAACATAACAAGAATTGTGAAAGCGTTCCAGGGCTGGTTGGTGTTTCTGTCTGTTGGCACTGGTTCACTGTGGTTGGAGCCCCCTGGAGAGCTCCTCATGACTATAGCAGCCAGTAAGAGATGACCCAACAGAACACAGTAATTCCTGAATAATGTCATCAACATTGCGTCCAAGTAAATTGTTGGTTTGAGCAATAATTCAAAAACATTTGTAGCACTACAACAAAGAGCTGCCAGCAGCTGAGTATGGATGAAGAAGAGAATGTGTGTGAACGGCCGGGCTCTGAGGAAACGAAGCCAGTGACATTTTTTTATGTGTATGCACACAGAGTGTGATGAACATCAAGAAATGACTCACGTAGTTGTACAAGTGGGCAAATCCAGTCTGATTCAAGTTCGTGGGTCAGCTATAAACCCCACATTTCTCCTTTTGCTGCAGACGCTAATAAACAGAAAACAGGCAAATGAAGCAGAAATATCACAGGCCGGTAGATGCCTAGCTGAATGAATCCAAGATCTGCTGAATGTATCATAGGTCAGCAGTCCTCTGATCGGCAGGCACCCTAACAGGAGGTTGATGAACCCTTTGCAGGATCCAAGCCCAGCAGTAGAATTGAGCGAGCATCCCTGCAAGTTTAATCTACAATAAGAGCAGGACACACCCGCAGTGAAACCTCCCTCGGCTGTATCAAGACGATGGCCACATCGACTGGTTGGTTGCTTCACAGGCGATCCCATCACGGAAAAGCCCAAACTATGACCAAAGTCCTGGGAGAATCCTGGCCTACCCACGTTGACACCAAACCTCTCCTCATGTGGAAGGAGGGATAGCATTGCTGATCAACAGATTGATCATTGCTGAAAGCAGAGAATATAGGAACGATTTTTGTGTGTGTTTACTGACTTATGCAAAGGCACTTCACCATGTGGATCATAGCAAACTATTGATAACATTGCAAAGAATAGGAATTCCAGAACACTTCATTGTGCGCCTGCAAAACCTGCATGTAGAGCAAGGTACTGTAATTCGGACAGAACAGGGGCCTCGATGTTTTAAATCAGGAGACGAGTACATTAGAGATTGTGTTCTCTGACCACACTTATTCATGGTGCATGGAAAGCAAAGAAGCAGAAAAGATGGAATATATGAAGAATAATGTGGCATCAGAATTGTAGGGAAGCTAATTAATAACCTGAGATATGCTGATGACATGATCTGAATGCAAATTGGACTTGAAGTACTTACTTATGAAAGTCAAAAACTATGTCCTTGAGGGTTAAGAAAACCAAAATCCTCACAACTGGACCAAGAAACAGCATCATAATAAATGAAAACAATGATAGAAGCTATGAAGAATGCCACTCTTTATTTGGTTCTGCTTAAGACCCATGGAAACAACATTCAAAAAATAAAACAGCCTTAGAAAAATCAGCAGCCAAAAACCTTGTTAAAGAGCAGATATGTCACTTTGGGGACTAAAGTGCCCCTGATCCATGTGCACCATGATCTTTTCAATCGCCCCATATGCAAATAAAAGCATGAATAAGGAAGAAGTCTGAAGAATTGTCAAGGTCCAGCATCTCATATTATTTGCTCAGCATAAAAGTTGAATGAGTATGGTCAAAGAATCCTACCCTGATAGGTGCTTAGTTTAATGTATAAACAGGTAGCCAGTGAGATTAAAACAATCAAACTGAACTCGGTGGCATGAACTTGATAACAATCGGTAGTCATCTTATGGGACAGAAGGCCACTGTTCCTGGGCATTCCTGAAGCCATGCATTTTTAAAGGAGCAGAAAACTCCACCTTCCTTCCACGGCATGGCTAGTGGTTTAGAACAGCTGACGGTTTTGTTAGCGGCTCAGTGCATAACCACCGCACCACCAGGGCTCCATGGACAGACAAATGAAGAGAGACAAACAGACAAATGCTATCTCTTGATATGTATTAAGCATCTAATTTGTGGGCACTGCCACACTATGTTAAATAAGTACCCCACAGCATTTTTAAAGGATCAAAAATGCTTTGCAGTAAACACAGTCAGGAAGGGGTTTGAAATGGTGTTTGCTTTCATCAAATAGTCTGCTGAGGTCAAGTATCAGTAATCCCAGAATGATGAGCGAAGCAGGACAGCTCCTTCTGTGGTAGTGAGTCATAGCTCCATTACTGGGATGCGTGTGTGGATTCCTTGGGCAGGGATTTCTTCTGCCTTCAAAGCCCAATGAATATGATACTAGATGTAGTAGAAATGCTCTCTGTATTAGTGCCGAACTGATGAAGGCTGCACACGGATTGACGATTTTCCCATCAGTAGCTCATTCTATGGAATTACTTATGTTGTTAACCGGGACACACTTCAGTTCAACTCTTTGTGCCTTTAATGCAATCAATATTCACTTCTTGATGGATCCGAGGAGCCTAACACTAGCTATCTGACAGTGAATACCTTTAGTCCTTTTGTGTATCTGTTTGTGGTGTTTCTTTTTCTCACAGGCCTCATGGTAAGCTTGAAATTATTTTTCTATTACCTTTTTAGCCTAATTTTGACTTCACAGCCACAAAGATTCTGTTAAATTTATTTCAAATAATATTAATCCTCTGCTCAAAATTCTCCAGAGGCTACTTATTACATTTATAATAAAGACCAGTGTTCTTATCATGACCTGAATTAAATCTAGAGCATAATTTTATATGACACAATATAGCAATAAGCAAGAATTAATTAATTATAACAGATACACTAGATATTCTGATGCATCACTGAGAAGTAAAAAAAAAATTAGGTCTAGAGTTTCGAGGTGAGTAAGTGTTCACTATATAAACAAGTTAGAAATAAGTCAATAGAACTACGTATAAACGCAAAGAAAAAAAATACCGTGCCCCTTTCTTGACAGATAGGCATTGTCATTCTACTGCCTCAACGTTTCCTTAATGTATCCCTCCTCCACATTCCTCTCCCTTCAAGTTACAAGTGCTCAACAGGCATCTCATTCTTACCCTTTATATTCCACCAGGGAGGAAAATTTACCTAGAGAAAATCACTCTGTATATTCTGATTACTACAGTGCAAATGAAGCAGGTGGAAAGTCTCTTTGAAAAACAACACAGAACCTAAAATCAAACCACTTGCCAGTGAGTCCATTTCAATCCAGGGCAACCTTGCAGGGAAGAGCAGAGCTGTTGCAGCCAGATCTGAGAGAGAAAGATTGCGCTTTCTACTCCGCAAACAGCCTCAGAAACCCACAGGGGCAGTTCTACCCTGTCCTGGAACGTGACTACGTGTCAGCCTTCACTCCGGCTGGGGGTTTGGTTTGGAGAAACACCTCCTATGGTTTCCGGTGCTGAGATATTTTTGGAAGTAGATGGTTACACCGTTCTCTCATAGTAGCTGGTGGGTTAGAACTGCCCACCTTTCCTTTAGCGGTCCACTTAAGGACTACTTAATCTGAAAAAATATTTGCTTTTTGGACAGCAAGTTATTTGAGTCAAAGAAAATCTCATCTGATAGATTTGGTTTAACCGTGTGCAAGACTGTTTTATGCTTCTGTATGCCACTTCTCTTAAATCTGCCCTCCTGTGACACAGGAGTGGATTCAACACACATGTAAAAGACCCTCACTCGTTCTTAATTTTTATTCAATTATTCTCTTTACTGTCTAATTATCTTTTAAGACTGTATTTAAGACATGGATTAATATACATTTTCTTTTTAAAAATCTTAGATTTAAATGGCATCCCTTCTGTGAAAATGATTATATGTAAATTATCTTTTCAAAAGACTTTACGTGCCAGAAAAGAACTACTGAATTAGCGACAGTTATTTTGCTGTTATGAATAATTTTCAGTGGTTAGGTATGTGACAAGTTGATTTGCATGAACTAGAGGAGTGCTAACTTCTGAAAAAGCTCAATTATAAATCAAAATGTATATGTGGTCATAAGATACAATCACTGCTGACTAGTAATCATGCTTGATCTGCACAACCATCAGTATGTGAAGATCTTTAAATATTATAATAAATCAGCTTTGAAAGGGTTGCTGCTAAGGGCCCTACAAGACAATAAGTGCGACATTTCTAGAGCAAGAGCGAGTTCCCAGGTGACATGTCTTTCATATTTTTATTGAAAGAGGAATGGCTTTTGGTCATAGGGGTTTTAAAGTTCTGAAATTAGTTTTCATAAACCTATTTAATATGTTATCTTCTACAGGTTAAGTATGTGATTGCAATTTTCTGCTGTGTTTTTTATAGTGAATAAATAGCTCAACACCAAGAGTAACAATAGTAGAATTGTTGACTGATCAATCGTTGCGCACTGTTCTCACTGTCTGTAAAGACGTGGCCATGCGGCGGCGACCTTAGCGTGTACGTGAACACTGCCAGACCTCCTGTGCCAGTGACAAGTGTCTCCTCCTCTCTCCAGGTCAAATGCATTTGAGGTTCTGGCTCTGGACGGAATCAGCACTGGGATTCTTCAATTCTACACAGCCCAGGAGAGTGCTGAGTGGCTGAAAGCTGTATCCGCAAATATTAGTGATCTGACACTTCAAAATGTAAGCATGTAGGTTTCCTACCACTTCCAGTGTTTGTTTTTCATACGTGAAAAATAATTTACCTTTTTAATCTGTATGATGAATAATTGAAAAAGTTATAAAGACATTAAATCCAAAGAGCTTGTACATGTGTTTAACACATCGATCCTGAATAAAAATATTTAACATGAAAAAGAGTTTACATATAGGCTGTGTTAGTTCAGGTTGACTAGAGAAACAAATCCATAGATACTCATATATATATATATAAGAGAGAGCCTTATATAAAAAGCAATTGTACATTAAGAAATCCCAGCCCAGTCCAGATCAAGTC
>NW_022107407.1:14262866-14292856 GCF_000313985.2 Echinops telfairi | reverse complement strand
CACAAATAATCAATCCTTGTTCAGAAATCCCTAGGATTTCTAGAGTGTACGTCTTTACTTGAGCAAACAGCCTAGACTTTCTTCTTTGCAGGGGATGGTGGGCTCGAACTGCTGCCCTTATGGCTAGCAGCCCAACATGTAACCCTCTACTTCATCATTATAAAGTTATATATGCTTTATATTATATTCCTATAAGAGCTTAAGGAAACATCCCACCCCAGTAGTCCAAATCAAGTCCATAAGTCCGATATTAGCCCATATGTCCAAATACCAATCTATAAATACCTCTTCAGCTCAAACAACACATGCAATGATGCCAACTACAGGAAGATCACAGGCTAGTGAGTGGAAAGTCTAGTGGATCCAGTGGCAGTGGAAGCATCTCAGCACTGGCAGGAGTCACCACATGGCTCCTCCAGCTCCAGGGCTCTGGCTCCATCAGGGTAACTCCATGTGTCTTGTCAACAGGAAGACGAAGCAGGGAGGGTGTGCCTGGACTCCAATTACCTGTTTTTCTCTGTCACACCTCCAAATGAGGTCATCAAGCTGCGACCTGATTGACGGGCTAGATTCCACCCCTTGCCCAAGTTGACAGTTGATTATGGAACTGGCACATAGCCCAATTAAAAATGTTGATATTTCACAGCTCATATCCATTTGATATGGATACTTCCAAGCTGGTGTTTGTTCTCGGCCTCTCTCTCCCCAGACATTCACATGCATACACTAAATATTTGTATATATTATTATATATTACGTAATTCAGATACATTGACATCATGCCCAGATTTTACTTTGGTATCTAACTGGGTTAATGGATGTAAGTCTCCAAATATTATGAAAAAAACACTCTATAAACTAAAACATCACTTTGAAATTTTCCGTGCTGGAATCCAAAAAAGAAAAAGTGTTGTGTTTTCTTGAGTCAGTTGATGGAAGCTCGAAGTCAATAGGAAATTTTAAATATAAGAAGAAAGAAGAAAAGGCGTAAGGATAAAGTTTTAATTGCATGTAAAGTTAGCTAACACCAGCAGAGACAGAAGGTTGACTTTACCTGACCACAACTAAGAGGCTCCTGTAAAGCCTATCCTCACAGTCTTGATTGACTTTGACTACTTTTCTTGTTCTCATTTCATCTCAGAATTTGCCCAGCATTCGCATCACTATTTCTGCTTCTGTTTCAATGGCCAATCTCTGGAAGACCTTGTGGCAAGGGAGCCCTCACTATCAGACTGTCTGGTGATCCAGATACAGCCCTCCCATTCCTACCATGTTCATGCCACCTCTGGCTCATACTTACCTGGTTCTCGATAGCTTTGAAACAGAAATTGATTCAATAAAACAAATACCTAGATTTCTGTTCTGTACACCACAGAAACATTCTTCTATATTATCAGGTAATACCAGATTCTTCCCAGGATTTCAATTCTCAAATTTGAGATTTTGGATTTCAACGTATCTGGAGGGAAAGATGAGGGTGGACACTTGCAAACATGCAGGTGCCAAGAGTGCTTCAGTTGTAGGTGATTTTCACACATCTCTACTACAGAGAGCAGAGTTGGAAAATTGCAGATGCTTTGAAGCTCTTTCCCGTTATGCAGATTTTGGCATGCTGTTTTTCTCAGTCTCCATGTCCGCAGTGGTCAGTTTTTTGAAAATATTATTTATATTGCAGGGTTGTTAGGAGAATTAAATAAAGGAACACCTGTAAAACATGTTCATTATAATCCCCTTAAATTACATAAAACAGGAATAATTCCCACATTTTTTCATATATTGAACTTAAAGCATCTGCTACCTCATAGGTTCACATACATAAGATGTTAATATTCTAAAAAAATAATTTAAATATGTTAATATAGGATTATCCTATTAAGAACAGTATTGCAAGAAGAGCCTCATAAGTTTGTATTTACAGTGCTCTGCTTTTTATATAAAAATGCATCATAAAAGAAATTATATTTACAAAGTCATTACGCTTATTAAATTTGCCTACAAATAAAATAGGTTGAAAATTTATGATATTAATGTACTTGCTTTACTACCCTCTCTCTACAGATGAAAATGGCAAATAAATGCTGTTCTCCTAGCGACCAGGTAGGATTTGTATTTTCACAATGATAAATTAATAAATTCCCCAAATAGTCTTTTCTTTGAAATTTGAGTTGGAGATGTTTGATATCCTGAAGTTGATGCTCATGCTCTAAATCTTTACTCTGCAGACTCCACCTTTATAGTAGAAATAGTGTGAGGGAAATCGTTCTGATCTCACATTTACCATGTTATGAGACATTTGTACAGTGGCAATTAGGTTTTGTAAGGAAAAATGATTTAGACAGTAATGCATGATTAACCAAACAGAAATGTTTGTTATAGAGACGTCTCTATAATTGGTTACAATATTAAAGATAACATAATTTTCATTGATAACTTCCTATTTGGGCAAGCTCACACTTCATAGGTCTATGTACTAACATATTGTTTGAAGGTAGGGTAGATATTATCAGTGCTCTTTGAAAGTCAGAGAATTTGTTCATTGTTCCCATCCTGGCTTAGGCTCACTAATATCAGTAACTATCAGTTTATTCCTATTGAGAGCAAATTCTGAGTTTCAGCATGTTTGACTTTCTATTTCAAAGACTATCCAAAACCTAGGTCCAAAAATACTTTATAATATATTATAATAAAAAGCTTTACTATCACATATATATGCTTTGAAACTACTATATCAGTCTTCCATTTCCTATTTAAGAATGTAAGTTTAAGATGTAATATAATCAAAAGTTTTTTTTAAATTATACTTAATTATATTTCTAGTTATGTGAATGTGTGTATATATATTTAAGGGACATATGCACCTCTTCATTATATCCCAAGTTAAGAAAACCAAAAAAATTTGTTTAATTTTCATCAGATGCTTACAAAACCTGTTTAAATAATGTTTGAATTCAAATGCAAGTAAGGGTGTGCCAATCAAATCTTGACTGAAACCCAGGTGAAATTAAGGCTATATTTTAAATTACTGTAAATCACAGTAGCTCATTACAAGAGAGAACACAGTTGCATGCTAAGGTTGTCAAGGCTGTAGTAACTGTTTTCAGGAGCACAGAGCCTCACCTTACTCCCATGGCGCAGCTGGTGGTTCAGAACTGCTGACCTTCAAGTGAACAGACCAACAATTAACTCACCTTGCTGTCAGGGCTCCTAATCAACTGAGCCAATAGATAAGTGGAGAAAGGATTGAAATTGTCAAGGACTTCATTTTGCTTGGATCCTTAATCAGTGTTCATGGAAACAATAATCAGGAAATCAAAGGGTCACTTTGAGGATAAGGTGATAATGGTTCCCCGAGTCAGAGCCCTGGGTTGGGTCACTCTGAGTCTGGATCAACTAGATGGCAGTGGGTTGGGTTGGGTTTATCCTCTATTATTTCTTAGCGTGTTTCATCGATGCTTGTTTTTACCAACATTTGCATATTTTGTATGAATTATAGGAGTTTTAGATTTACAGTTGCTTTTCACCAAAAGGCACTTGTACGAGGGGGTACACCCCCCAAAACCCAGATGTGATTTGAGGGGGATAGTGCATTTGGAACTCATTCCACCAGGTCAGACTGTTAAATCAAGCTAACTATTTAGAGGTTCTGAAAGGATTGTGGAACAGTGGGATGGTAGGGTGGAGGCCTGATTTGTGGCAGACAGGGGGACTGGTTTTGCCACCACGACAATGTACCTGCTCACACAGTCATCTCAGTGTACCAGTTTGGGGCAGCATTCAGTATGTATCTCTTGCCCCAAGCACCTTACTCACCTGATCTTCTTCCATGTGACTTGTTTTTTGATTATGCAAATGCAGAGGGACATGAAAGGACAGCGATTTGATGACATAGAATAGGTGAAGAATAAAAAGAGGGAGGTGTTGTCAGCCATCAAACAGATGAGTTTGAAAAGTGTTTTCAAGAATGGAATCACATTTTGACAAATGTATTAAGTGTAATGGAGAGTATTTTGAAGATGATAAGGTGGTTTTTTTTTAATTAAATACATAGTTTTGAAAAAAGTCCGGGTTTTGCGAGGATACCCCCTCGTATGTTCTTGCATAATATTGCAGAGTAAGATATTTGATGTCTTTGTATAAACAGACAGACATATTTGAAAAACAATTTTTAGTAAATTGAATTTTTTAAATATACTTAGCTGGTCTTCAAAATGTTTTATTTTTTTAATCCATAATTATAAAACGCTGCTATGAAACTAAATTATACAATAGTAACCCTCTGGCAAAATCTTTTCTGGAGAGATGAAATGATACTTTGACACATTTATAATTTTAAACTTGATCTGAACCCTCAGAATCATCACCTGCCCTTCCTTGTATTGTTCACAGCAGCTCCTCTTTAAAATACATTCATTTTGTTTGCAGTGCAGCCACTGCTAGAATCTGAGCACCATTTTGGGCATACAATACCTTTTGACATTGATATAGTAGCAATGGTGCTTCATATAAACCATGGGATATGGTTCCAGAGATTTCTCTAATACTTTAAACTGTTTTCAATTCAAAATAGCACTAATTTTCCAGGCACCACCCGATTTGTCTTTCATGTTACCACTGATTGGGTTCTAGTCACCACCCTTTAAATAGTACATAAGCACAAACTGTAACATATGTGTGCATGATAGGGAATTATGATAAAAATTATATTAATAGGGGTACAATAAAATATTTAGAGACAGCTGTCATAAATCAGTAATTCTTTCCTCTGAGGAATTTGTTTTGAGATTGGATGATAACTTAAAGATTGACTATTGGAACCCCTCTCGCGTGGCGTAGGTGCATGGTAGGAGTGGACTTTGGCAATTACTTATATAAAGATAACACCCTGCTAGTGCCGTGGACTATGACTTGGGCTACTAGCCACAAGGTCAGCAGTTCAAAACCACAGGCGACACATGAGGCTTTCTACTTCCATCAAGATTACAACATCAGAAACCCACAGGGGCTATTCTACCCTGTCCTCTAGGGTAACATTGACTCAAAGGTGGTGGAATTTTGACACACTCTTAGCAATTCAACTGCAGAATGTGGGGTTGCCATGAGTCACATCAATGTGATGGCAACTGCTTTGGCTTTTATGCATTTTCTCTGCTAGATGGATTCTAGTTAGTAAGACTTGAATTTAACCTGATTTAACATGAAACTCACATCATAGGCTCTTATACCAAGGACTGCATTGTCTGGAAAGCTGGATAAGTTAATGTTAGTCTAATCTGAAACGGATGTAATCAAATCACTAACACAGACACACACACAAATTTTGGATGCCATGAAAGTGATCTTATTTAATAAGTATAATAAAGGGTGCTTGTCTTTATTCAATTTGCAGTCCAGTCCTGTTAACCTCTTGAAGCAAAGCCCATATCTTCTTTAATTCATAGTACTGTTAATAGAAATCTGAAGGAATTGCTTTGAGATCAAGGATCATATTTGGTATTCTTGTATTCCGTATACCACCTAGCATTGAGCCTTTGTACAAAATAGAGAGGAAGTAAATAGAGTGTTGAATTGATTTGGAGCAGCAGATCTTAAAGAAGTTAATACGTTGTGTTAGACAGAGTTCTCTAAAGAAACAAAAGCAGGACACTTACGATTTTATAGGTAGATAGATGATAGATAGATAGATAGATAGATAGATAGATAGATAGATAGATAGATAGATAGATAGATACAGCATGAAGGAATAGAATAGTTAATTAGTTCACACAGCAGTACAGAGGGCTCAGTCCAACTCACTTCCATGAAACAGTTAATATACTGGCAGTCCTTCAACTCATGAGGCTGCTGGGTCCAAGATCAGGGAAGCAGACAGCAGAGTCTTCTGTAATGCAATGCAGGCAGTCCAGCCACAGGCAGCAAACAGTGGGGTAGTTCACCAACAGTCAGCCAGATGACAGGATTTGACAACCCCTAGCTCAAGCATTGTATGTACCAGCAGTATGGTGAAGCCGGTCTTGAAGGAACCTCAAGCTATAGTGACACATTCCATAGATTGAGTGTCCCACAGGTAGTAGAGCTCACAAGTTGAGGCAGAGAACTAGCTAAAACAGCCGCACACTGGTCCAATCACCAGAGAGCAAGAGATAGAAATGCGAGGCTCGCCGAGCCATTTATCTCTTTGCCTTTCAAACTGCGATCTTATTAATCCCACATGTTCTTATTGGCCAGGTTGGCACAATAAGCCTACCTGTCACATACTTGAATCTTTAAAAACATGAGTGACATTCCCTTTCCATCCAACTATCAATTCTTGACTTTTATATGTAGTGAAGCAGTCACAATGTTTTGATAAAGATGAAAAATCAGGAGTGTTGGACAACTGCTAAAATTGATGAATGATGAAACTGCCCTCGCCAACAGAGCAGAAATAAAAGGATAATACATTAAATACAGAGTTGAGATGTTATAGAATCTTATATCTATTAACAAAATAACCATATAATTTATCATTCAAACTGGGGCGCTTTTGTCTGCAGCAAAGACTAACCTAAAAGAGAACTTAGGATCCAAATAAAAATTAGAATTGTCCCAGACAAACTGGAACATATTCACCCCAATAAAGTAACAAGCAGTTCTGAATATTCCCAGAATAAGTTTCCTTTTGAATAATCTACATTAAAGGGACTAGAAAAGAAACCATAGTGATACAGATGAATTCCTTTTCAAATACTAAATGACACAGGTAATTTTGATGTCTCAGCATAAAAAACTTACTCTCTACAAAGTAATAATCATATTTATGTGTGATTTATATGTTATCTTGACTAGTTTGAGTCAAATATACGGACTGTCCATAGAAGCATCATCAGAAAAGGTAGATGAAAATATATCACTTTTATAATGGTTTATGTCCTTTGATTTAATTATGGTAATATAATCAGGTAGGCATTCACAAAATTGTGATATACATTTCTGGAACATATAATAAGGCATTAGCAAATCCATAATGTAAAAGATAAAATTAGCTTCCCTTAGTATAATTTACGAACTGCCTATACCAAAAGGATTTCTAAAGTAACCATTATTCCTAATAATAGCACAGATATTACTTATTTATTTTCTAATGAAAATTAATAGATTTAAATTACATATGGAATTTAATTACATTCACATTCAACTAATAGAAATTTCAGATTAACAACATGTATTATTGGTCTGGTCAACTATCTTGACCAGAAGAGTACCTCTTCATTATTCCTCAGTATAAAATTTCTGTTCAACTCTGTGCCAATGACTGAATTCACCAGAATGTACAAGGGAAACTAATATGTGCTTCCCAGAAGCCTTCTGCGGTTGGGTCCATCACAACAGAGTGGAATATCCCTGTGGCATTTCTGAGGCTGTAGTATTCGTGGAAGCACACCGACTCATCTTTCGCTGGCAGAATGGGTGGTATATTCACACCGCTGATCTGTTGGTTAAAAGTGTGACGTATAACCCATTGCAACACCAGAGATCCGTAAAGATTATAATAGGACCTATTGATTATGTAGAATTGTGTGGTACTGAAGATCTTGTCATACACCTCACTTCATTTACTCCTGGAAACAGACACAGCATTGATAGATAAGGACTTTGACCTTCAGAGACTCCTAAAGGGCATTTGGCCTGGAAGTCCAGAGTCTAGCTTTTAAAGTAGCTGGGCCAGCAGCTCTCCTAGAATGGTATGGATCCGTTACTAACCCCAAACTTAAGAAGACCATCAAGCGAATACTTTTCCAGAGCTACATTGCAGCTCATTAACTTTCATAATGTATTAGGGGAGGGGGGGATTGATATGGTAAATCATGCAACTTTAGACGCCTTTATATTTTATATCCCTTTTTAATATTTGATTATAACATCTAACCAAGCATCCCGTATCAATTAGTTTGGGCAACATCCTAACTTAAGAAAACTTGCTGAAAGTATTTACTACTACTATGTTCTGGCTTCACATAATAGAGGTATACTTATGAACACTTCTGGCCTATTATCTTTCTTTTGATGTAAAGGTCACTCTTTGGTATTCCTTGTTTTTAGCAAAAATGCTTAAAGCTATTCCTATCATAAATAAGTTATATAAATTGCTATACTCATGCAATGAGTTGAGAACTAAATATTCGCCATTGAATTCATGTTGAATGTCAAGCATCTGCTAAATACCTTACTTAGAAAAATGCCATCAATTTTCGCAATGAATGTTCGGTACATGATGATTTACAGTCGTTACATTGTTCTTGGTATTATAAACGAGAACATTGTACTTATATGACCCAACCAGATAAAAAGGGCAACATGCAATTAGATCTGTGTGACCAGATTTAAAGTGGGACACCATTGACCGGGGGGTGGGTGGGGGTGGGGTGGGGTGTTATTCTTGATTAAAAGTTTGGTCTATATGGACCAAATAGACTGTTCCCTAGCTTGTCCAGCATTCTTTCCAAAAATCAGGACTTTTTTAAAATGCAAAAAAAATGGGACTGTCCTGCCAAAAGTGAGATGTCTGGTCACCTTAAGATGTTGTACAATAGCCCCTTATATGGTTTTAAATCCATAAGCAATGCAAATAGTCTAGCCCTTTAGTGGTTTTGTTGTTGTTATGTTTCTTAAACCAAAACTCGGGGGGAAAAAAGGTCACTGACATTGAGTTGATGCCAGCCCACAGCGACCCTGTCCTACAGGGTAGAGCTGCTCCGATTAGTTTCTGAGACTGCACCTGTTAACATCATAGAAAGCCCCATCTTTCCCATGTGGAGCAATTGGTGGTTTTGAACTATTAACCATGTAGTTCTCAGCCTAACATGTAACTACTACACCACCAGGGCCCTGCTTTTTCTTAAGACAGTATTAATGCATAGTAAACAATAATTACTTATATCCCATTTGTGAGAGGTGGTCTCTCAGGCAGTATTGAATTTGCACAAGAATCATGAAGTAGACAATTTACTTTGTTTTTTATGTTGAAAAACTGAGGCTCAGCAAAATTAAATATTTCCAATTGCTCATGGGCTTAAAATAAATATATTAGTATGACAGCATTAGTAGATTACATGTGATCTTCACACCTTAAGAAACTTTCGAGTGCAGGAACCAGAGAAAGAGTTGGGTGACTTTATGAACCTCTATCTAGTGTAGTTGATGAGACAAAATTATGACTTTTAATTCTTTAAATTATTTGTATTCAACCCTCGAACTCTTTTTTTAAAAGTTATTTTATTGGGGGCTCATACACTTCTCATCACAATCCATACATACATCCATTGCGTCAAGCACATATGCACATTTGTTGCCCTCATCATTCTCAAAACATTTGCCTCCCACTCTAGCCCCTAATATCAGTTGCTCATTTTCCCCCTCCCTCCCCACCCCCTCCCTCATGAACCCTCCATAATTCATAAATTATTATAGTTTTGTCATAAGTTACACTGTCCGATGTTTCCCTCCGCCCTCTTCTCTGCTGTCCATCCCCCAGGGAGGAGGCAATACTTAGATTCTTATAATTGGTTCCCCCTTTCTACCTCACATTCCCTTCTCCCTCCAGGCATCGCTCCTCTCACCACTGGTCCTGAAGGAGTCATCTATACTGGATTCCCTGCAGCATTTGAACTCTTAATAATGTTCCTAATTTAGCTATACTTACAACTCTCCATCATCTAATATTCCTTACTTTTCTCTTTTGCATAATTAAAAAATACTGTTGGAAAAAAACTTTCTTTTCTTTTCACTATTATTGTTATTAACACTTTTATTGGCATATAAGTCACCTATCATACAATCTAGTAGTTTACTCACATTAAGAAGAGTTTTACTATTACTTCACTTCAGATCTTGAAGTCAAAACTAGCTTTTCATAGACCTTATAAGATGTTCCTCACCAACACTGAGACTGTCTGTTGTTTGTCAAGTAAGAAACTGATGCAAGACATCACCTCCTTTGAGCACATTGCAGCGGCTATTCCACTCACTCACGTATCTCTATTGAGGACAATCCATAAAGGCACTAGATTCTCAAAGACGTGCTAAGGTATAAATGGTTAGCACCAGGAAACTGCTTAGAGGAAATCTTCATTTCATAAAGTGGTCAGTATATCTATGACGAGTTTATTTTTATTTTTAAATTTTCAATTCTTTAAAATGTTTACTATATATGAACATGTTAATCAACTTCTCATAACATGGCAAAATGAGGAAAGAAAATATTAAAATGAATTGTTTTTAATCACTTACTCAGAACTTTGTGTTACATTAAAATTTTAGAAAAGACCCAGAAATGTTAGCTTAGATTGAAGTCATGAATCAATATATTAATTTGTATTATTTTTCCACTAGGCATTAGAATCATATTGATACTTTTCGGAGGGGTCTAAAATTATTATAAATACTCAAGACTGGTTGTAAGAACCTATTCTTTTTATATTTGTTTCAATATTATAAGGAATTTAGCAATACATAGTTGTAAAGAAAAGCACAATAATTAGTTACTTTTACAAAATCATGGAAATATCTGAAGTAATAGTCTTTAATAGAATGTAATTCTTTTAAAAATATGGGGGGAAAATTCTAATTCAGCAGAGAGGTTAATTACTAGTGAAAACTGTAAACATATAGAAGTCCATATGTTTATAGAACCTAGACCAATACAGACTTTGGATTTTCTATTAATGATGGTATATATCATATCATGTATACTTCATTTGGATATTTTTAAATTTAGTTAGACTTTCCAAGTTTCAACTTACAACTGATTTTAAGTGTGTCAAAAAATTTAGAAGACAACTTGTTTAATATTTGTTTTTCTACTCCTGTGACAGTATGCTCGTATTAAGGCTTGGTTTTTAATTTTCAAAGGTTTCCCTCTGCAGGTTGTGCATATGGGGTGGGTAAATGAGAAACTCCAAGGAACGGACTCCTCCCAAACCTTCAGACACAAGTTCCTGGCACTAAAAGGTTCATCCTTCTACATTTTCAACACTCCTCCGGTAAGAACATTCTCGAAATACAATTTGGCTTGCTTTGTTGCTTAAGTTCTTTATATTAGAGAAGCAAAAATCAAAGATGATGTTTGAAAATCAACAATAGTGGTTTTGCTGATTCTCTTGTTTACCTAGTGGCTGGGTGTGGATTGACTGGCTTTTTCTTATTCAAATGTCATAAATTAATGAATAAATTTTTTTATCTCAATTCAGAAATCTATTATGAGGTATAATGTTTTGTTTTGTTTTGCCTAAAAATTAGTTTGGCTTAGAGGTAGAGATGGATCAGGCTTTATATAAGAGGTAAAAAACACATATCAAGGTAAGTCAAAATTTATTTCTGTAGAATCTTAAAAACCTTTATTAGATTGAAAAATCCAAATGTGAAGATATTTTTCTTGAAATATACAGTTGAAGGGGCTCCTGCCACCTCTCTAGCCCTATCCCAGTGAATTCTCTGTTCTTCACTCTGCACCGCATCGAAACGGCAGCTTTGATGTCCTGGAGGGGCAGGCATCTTCCACGCATCTCAGAATCGCTAAAAACATCTTTTCTTTGGAAGAGATCTTTGCATGTATGAAATGGAACCTTATTAGGAAGACTGTTTGACTTACCATCTCATATGGCTAGAAACAAACAAAAAAGCTCTAGATATGATTAACTTGATGGGCAAAAAATAAAAATTTAAAAGCTATTCTTATCCTCAAAAATTTAATTTTTATTAAAATATGAATGAGCAGCCTATGTATGTAGAATCCGTAATGTAAAGTTATTGCTAAATGCTGTTTCTACAATCTTATTTCCCAAGTTCCATTCATACCATTCTTCCAAAACTACCAAATGTCATGTGGTAATCTGCCTAGAAATTTACCAATTAAATGCACTGTCAGGGAGTCTGAAAATTAGAGCTGCAAACAAAAAAGCAAAACTTAATAGCTTCAGATATCTAATAAAACAACTTTTAAAACTAAAAGAATAATGATGAACTCTCTACCATATGAAAAATAAAAGAACATAATTGGGCTTCCTCTTTAGAACATCAAGATAGAAATGTCTTGCATGTTCGTTTTATTGTTAAAGTCTAAATTTTTTGAATAATTTTAGATTGCAGAAATGTCACACATAAGGGCACAGAAGTTTTCTGTAAACATTTACCCAGATGTTCTGGGTGTTAACACCTTATACAACCCTGATGAGTTTGTTACAAATTCAGAAAATGTCATTGGTAGACCACTGTTAACCTGGCCTCTAAATCGATTCAAATTTTGCCAGCTATTCTTTAATTGTTGAGAATCCAACACAGCATTACACATTACATTTAACAAATGTTAATAGATGTCCTTTTAATAAACTAATGATGTGAACTCTGATATTGTGTCATCTCAATATTGACATAAATAATTGAATGTCATCAAAACAGATTCAATAATGCTTTGTTACATGTCTTGTTAAGTAAGATTTTGAATGGTTTTGCCTAAGGAAGTCTCTGAAATTAAAAGAAAACATTAAAAATAACTCCAAGTAACCTGGATAGCCTCCATTCAGCACAGGCTGTGAAATACAAGAAGACTGGGAACATGATTTATGATTCTAAGAGTGTAGCTATCCATAATCTATATTTTTGTTACTGCTTCACGCAGAAGTGCCTCATACATTACCATTAGAGTCTAAATGTGACCACAGAGCTGCTCAGCATCTAATCTTAAATTGAGGACAAGAACATATGTCAGCGTTATGTGCATCAGAGAGAAGAGTCGTCAGCTCATCAATTGAACCTTGAACGTACCCACCCTGACAGAACAAAGGGTGGCGGGAGGAGTAAAGTGTGACAAAATGTCCCCACATGATACAACTGAGAGTTGTTTAAGGAATCCCAATGTTTCTATCTAATTGGTCAGTAATAGTCTCAGTTTATGATTGTTCTCTACATACAACATTCTCAATTATGAGAAATGCTTAAAATATCGAATCAAAGTTCTGTCATTGAAAACAAAGTTGAATTTAATCTACATGTGCTGCCATTTTCCACTGTTGACAAAATTCTAACTTACTTTTCATTGGTGAGATAGACAATATCATATTTTTATGATTAGTACAATGTTTTGCTTATTTATTTAAAATTCAGCAGTCAGTATTCCTAGCATTGATCCATGTTACCGACATCGTATCAGACAAATAAATAGATTGCCTGACCTCCATTGCTCAGATTTGCCAGAAGCAAGCATTACCACTCTTTACTACCATAAATATTTTGTTTAGAAATTTAAAACCTGTTGACACGTCTGCTCTAAGGAAAAGAAATAACTGACAAATTAAAATCAATGTCACACCCGGCTCACTAGAACCTGTGTTATCTCCGTGTTGCCACACAGCAGGTCCTTAGGGCTGTTGCAGACATAGGCTTTCCTGAATTGCCTCTTCTCCTTAAATTTCTTCCTGCAGTGTTGCCTTACCCAAATTTGATGTTCTTCTTTTGTTGTCTTTCCTTTTTTAAAACTACAACACCCCTACATTAGAGATACTTTAAGAATGTATTGACTATATTACATCTCTTCACAAATACTTTCAGTGTGACTGGTACTTTGAAATGCAAACAAATGCATGTGTGGAGTTGGGAATTTTCCAGTCTGGTGCCAAAATTTAATGTTTGAGGGGCTTGAATACTTTGCTGGTGACTTGAGAGAGTCCAAGTACCACAGTGAATCTGACTTCCTCTTCAGGAACAACATGCACCTTAAAGTATTTCGTCTGACTTTGTATATAATCCTAATAAAGCTACTTAGCTTTATTACAACTGGCCATTAAAGTCCCATATGAGTCGATAATTACTTCTTATCATTAGAGCCCAGTATGACTAATACACTAGAAACTTTGGAAATTGCATCTTCTAAATCAGTTGGGACCAGGCAGCACATTTTGTCTTTTGTTTGGCCTCGATTTACAAGGTGTTTGCAAAATGCCAGGTAATTGGCAGGAAGTGCTTATGTTCTCAGAATTAGCTTCTCTTCTGGGCATAAGGAGATGTAGAACATCACCGTCAGGTAAAAGTTGGATTTACTCAAGCAGGTTTTTTAAATGTACGAATTCTGTTTTCTTTTGTCTTTGTTTTTCATTTTCTGAAGAAATGCAATATTGATTTACCAGAGTTCTGGTAAATTTTATAATATTGTGATTTTTGCTTTATTTTTATTATTATTGAAATAGGATTTTCTAACTTTTAAAATATAAAGTATTATGTTTCAGCATTATATTAAATTTAACTCTTAGGCATACAATTCTTTGAGGGCAGGGGTTGTTTTGTTTGTAAGTTGCTATTAAGGAGAGACGCATGGGAAAGTATTGCTTTTGTAGGTAGGTCCCTTCAAGTTCATTCTAAATCATGGCAATCCTAGGCACAGAAGAACAAAACACTGTTTTTTCTATGCATCCTCACCAACCATTGGATTTTTTAAAGGCATTGTTTCAGCCAAGATGTCGATTTATTTTGTTGAGGACCGTCCCCTTTTCACAGGGATCAGTCCCTCTTTTTTTTTTTTAATCACTTTGGTAGGGGCTCATACAACTCTTATCACAATCCATACATACATCAATTGTGTAAAGCACATTTGTACATTCATTGCCCTCATCATTCTCAAAACATTTGCTCTTCACCTAAGCCCCTGACATCAGGTCCTCATTTTTTTCCCTCCCTCCCCGGTCCCCATTCCCTCATGAATCCTTGATAATTTATAATTATTATTTTGTCATATCTTGCCCTTTCCGACGTCTCTCTTCGCCCACTTTTCTATTGTCCATCCCCCAGGGAGGAGGTTATATGTAGATCCTTGTAATCCGTTCCCCCTTTCCACCCCACCCTCCCTCTACCCTCCCAGTATCGCCACTCTCACCACTGGTCCTGAAGGGATCACCTGCCCTGGATTCCCTGTGTTTCCAGTTCCTGTCTGTACCGGTGTACATCATCTGGTCTTGCCAGATTTGTAAGATAGAATTGGGATCATGATAGTGTTGGCAGGGGGAGCAGGGAGGAAGTATTTAGGAACGAGAGGAAAGTTGTATGTTTCAACATTGCTACACTGCACCCTGACTGGCTAGTCTCCTCCCAGTGACCCTTCCATAAGGGGATGTCCAATTGCCTACAGATGGGCTTTGCGTCTCGACTCCGCACTCCCCCTCATTGAAAATGATATGATTTTTTGTTCTTTGATCCCTGATACCTCATCCCTTTGACACCTCATGATTACACAGGCTGGTGTGGTTCTTCCACGTGGGCTTTGTTGCTTCTAAGCTAGATGGCTGCTTGTTTACCTTCAAGCCTTTAAGACCTCAGACGCTATATCTTCTGATAGCCAGACAGCATCAGCTTTCTTCGCCACATTTGCTTATGCACCCATTTGTCTTCAGCAATCATATCAGGGAGGTGTGCACACAATCGTACAATTTCTTTGTTCTTTGATGCCTGATAACTGATCCCTTTGGCATCTCGTTATCGTACTTCTTACATGTGGGCTTTGTTGCTTCTGAGCTAGAAGGCTGCTTGTTTACCTTTAAGTCTTTAAGACCCCAGACTCTATATCTTTTGATAGCCAGGCACCATAAGCTTTCTTTACCATGTTTGCTTACTCACCCGCTTTGTCTTCAGCGATTGTGTTGGGAAGGTGAGCATCATAGAATGCCAGTTTAACAGAATAAAGTATTCTTGCATTGATGGAGTACTTGAGTTGAGGCCCAATGTCTATCTGCTACCTAGATACTAAACCTGTAAATATATGCACATAGATCTATTTCCCCATCCTCATATAAATATATTTATTTATGTACATGCCTTTATTTAGACCTCTATAAATGCCGTTTGTCTCCTAGTTCTTTCCTCTATTTCCTTTGAGGGATCAGTCCCTCTTCGTAAGGTGACCAGATTTTAACATTGGTAAAGCGGGACAAAAGCGGACACCATTGATAAAACTCATATCCTGGTGAAATAGCCACATGGCAGCCAAAAACCGTCTACCCTAGCTCATCGTGTATTCTTTCCAAAAATTGGGGCTTTTTTAAAATGCCGCAGGACGCGGGGAAAATTGTTAAAAAGCGGGACTGTCCCGCCAAAAGCTGGACATCTGGTCACCTTATGTACATAAAACAAAGTCTTCTCATCTTTACTTTTAAGGGACAATCTAGCTGTACTTTTTCCAGCATATATTCATTTTTCCAGGAGTCCATTCAGTATTGTTCACCAACATGATTTAATGTAACTCAATTCTCAAATTCCTAAAACAAAACAAAAACACCTAATTTTTTTTTAGTTTTTCTTACTTTCACATGCGTATTAGAAAATGGAAAGCACCATGGCTTCAATCAGTTGCACCCTCATCTCCAAAAGGTATCTTTGTTTTTAAAGTTCTAAAGAAATAGTTTGCAGCAGATTCACCCCAAGAGGTACTTCGGTGTTGTGTTTCTGCTTTTTGCTGTTTCCTGTGACTGCTGCTCCCTTGGCATTGATTGTGGCTACAAGCAAAAGGAAACTTTTAACAACTCCCATATTTTCTCCCTTTATTCTAAGGTTGCTTCTTTGTCCAGTTGGGAGGATTGCTGTTTTCTTTAGATTAAGTTGTAATTAGCATTGAAATCGGTAGTCTTTGATCTTCATCAGGAAGTGTTTCAACACCTCTTCATTGTCACCAAGAAAAGTTGTGTTGTCTATATGTACAGTTTCCTAATGAGTCTTCCTACTGTCCTAATGATATTTTCTGCTTCACATAGTTCAACTTCTCGTAGTATTTGTTCAGTGAGTAGATTGGTGAAAGCATACAACCCATGTGCAAACTTTTCCTGTTTTTAAAATATAAAGTGTGCTTTTCCTTTGCTTTTTGCTTTTCAAAAGGCTCCTTCAAATTATATACAGGTTCCATATAAACAAAATTAAGTATTCTAAAGTTACTATTTTTGTGTGTGTGTTTCAGATAATTTTTATTTCTTCAAATTTGTTTATTTATTAGGAGTGACTGAAATGAAAAATAGAATTGAGTCCCATCATCATCACGATCATCGTGGAAATGGCTTTAAGGGAAAACTGGTCAGATGAATATTATTGCTTCCCATTTTCAACCAGTAGGTAGTTGCCATTGATCTAGACAGCCAACCGTCTGCCAAGAATGCTTGAGATATGTTATATAATACAACATGCTCATTCACGGGGGAAACCCACTAGGAAATAACTTATGTGTACTTTTTGATTTCATCGTACAAGACCAGCACAAAGGCACCACCCATGCCTCTGAGCACATTGGACCAGGCGCCCTTGAAAAATGCTTTGCTCCCTTCATCCCGAGCGATCTTCCTCCAGCAGTCCAGCATGCCGGTCAGTTCCTTTGCGCCCCGACTGCATCATCATTCGGCGACAAACAGTGTCAAATGGGTAGGAAGTCAACCCAGCCACGGCTGTGACGGACTGTGCAATCATCCAGCTGACAAAGATGTGGGTGTTTTTGGGATCCAGAAGCATTCCCTTTGCGGTGTCATTGATGCCGAAATAGCCCGGTAGATGATCATCCCCTGCACAGACACGTTGAAGCCCTGGTACAGGCCCCTAATCCCATCAGACTTGGTGATTTTAACCAAGCAGTCACCGAGGCCTTTGAACTCCCGTTCGGCGCCGACTTTGCCCAAATCAGCTGCTAGACGGGTACGGGCAAAATCAAGAGGGTACACAGACCACAAAGATGTGGTCCCCGCGGCACCGCCCGATGCCAGGTTCCCTGCAAAGTAGCGCCAGAACTGGGTCCTCTTGTCCACACCACCCAGGAAGATCTGCTTGTATTTATCTTTGAAGGCAAAGTTGAGAGCCTGGCTGGGGAAGTATCGGTTGACATTGGCCAGGTTACCACGCCAGAAGGACAGGACTCCCTGCTCCTTGGGGATACGTACCACGCAGTCGATGATGCCTTTGTACTGCTTATCTGCGGTGATTTGCTTGCTGGCATGCTGCACCTGCAGCAGCAGCTTGACCCGTTCGATGGGCGCTACCGCCATCTTGGAAATGGCCACGGCCACGAAGTCCTTGGTGAGGACACAGCGGCATCTGTCATGTTGGAAGAGAATGAGGCGACGGACGACCGCTCAGATGGAATAGGAACCAGCTTTGACTCCGGGCCTCTGGCGTTACTATTTTTACATAGTTATCAACATCCAGCTTATCTTATGCCTTGCACAGCCACTGAAATGCACTTCAACATATTTCTGGGACTTGTACTTTCAGCCAAGATGCACATGGCCTGAGCAGCAGTATCCCTAACCTTCTCCGTCTCGTCAGGATCAGGCTTGAATTTACAGCCGTTTCATGTTGATGTACTGCTGCAAGTATTTTTTTCCAATTATCTTAAGCAAAATTTCACTTGGAAGTGATATTAATGACATCGTTAGATACTTTTAGTGTTCTGAAGAATAACCTTTTAGGGGGCATGTAGTTGGCTTTCAAATTTCTCGACATCGACTAGTTAGCACCCATAGTGCTGCACCTGTTTGCTGAAACATTTTAACTGGTATTCTGTCAATTCTTGGAACATTTTATTTTTTTATTGCCTTCAGTGCAGAGTGAAATTTTAATTTAATACCAGTCGTTCTAGATCTATGTATTCATTTCATCTTCATTTGAACCTTCCTACAGTGTTCACAATTTTTCCAATAGAATCTTTCAATATTGTAATTCAACACGTTGAATTGTTTCTTCCGTTCTTTTATCTTCAGGAATTCTAAGCATATTCTTCCCATCTGATGTTGGAACTCCAGGTCTTTGCATGTTTCCTTACAATGCGTTACTTTGTTCTCGTGAGTCACACTTAGAAATATCCTGTTCTTTTACTTCATCATTTCCTCCTTTTACGTTAGCTATTCTACACTAACATGCAAGTGTCAAGGTCTTTAATGACATCCATTTTATTCTATTCTTTCATCCATTTATTTGATTAGCCTTTTGGTTTCTTCCTGCATGATGTGTTTAGTGTCAGTCCACAAATCATTTGGTGTTCAGTCATTAGTGTCCAATCAATTACTGCAATGGCCTATATATTCAAGTGCAATTCACTCAAGTTCAACATCCTTGAATTCCATGAACTTACATATGAGTCCTTGGTGGTCTTTTCTAACTTACGATGTTGAACTTTTCTATTGTTTCTTTCAACAGATGGAATTGAGTGGGTTCCTTTATGTTCGTCTGGTGAGGTTCTCTTGTGCAGCCACTGCTTAAGTAGTTGACAAAAGGTATTTGCAATGAATAAGTCATTGAACTTGAAAAATTTTATCATGAAAATTTTGGAAAATTTTTGTCTACAAGGGTGATCCTTCTTTGTTTCCAACCTTTGCATTCCAATCACCAATAATTATCAATTTACCTTGACTGCACATTTAATCATTTTCATTCTGCAGAAATTGGTAAAAACGTTCAATGTTCTCATACATGGCATTAGTTTTTGGTGTATAAAATTGAAAAACAGGCCTATAAAATGATCTTCTATTTATTTAATTTAATTGACTTATTTATTTTTATTTTTTTCAATCATTTTATTGGGGGCTCTTACAGCTCAATTGAATCAAGCATATTTGCACATATGTTACCATCATCATTTCCAAAACTTTTTCTACTTGAGCCCTTGATATAAGCTCCTCTTTTTTCACCTCCCTCCTAACCCTCCCACCCACGTGAATCCTTGATCTATTATAGATTGTTATTATTATTTCATATCTTACACTGTCCATTGTATCTACCTTCACCCACATGTCTGTTATTCATCCCCTTCAAGTGGGATGGGGCTATATATCCAATCTTGTGATGGATGCCCCCTTTCTCCCCCTTTCCCCTCCCTGGCCCTCCCCCTACCCTCATAATATCACTACTCCCACTACTGTTCCTGAGGGGGTTATCTGTCCTGAATTTCATGTTTCAAGAGCACGTATCTGTACCCATGTACATGCTCTGTTCTAGCCAAATTTGTAAGGTAGAACTGGTCATGGTAGTGGTAGGGGAGGAAGTATTCAGCAACTAGAGAAATGATGTGTGTTTCATCAGTGCTATACTGCCCCTTGGTTTAATCATCCCTTCCTTGTAAGCCTTCTTTTGGGGTATATCCAGTTGTCTATAGATGGGCTTTGGGTCTCCACTCAATCGCATTGATATAGTTATTTGTTTTGGATCTCTTGATACCACACACCTGATCCCATTAACAATTCATGGTCACACAGCCTGGTGTGCTTCTTCCATGTAGGCTTCTTTGCTGCCCTGCTAGATGGCTGCTTGGTAAACTTCAAGCCTTTAAGACAAGATGCTGTATCTTTTCATAGCCAGGCACCGTCCACTCTCTTCACCACATTTGCTTATGCACCCATCTTGTCTTCAGAGATTGTGTCAGGAAGGTGAGTATCAAAGAGTGCCAGGTTATTAGAATAATGTATCCTTGTGATAGGGGAGGCCTTAAATAGAGCCCCAAAGTCTGTCTCCTGTCTTATAAATATGTGAGTATTGGCATCTATCCCTTTCATTATAAATTAATGGGTTTACATATATGCATTCCTTTAGCTATGCCTCTATAAATAGCTTTTGTGTCCTATTTCTTTCCTCTATTTCCTTTCACCTTCCTCCTATCCCACTATCATGCTCACTGTCATCCATTTGGCTCTCAGTAATTCCTTGTGGATAAATTGCACTTGATTGAATCCCACCAGGCATTATACATCCTCCTTGCCATCAATTTTAGATCTATTATTGTTCTCTTATCCCTGAGTTTGTAGGCTCCCCACTCCCCTTCCCCAAACCCTGTGCTCCCATATTCCCCAGAATTGCCAGTCCCATTGTTTTCTCCTCAGGATTGTTTGCCTGCCTATCGTATATAGATAGACATAGGGCGAAAGGCAAAGAAAAACAAAAACAAACAAACAAAACAAAAATGCAATAGGTAGTTCTAGGTTTGTCTGCTGACTGTTATGTATGTTTTCTGATCAAGTCTGATGAGGTGCCAAGCCTTGTCCCCCAAGTCAGAAATCTATTTTCAGGATTCCTCAGGGACTTGGTTACTTTGCTCCCTGTACTGCCCTGTTGCACTTCCTTTGCATTTCACCCCACTGTGCATGGGGCAGACCAGGGACACTTTCCTCACATTGTCTCCAGTGCTGTCCCCCACAGTACTAGGGGTCAGGGAGGGAATGCCTTGTCTCATGATGGGCCCGTCCCTAGGGTCCTCTCTGAGCATTGGCTGCTCTGAGCAGGGTTGTCCTCCCCATGGCTTGGAGAGCCATGCTCAGGTTTCTCTCTCTCTCTCTCTCTCTACTTTCAATCTTGTGTGGTTTGGGCAGACCCACCTCTCTCTCTGGCCTATATCTTCAGTGTTGTCCTCGGTTTTGCCTTCTTCTAGGGAGGAGGTCAGTATAGGTCAGCTTGGACCAGGCCCATTGTCCTCTCTGTTAGTCGGTGCTCCATGCTAGTGTATTGTCCTCAAGGCTTGGCACTCAGGGATAGGGTCTCGTCCCTCTCAAAAGAGCTTTTTTTGAGAAATACAATGACAACATGGTATTTCGAGACCTTTAAATAATCCTCTGGATGATGAATGTGATGCCATTTCTCTTAAATGTGTCATGTCCACCATATTAAACCACGTGGTGTCCAATTCAAAATGGCCAGTGCCAGTCCATTTCAGTTCACCAGCAGTAGGCTATCAAACTATGTATATTCCATTTGATTTTGATTACTTCCAATTTTTCTAGATTCATTATTTGCAAATCCCATATTCCAATTATAAATAGATGTTTGCATCTGTGTATTTTCATTTTGACTGTGCCACATCAGCAAATAATGTTCTGAAAGATTTGCTTCATTCAGGTTATTAAGACTGACTCTACTATAAGGAAACATTTTTTTCTCCAATTGCATTTTCAGTGCCTTTCAACCCAAGGTCTTTATTATCTGACACAGTATAAAAAAACTTCTGCTGTTTTCTTGAAGAACTTGACTTCTCATTTTAACAAAAGGATTGCCAAGTTATTGACTCTGTATAACATTTAGGTTATTTAAACTACAGAAAGTACCTCTGTAAAATAAGAGACAGCATTTCCATTTCTTCCCCTTTTATTTTCAGCCAAAGTAATTCAAAGTTGAGTGTGTAATTTCTAGTCCTGTGTAATTATTTTTCCCTCCTCTAAAATATCTAAGATGTATAGACTCCTGGGTCCTGAGCTTCTGAAATGCTGTTAGTATCAGAGATTTTGTGGGTTTTATACTTGTTCACGTCAGTATTTAATGTTATGTGGGTTTTCGTTTTGTGTTTCAGTTATTTTGTTTTCTTGCCCCCACCCAGTAAACACATCTTTGTTCCATGTCTTACTTCCAAGGCTTTGTGTTGCCTTACCCTACATTGCAATCTCAAACATGCATATCTAAAGGTTCTACAATTAATCACTTATTTTCTGACAGTAATTTCTTTGATAAACCCCATATTCTATTTGGCTGTGAACCTCTCTTTTCATTTCAATTATGAAGAACTAAAAATGTAGCACTGTAAAGGTTATTCAAAGACACAAAAGTATGCATCTTGAAAGTCTATGATTAGCTGTTACACCTGCTCTGTGATTCATCTATCCTATAGTGTGATCTGGAATCAACTGTTACCCTAACTAAGCCTCATATTTCCTGCTTCCGGAATGGTATTTATCAAAATGGTGTCCTGTCTGAAAACTTTGTGTTGAAGAATAAATGAGACAACCAGTCAAAAGTGCATAGTACAGTGCTAAGCACATACAAATTTTTCAGCATTGCATGGTACCTCCACAAACAAGACTACATAGAATATCTTTCATTCACCTTTCTATCAATCAATATAAAACTGAATATTTACTTTCGTTTGTATGCCAGCTGGCTTTTCTGCCTAACACAGCAAATTGTATCCCACTGTATACTTATAGACTTGTGTTGTAGGTTTTACCTTTCGGGTTGCTAACAGCAAGGTCAATAGTTCAAAACTACCAGCCACTCTGTGGGAGAAAGATGAAGCTTTGTACTTCCGTAAAGAGTTAGCATCTTGGAAATCCACGTGGACAATTCAACCCTGTCATAGGGTTAGGATGAGTCAGATCCGACTCAATGACAGTGAGATGCTTTTGTTTGTTTTATTTGTGTGTGTGTTTATATCTAATTAACCTATTTGTTTACTCATAATTTCACATAATCTGTGGCTATATTCTAAAGATTATATACAGTTTGGAATAATAAAAACTTTGTTTTAAGACAGACTAAAGGTCTCGTCAGAAACTTGTCATTTCCAAACGCTAGTATTTGGAGAACTTGTTTAAACACTCATCTTCAGCTACATCACACAATTTTTTTTGGTTAAGTAACAACAAAATCTTTTCATCACACCCTATCAAATCTTTTCATCACACCTGGTATAGAATAAATGTTCAATAAACAGTCATAATGATTATGTTATCATCATCATTTTAACTTCTCCTCCTACTGAATACTACATAATTGACTCCTTATTGTAAGATTTAAATCCCAGAAGTGAACATCTGCTTGGCTAAACTGATTCTGTTTTTGAAAAAACGTAAGATATTTGTTTGGACAATGGTTTTTATTTGAATCAAGGTCAGGAGAAAGACAAGGCTTTCTACTCCCATAAGAGTTATAGACACGGAAACCCTCGGAGCAGTTCTGCCCTGTCTTATAGGGTCACTATGAGTCAAAATCAATCAACTCAATGACAGTGAGCTTGTTGGTTTTATCTGAAAGGCATCCGATGACTAAAGAGACTGCTCATGCATCATGTGCACAAACTTGAGCCAGTCTTCACCTATGACCAGGAAAGGTGTGATAATACACCAGTCATTGTGATCAGGGCGTTTCTTTACACATACTGGGATGAACCTTCAAGGTTCAGTACAACAGAGAGTGAAGCTTACTTAATGATCTTTCATAAAATTTAAATATTCCTTAAAATCCTAAGAGGCATGCCTCCAGAAAAGTCATTGTCATTAAAATTTTTAAAGCGATTATTTAGAACAGTTTTCTTTCTGGAAGTTTTATTATGTAATGGGTCTTTCCAAAGAGGTTATAGTTTGCAGAATTATCATAATCAACCCAATAAGAATTGAGTTAATTGATCCTAAGACTCAACAGAAATAAGGAAGACTGATTTAAAAATACTGAAATTTATAAATTTCTTTACAGTTTAGAGTGTCCTTTTCTGTACATTCTATCATTTGATTTGTGACATATGGCAGGGTACCCCCCTCAAACAATGGACTTTTCCCCCCAAACCCTATGTATTAATTTTTTTTTTTTTTTTACAAAACAACCCTGTCACCTTCAAAATGCTCTCCATTACATTTAATATATTTGTCAAGTCTGTGATTCCATTCTTGGAAGCATTTTTCAAACTCATCTGTTTAGATGGCCGACAGCATCACCCTCATTTTTTCTTCACCTCTTCTACATCGTCAAATCATTGTCCTTTCATGCCCCTCTCCATTCGTGGAAACAAAGAGAAGTTGCACAAAGCAAGGTCAAGTGAGTAAGGTGTATGGGACAAGAGAAGCGTGATCTTTTTAGCAAAAACTGGCACATTGAGATAGCTGCATGAGTGGGTGGCACTGTCATGGTAGCAAAACCAGTCCCCCATCTGCCACAAATCGGGCTTTTTTGTCACACACTATTTCATAATCTTTTCAGGCCCTCTAAATTGAAAACTTGATTAACAGTCTGACCTGGGGGGACAGACTCCAAATGCACTATCCCCTCACATCAAAAAACAAAACAAAACAAATGAGCATCATCTTGATCTTTGGTTTCACTTGACTAGCTTTTGGGGGGTGAGGTGACAATCACATCCTCCACTGGCTGATTGATGTTTGCTTCTGGGGTCATAAGAATAGCACCATGTCTCATCATCAGTAATGACCTTGGGGAAAATATCTGGGTCTCTTTGGAGATGTTCTTTCAAAGCACAGCATGTTTCCACTCAATCTTCTGTTTTTCTGGTCAATCACAACCAAGGGTGCAAATTTCATAGAGACCATTCTCATTCGCAAATCTTCTGTTAACATTCACTGAACCGAGTCCTAGATAGTTCAGATAACTTCTCCATCTCTTTAATGGTCTGTCTTCTGTCTTTGAGAAAAAGTGCATGAATTTTGTTGACATTTTCATCCTTTCAGGGAGCTGAGGCCATCCAAAGCAAAGTTTGTCATCAATTGACATTTCACATTTTTTGAAATGAGAAAACCACTCATACACTTGTTTTCCCATAGTGCTATTCTTTTAAGCTATGTTCAACATCACAACAGTTTCTTCAGCATTTTTCCAGAGCAAGAAACACAGCTGCATGCTGGTCTCTTAAATTGGCTATCACCAAAAAAGAGGTTCGAGCAAAACTGCTTTTACGAAAAATAAATTCACTGTGACCAGAGAGATCCTTCCCAGATGATGCACCTGGGTGCATTATCTCAAATAAAGTTTCTTGGTGCTCACTTAGCAGGAAAAATGCATACTCTGAACATTCTGCCCAGTGGAGCTTTATTCCAGTTTTTTTAGGGAAACCTCTCGTAAACAAACAAGTTTGTCAGTTTAAAAGAATTTCTTATTTTACTAAGAAAAATGTTAGATACATAAAATGGCTTCCCCAAGAATGCACAACTTGTCTAGATAGGACTAGATAGAATCATACAAATTATAAAATCATACATTTATGAAATTATACATTTTACAATTCTTGTCTGGAGAAGCCTTAAAACTTTCCTTTATGTAGATTCATAGACAGTCTTCTTGGGAAGCGGTTTATAACGGACACAAGCAAGTATTTCTCCATTCCTGTACAGCAAGTATCTTAACAAGCAACTACTACTGTGTGTCAAATTCTGAATATTAACTAGCAATGCCATAATTCTGACATCAAAGACCCTCATAGCTCCATGGAACATTTTTTTCTTGGATTACAGAGTTCAATGACCGAAACATACACAAATATCTCACCACCAAGTGAAAAAAAGCAACACAACAAACGGAGATGGTAGCTGTGTTAGACTGAATTCTCTAGAGTAGCAAAACAACTGACACATATGTGTATGCATGTAGAAAGAGATGAATTCCAATAAATGGCTCAACCAGTTGTAGAAGATCTTAAGGCCAGTACAGTTCAAGTCCATGGGTTAAATGTAAGCCAAAAATGTTTCCTGGTCCTTGAAGCTGCCTGGGTTGATGAACAGAAAGCAGGAACATGAAGCAGGGAAGCATAAGCCATTAGGTGCAGAGCTGACTGAGATCAGTCTACTGAATCCAAGGTTGGCAGTAGTCTATTTGCCCCGGGGACATAATGGAAGTCGATGAACTATATGCAGGATCCAAATCCAGCAATAGAAGTCCAATAGCTTCCTCACACTATCGCTGTATACTAAGAGTGTGCCACACCCTGAGTAAATCTCCCATCAATCTTATCAAAGTTGAGACAGACCATGGACATTTATTCTCCAAAGCTGCGTGACAGCTTCACAGACGACCTCACTATGGAGCTGACCATACTCTATTAGAGCTTCTCAGAGGAGGATCCTAGACCATGCAAGTTGATATAGAATCTAACTATCACAGTCAGGGAGAGTGCGTGGCACGTAGAACTGATGTGGAGAGGAAGTGCAATGCTTCAGAGAACCTGATGGGGTACAAGTGTATATTCATTCTCTAAAGTTATTTCCATTCTGAATATGGACGTATCAAACTTTACTATCCTATAGACGTATCAGGCACTTTACTGACTCATTTACAAAATCTCAGATATTTTATACAAAACCATCCATGTGTGAAAACAATTCTGTATGTGAGGAAGGTGTAAGAGTCCTTCTGCCATTGAGCTTCTAACTGTAATTAACAGCATCCAGTGGATGACTGCGTTCATGTGAAGACTTTAAAAACTTTTAATCTCCAATGTTTTAGAAACACAATCTCAGAGCTGTACCATGTTGTTATTAAAATGATTTTATGCTCTACCTTTATTGTTATAGAACTCTGAGGGTACAAAAGCACACACTTTAAACTTTTAGTGATAATGTGCTTGCTTCGGCAGCACATATACTAAACTTTTAGTGATGGTTTGAGCAGCTATATCCACCTGTTCCCCATATGAGTTGTAATTCGACAAAAGGAGCTCAGGATAAAGTAAATAAATAAATTTACTCAACTGAAGTTATTTATGATAATTTTGGTTGAAAATTTCTCCTAAACTATTAAGGGGTATAGTAGCCATATTTGCTACTGGAACTCCTTAAAATATCTTCAAAGTATAAAATGGAGGGAAATATTCTTTTCAGATGGCCTTATAAAATCTGACTTTCTAGCTCAATGCATCTCAACTGGAAAAGTGACGGAAAAGGCAAGGAGAAATGTTATGGAATGATCACTTCATTAACAAAGATGCATTGCACAAAAAAAGGAAATTCCAATTCTGTTTGTAATAGCTTTGTTTTCATGTAATTTGCATATCACACAATTAAATATATCAATGGTATTAAGAAGAGCTGCGCAATCAATGCACTCAATGCACTCAGGGCTGTGAGCAACCCATCCCGCCCATTCTTCTGCCCTCCCAAGGTCTTTCTTTACCTGCAGTCCGACAACCCCCCCACCCCACCCCCACCCCCGCAGTCCCCGAGTGCTTCTTTCAGATAAGCAGATAAACTGTGCATTACCTGTAATGAAGCATTCCCGCCTATATGCTTCTTCTTTTCCTAAACAATATTTTGATCAACTATTCCCCCTTTCGAGTCGTCACTCCTGAAATTTCTTAAGAGGAATTTCTTTCATTTATTTTTTTATTCCTAGTAAAATAACATCACCATGCGTGGACCTTTTTTTTTTTTAAACATTTTATTAGGGGCTCATACAACTGTTATCGCAATCCATACACACATCAATTGTGTAAAGCACATTTGTATATCATTCTCAAAACATTTTCTCTCCACTTAAACCCCCGACATTAGGTCCTCATTTTTCCCCTCCCTCCCCGCTCCCCCCTCCCTCATGAGCCCTTGATAGTTTATAAACTGGTATTTTGTCATATCTTGCCCTGTCCGACGTCTCCCTTCACCCACCTTTCGGTTGTCTGTCCCCCAGGGAGAAGGTCACATATAGTTCCTTGCAATCGGTTCCCTCCTTTCTACCCATTCTCCCTTCACCCTCCCTGCCTCGCCACTCACACCACTGGTCCCGTAGGGATCATCTGCCCTGGATTCCCTGCATTTTCAGTTCCTATCTGTACCAGTGTACATCCTCTGGTCCCGCCAGACTTGCAAGGTCGAATTCGAGTCATGGTAGTGGGAGCGGGGAGGACGCATTTAGGAACTAGAGGAAAGTTGTATTTCTCATCGTTGCTACATCGCACCCTGACTGGCTCGTCTCCTCCCCGAGACCCCTCCGCAAGGGGATCTCCAGTGGCCTACTAATGGGCTTTGGATCTCCACTCCGCACTACCCCCATCATTCACTATGCGTGGACATTTTTCTCAGAATCAAAATCAGCATTTTCTTCAGACAATTACTATTTTGGTGGCATGATGAATGCACTGAGGCCATTGTGATGTGGCCTGGGACCATGCTATTACTGGTAAAGAAATAACAAGATCATGGATGACTCTAGAAAGTAATTTTCAAGATGCAGTAAACCTGTGAAAATTGAATTAGCCCCATATGCATTTACCAATAGCATCAGACTTAAGGAACCAGATGTTAATCTAAATTGTATGCATATACCCCAAAGTGTCTGTTGACAATTTAGCTTCTCAGATCACTGAAACATGAAGTTTTCATTATCTTCAAGAAAGCATGTGGTTTTGTAATTTAAATGTTTTAAAGTAAATATAAAAGTGTTCATTACATCAATATAATACCCAATGCTTACAAAGCCCCTGAATATGGTAGTGTATATGAAATACATTTAGCCACTCTTAAGCACACAATTAAAGACCTTATAGTTCTGAGATAGGTTGAGCATAGGAAACGAGTGATTTCAGTGGGGGCACAGCACTGCTATTTACTGAAATAGGAGTACTAAAAGATAGGTATATGGATAGCAGTAAATAAATCAATGATTTGTCTAGGAGGTTGTTGTAAGTTTGAATTGCTTAAAGAGCTCCAAAGTATTTTTAATAAAGTTAAATATGCTGCTTTCCTAGTCCTGATGAATGGATTCCAACATATGGTGGAATATAGGACAGAATAAAGCTTCCCCCAGAATTTCCAACTTTATCCTGTTTAAAGAGGCAAAATGTTACATCATCAACCCTCTCACTTTTGGGTTAGAACACAAAATTTTAAATACTTGTTAATAGAGAAAACCATCTCTTTTGCTTGGAATTAAAAAGAAGATTTATTGAGAAACCGAATAGCTGTAGGGAGTCAACTAGTCAAATCCACTATAATGGAGCTGGTGCTGACTCAGGGGGCTGGTGCCACTGAGGTGGCTCCAACTCACAGTGACCCGAGGGGCAACAGAATGAAATACAGCCCGGACCTTTGCCATCTTCAACACGGGTCTTCTGCCTGAGCCCATTGTTGGTGGTATTGTACCAGTTCATCTTGTCAAAGGCTTCCTCTTTCCTGCTACCCCTCCACGTTGCCAAGCAAAATGTCCTTCTCCAGAGATTGGTCTCTCCTGATAACATGGAATAACTATAGCAAGGCAAGCAAAGCAACCCTTTGCAATGGAGCTGATTCTGACTTATTGGGACCCTGAATAATGGAGTAGAACTCCCCCATAGGATTTCTCACGCTGTAAATCCTCATGGGAGTAGACAGCTTCATCACCCTCCAGCAGAGTGGCTGGTTGTTTGAACCAGGCTCCACTGTTTATCCAACAGTGCCAGGAAGGCTTCTTATGGCTTGACAGCACTAGATAAATTTAAGAAGTGTTCCACCATTGGATCATAGAGAGGAGTGTTGCCAGAGAAAAGCAAAAAAAAAAAA